>NC_090446.1:392344202-392654853 GCF_031143425.1 Pleurodeles waltl
AAGAACATATTTCTAAAAAAATAGAAAGAGAACACATAGATGGGTCACGTGTTCAGCTCCGAAAAGGGGGGTTGGGGGAACATTTGCAATGCCATGCAATCTTAGGCGAATGTAAATGCTTTTCCTTATTTATGTCTGAAAATACACTATTTCCAATTAAAATGTTCGGATACTTATATCCGAAAATACACTACTTTTATGAACCCAAACTGGCAACATTTAAGCCGGCAATAAAGTCCTGGTATAGGAAAGAGGTAGCTGCAGAATCTTAATAAGGTATTGATTTGGACACACATTTCTCATTCAATTTCCACACGTGTCACATTTGCAGCTTATGGTTCAACTGATTCTTTCAAGTTAGTAATCATAGCGACCAACACTGTTCAAAAAAGCTATCAGAGAAATCCATGGTAGGTCCACTAGCTTTGGCTTACAAATTAGTCCTTTTTGAGGACCCCCGTGCACCAACATAGCGCATAAATAAAATTTGTTAAAATCAGGTATAATTAAGCCTGAAAAGTGACTGAAATCGCCACTGACAATTAATATCATGCAGTCTTGTATTTGTACGTTCCTATTCCAGACAATGGGAGCTAACACATGGGACAGCGTTTATTAAACTTTTGACTTTCGTTGACCCCCCGCTTAATCATCACTGAACCCCAGGGATCCTCACTCCATCATTATTGGAATCCGGGAACCTCCACTGAGTCACTACTGGAAGTAGGAGCTACAGCCTAAGCATTTTCAATGATTTGAACCACAAAATGATAACCAAAAAAGACAAACAAGCATTCATAAAAAATAAAAATAAAATACACACAAATTATTAAATGCTTTAATTAATTCAAAATTATAAAAACAATCAAACATTTATTTTTAATATGAGGTTAGAGCTTTTCTAAGTTCTGTTCAAGCCACTCATCACCCATCCTATATTCTGTTTGAAACACTTGCGTTACTCTCACAAATCAGTTTGAGGATATTAACTTAATTTTGGCATCCAATTTCAAATTTCTTCATATTAACAAAACGTTTTAATACGTTCAATTCTACATTTTGTGTCTTTATTTATATACATTTTATCATTAATAATAATATTATTTAGTTTTCTAAGCAGTCGTGGACTCCTTGAGTAGGCTTTGCAGACCCCAGTTATCCTAGGACCACAGGTTGAGAATCATTGACAAAGAATGGAAAAAACAAAACATAAGGGGGGAAAATGGAATAAATGCCAATATAAGTGTGAAGTTGAAAAAAATGTACCCAAACACATTTCATACAGTGGAGGTTCTGTTTTTTAAGTCTGTCACTCACAATAACCAAAGGTTTAAAGGGGCTTTAACAAAGGCCAATGGAAATACGCACCTTTAGTTTTTCCACATAATTTTGCATTTACGGCACAAACCACATAATTCGCCATGAGATTAACAATCACAGTTTCAAACAAGAAAAACAGTTGGTTCCAACAGGTTAAATATGACTGGAAATGCCATATAAGGGGTGCTCTGTAGTGGCGGACCATTTGAGAGGGAAAACTGGTCACCTTTCAGTTGCCAATTGTTGAATGCTACTGGCCTTAAAATAATTAAATAGTAAAATAATACTGACACAGATGATGCCGCTTTATACCTATACAGCATAATTTTCCTTTTTTGTCACATAATTTAAGCAATCTGATGCATAATTCGGTCATCCATTTTGCCATAATTCCAGTAACCAGTCTGTAACAAGCGTCATTATTTCACCAAGGGAATGAAACAGTCAGAGTAACAGTTTTGGAATTGAGCAGGACAGGACTAGCCATCCTCATGACAGAACACGTGTGTATGGATTTTCCGTTAGCCTTTCTTATGCATACTAAATTCTGCTTGGTTCCAAGAACTGCACAATTTATTTTGCATTGCATGTCCTTCTAAATAAACTCCAAGCAGGGCCTACTCTAGGGCGGTGTGACATGTCCAAAGCACCAGGCGCTGACTTCAGAGTGGTGGAGGGGTTTGGCGGGGGGCGGGGGGGTCATTTTGTTTTCAAAGATATCATAGATTTCAAAGCACCTGCCCAGCCCTTACCTCTAGCAATTTTCAGGCAACAATAAGAAAGTCAAAAGAACACTGGTGATCAACCCTATAAGTGCCTGTGTTGGCCAATGGCCGACACATGCACAACCTCCCTGGTGCATTGAACGCTCCTTGGCTGACACCAAGGAGGGCTTTAGAGAATCCTCCAGTGCTTTGTACTGGAGAATTCCTTTTTTTATCCCTTCTATAGGAGATGCCGAATAGCTTCTGCATCTCTCCCCTGCCCCTGCAGCCTATCTGTGCCGTCAGCGCACCTCAAGGCGCATTGACATCACAAACCCCCACCAGACTGGCTACAGGGAGCAGATAAGAGCTGCTCCCGCATACGGTAGGTTTTTTGGTGTTTAGGTTTGTGGGATACATCATAAATCTCACCTTTCCAGTGATGCCTCTCACAAATGGATTCCTGCTCATGAATCAAGGTGCACCACGATCCACAAGCAAGAATCCCACTAGGCCACCCAGGATGACATAAGGGGTGGTCGGCCCTCGTGGTACCCAGCCTGCCCCCCACCTAGTATCAATTTTATAGTATATATCTGTCTTTTTTTCCCCAAGGGGGTGATCCTGCCCACGAGGGGACTACACTTTTTTTTTTTTTAAATGACTATGAAATTGTCAGGGGTCGGCCCTCATACACATAGTCCACCCTATGTGGGGGCACATTATTTTTTAATTTTAAATTTTTTTTAAACACGTGTGGTTTCCCTGGGGACCAAATCCGCACATGTATTAACAAGTGAATATTTATCTAAATACACACACACACACACATATATATATATATACCTAGTTATAGTTAGGACCTCGTTTCTGTACAAAGAGAGTTTTTTGTTTTGCTAATAACTTTGGCGCAGTTTAATGAATTGTCACTAAATCTTTCAAGAAAATACGACTCTCTCTTGAGCTGCTGTCTGGAAAGTTTTGGGATGATCCGTCAAGCAGGGGCCGAGAAAAAGACAGGTTCCAAAACACATTTTCCCCATTTATTTTTTTTAATTTTGAAGCGCGATAGCTCTCAAACCACTGGACGGAATTACACCAAATTTGGCAGAAAGGTAGTTCTTGGTCCAGAAACAGTTCTTTTTGTTAGCTGGTGTAAATCAGTTCAGTAGTTTTTTGAGAAATTAAAGGAAATCCAAATTTGTATTTATAGGGACGCGAAGGATTCAAGACCCCTCCCAATCTCATGCTGAGATCTGATTGCCTGCCAACACTTCAACAACGAAGTGTTGGCAGCGATGTTGGGACTTGGCTTCAGTGGAGTCCCCGAAAATAGGTTAAAAATAAAGAAAAGAGGCCAGGGTATGGTCACCCTGACCCATTAGCTCTTGTGTTAGGGTCCCAAAGAGACCCCCCATGGCTAAACAGCATTTTTTATTTCATTTTCACTGTGATTCGCGGTGGATCCGGTGAAAAATAAATATATGCAAGCTCCCGTGCTTTGTAATATTTAAGCCTCCGGCTGGGCCAAGTCCTAGGGGCTCCCCAGGGCTTTCATTATATGTAACCAGGGGCCACCCAGCCCCATTTGCAGCCCCAGGGACCGACACCTCCCATGGGCACAGCCGAAAATGAACTGGGGGCAATCAGCCCCCCTGCAGCCACGGGTTTCACCAACTCCATGGGGCTTTCAATAAATATGATGCGGGCTGCGCCCCCCTGCATCCTAGGGACTACCACCTTCCTGGGGCTTTTAACTAATATGGTGGAGGAGGGGCCATGCAGCCCCCTCGCAGCCCCGGGGACCACCACCTCCCCGTGGCAAATAGTAAAAAATACAAAAGGGGTCAGTTTCAGACTAATGTAGCCCCAAGAACCACCACCTCCCTGGGCTTATTTCCACATTGCAGGGGGCCTCTTTGAGGAGCCACTGATGGCCATGGGGACCGCCACCACCCAGGGCCGGCTCCTGCTAACTGCTGCTAACAGCTCCCACTAAGCAAAAGCAAACATAACTCTGGACTTTTCATCTGTCTTCCTAACATGCAGATATGCGAGCAGGGAAGCCGGATTTAAACACAGCTCCAGCAAGCAGGAAGCTGCCATTAAAAGCAGCTCATAGCTTGCTGGAGCAACGTCGGCTCACGGGCTGGAGACCTTGAGGATTTACAAATATACGTACTCTTTCGAATTGTTATTTAGGTTATAGATCAGTGGCTGTTTCTGGATTTGTCAATTTATGCCCACTGGGGCTAGACAAAATTAACCTGGGCATGTCCTTACAAATCTTGATATTCGAGTGAGAGAATACTTTACAATGTTGGGCAGCATTACCATTTAATCTAATGGGCATTATTGGAAGACATTGCTAATGTAATACATGCAAACAAATGCATGGTCAAGCATTTCCTAATGGGATTTATTATTTCCAGTTTTGGCCTACGTTTGCATCCTCACTATTAATTTCATAAGTATTCATGTTTCAGCACTTGTTAAAACCTATGCTTGAAGCATGATCAGTGCAATACAAGGGATAACATTGACATTTAAAGATGGCGGCCCGCACAATTCCGTTTACACACACATGATTTTGTCCGTCGTCAATGTTTGTTACTATTTGAGAATGTGTTTGTTTTGCCCACTTGATCCATGATCAAGGCTACGGCCAAAACGCATTGGAGGGGAAGCTTTTTTCCTTTTTCCTGAGTAAATTAACCTGCAGTGTTTCGATGGTGTCCGGGTTTTCCTTGAATGAGAGGATGATTTCCTGATTGATTATATATATAAATATATATATATATGTATACATACACACTGAAAGAAAACAAAGGTTACAGAAACATTGTAGTTAGGTTCAGAATTTTTTCGCACAAAACCTTAGAAATTCAGCAGTTATATTTAGAGTTATTTAAATTAACTATAATTTGAGCCCTAAGGTAGCTATAACTCTCACCCCCACCATGCACAGTTTTCTGATCAATAATTTTATTGCAAATGTTGCAGTGATAATATCAAACATGCCAAAGAAGGTTCATCAGTGATGTAAAATGTGGAGTAATTAGCTGTGCATGGCAAAGGCGTGAGTTATAGTTACCTTAGGGCGTGGCGGCCCGGCGGCCAATCCTTCTGCATGCACCCAAACAGAAGCTGGGCATGGCCTTCAGCCATTCATCGTATGAGTTTAGATACAGTGGGTGTTTTTTTTTTTCAATTATTCTCTGGATTCACAAAACCTCAAGTAGATTGGATGAAAACAAAGGTCCCAAAAGGGACCCCTCTATGTGTCCTTTGGGGGTCAGGATACCTTTACCCTGACCACTTGTATGATTTTTTCTCTCATCTTTTCACAGCCCGAGCAACAAACAAAATGGTGTCCCCAACTTTGCTGTCAGGTTGTGGCCAGCCAATCAAATTCTTGTGGCGCGTGGATCCACGGTGGATCTGCAATCCTAAATTATCTATATTTTGTCTGGCTTAAATTACTTTGAAACTACTGAATGGATTTACACCAAATCACAAAAAGCGTGATCTGCACAAAAGAATCTACCTTCGTGCCAAATTTGGTATAATTCCGTTCAGTGGTTCAGGCTGTAGGCGTGTCTAATGGTCCTATGGAAAAATGAATGGGGAAAATGTGTTTTGAGACCCCCCTTTTTCTTGGCCCCTGCTTGACAGATCATCACAAAACTTTCAACACAGAAGCTGAACTGAGGAAAGTATAAGTTTTGAAATTTTGTGAAGATTAATCCAATGGCGCCAAAGTTATGCGTTTTCTACAGAAACTATGTCCTAACTATAACTACCTAGTGGCGAATGCCACTAGGTTCGATTGATATAGATATATATATATATATATATATATATATGAGATCTCTCTCTCTATATACATATATATATGGGAGATCTCTCTCTCTCTCTATATTATATATATATATATATATATATATATATATATATATATATACACACACACACACACATATATATATATATATATATAGCTTTCAGGCAGCAATAAAAATGTCAAGATAACACATATGATTATGTTCCTGCTCAAGGGAAAGATCTGACTTTTGTCTAGTGGCAGTTTTGACATGCCATAAAGTAACATCTAGGGTTAATATGCCTGTTACAAACAACAGATCTGGATTTTATGTGGATAGCTGAGTGAATTAGTAAAGCCAGCAATTAACAGTGCTTTAAAGCAAATGAAATGTATGTGAGAGAGAAGGGCTATGGAGAGATGAGGTGCACGTTTGGTGGTTTGGTAGAAATGGAATCCAAGGAGGAGGTTGGGGGGTGCCAAACATTATTGTTTCACTGGGCCCCACCAGCGCTAAAGGATGTGATGTGGGGTATGTGGCAAGGGAAAGCAATACTGTCTTCTTTTTGTCTTTTTTAGTGTCTTTGGAGAACCTGCTGATTTACGGAAGACAAGGTAAGGTTACTTTGTCATTATTTACTGTTGCACACATCACTCACACCCCTTTTAGAAAGTCTGTTTTAGCCATTAGCAGAGATGGTGTCTCAGTCGATGACTGCTGATCAAGCCCTAACCCAGGTTATGGAGGACAGCCCTGGGGCAGGATCAGAGACTAAATCAGCAGAGACTGAGCTAGCATCTGGGGAGAGGATAATGGAGCAGAATCTGGAAGTGATTTTTCAGAAGGTGGAGTTTCATCCGACGAGTCATCCAGCAAATCTGAGGGACACAATGATGACAGTTGTGCTGTCCCTTCGCAAGCAAAGTCTGTACAGTGGGACACCAGTGGCGGGTTAGATCAACCCAGGAAGCAGGCACATGCGGGCAAGCACATACAGAGTGCTCTCTTGGCAGCCCCCCAATTTAGTTCAACCCCATATTCAACCTTTCACTGGTAACACTGGATGTAAGGTCGATGCGGCCAACTTTTTGCCAATTGACTATGTCTAGCTGTTTTTGAATGCTGACTTCCTTGAGCAAATTTTGCAGAAAACAAAGTTGCATGCTGAAAAATTTCTGAGGAAGCATGGAGGCACTCTAGGACTTCATCCTAGGGCACTTCAGTAAACTCCCACTTTGCTTAAGAGCTGAAGATATTTTCGGGCTTTTTGCTGAAAATGGGGTTAGTGCAGAAACCAAACTTTCAGTCCTAGTGGTCTACTTGCATGGTTTGGGTAACCCCCTTCTTTGCGCCGTACATGAGCAGAGATCGTTCTTTTGCTATTTTAGAATGTGCTGCATTTCAATGACGATTCTGCTGCATTTCCCCAGGACCATTCAGACCACTACTGTTTTTTAAAAATTGGGCCTGTTGTGGAACGTTTGGCTGCCAGGTTTCCAGAGATTTATACTCCTGGAAATAATATAGCCATCAACGAGTCCTTGATCCTGTACGAAGGGTGGCTGCTGGTCAGGCAGTACATTGCAACCAAAGGGGCTCACAGTGGCATCAAGCTATACATGCTCTGTGAGAGCTATGCTGGCTATATGTACAGCTGGAGAGTGTATACAGAGAAGGACTCCACTCTAAAACCTGTAGATTCCCTCCCACTCTAGGAGTCTCAGGAAAGACTGTATGGGAGCTTTTCCAGCCACTCCTTCACAAAGGTTATAACCTTTATGTGGAAAATTTATATATGAGAGCAGAGCTGTTCAGTGAGCAGCTGTACAAAGCTGGCACTGTGGCCAGCAGTACAGTTCTTGTTGCTGCAAAGGATTCCCACAGGACCTTGTTTGTAAGAGTCTCTAGAAATCCCAGAGCACTGTGTTGTGTTCCAACAAACTGCTTGCAGTCAAGTTCTCGGATAGGCATGATGGGCATGTGCTCACTATGATTCATGATGAGAGCACTCCCCACCCCTCACGGTTTGGGTTCAGATGACCGAAGTTCACAGGCCCACCTGTAGACTTGATTAGAATAGGTACAAGGGTGGAGTGAATAGAAACAACCATGTTTTTCAGTTGTAAATGTGAATTGTAAAACATGCATTTGGTACAAGAAATTGTTTACCCACCTGATCTAGATGGCAACATACTATGCACATGTTGTTTATCATCAGACAACCACAGGAAGACTATTTTATTTCTTTGACTACCAGTTGTCTGTCATTGAAAGTCTTACTGCTACAGAAGCAGCCTCCAGTTCATATGTTCTGGAGGATGTGGCAAAGCTGCAGGAGCAACACTTTGCTGATCACATTCCTCAAACACCTAAAAAGACTTGACCATGTCTCCGCTGTAAAGTCTGTTTGAAGCAGCGAAAGAGGCAGGAGAGTGGTCTTTACTGTCCCCACTGCCCATATCAGCCAGCCCTGTGTTTTCGTACTTGTCTGTACTGTCTACAGGCCATCACTTCACTGGGCAAGCAGCCACAGAATTTTAGTTCTTCTACTTGGGGAAATCATGGACTTTCTTATGGCTTGCTCAACACCTTTATCCCCGTCAGAACATGGTATGTGTTCTGTTCGCTGATTGACAGGTGCATTATAGTCCCCACACTATGACTGCACACACTGATTGACAGAACATATGCCATGTTGTCACGGAGTACCCTGTGTGGCAAAATTGTAAAGACTTGAATGGATTTTGAAATGCTTGTTAGGGATATTATGTATACTACACAAGGAACACCCTAATTGCCCATGAGTGTAATAAGTCAAAGAGAATGTCCCATCTGACATATTCACCAACATGTCTTCTTGCTTTAAAAGTGTGCAAAGTAAATTCTCAAGAAAACTCAAGAAAACGTTGGAGGATCCATGCACGCCACACCTCCCTGGACACTCTCAGGTGTCTAGTTTTCAGAAATGCCTGGGTTTGGTGGATTTCCCTAGATGGCCACTGAGCCCAGGACCAAAAACATAGGTGCCCTCCTTGCAAAAACAGGTTGTTTCGTGATAAATAATTTTGATGTCTTCACAACACATTTTTTGGACCCTTCCCTGTCGCAGGCACGAGGTCTGCCTACACAAGGCAGGTACCATTTTTATTGGGAGACTTGGGGGAATGCTGGGTGGAAGGACGTTTGTGGTTCCCAGCAGATTCCAGAACTTTCCCTCACAGATATGTGAGGAAAATGTGTTTTTAGTCAATGTTTGAAATTTGCAAGAGGTTCTGGGTGAAAACGTGGTGAAAGTCACACAAGGCAGCACACCCTAGATACCCCTAGATGTATAGTTTTCAAAAATGTATAGGTTGGCTAGGTTTCCCTAGGTGTTGGCTGATCAGGGTCCTAAATGTAGAGTTACCCACAATGGGGGAAAAAAGGGTCAGTTTTGGTGGAAAATGTGATGGGTCCATGTTGTATTTTGCGCCGTTTCTTATTGCTGCCACTAGGCCTACCCACACAAGTGAGGTACCATTTTTTATTGGAGGACTTGTGAGGGCATAGAATAGTAGAACATTTGCTATTACCAATTCGATCTTGCGACATTTGTGTGTTTCAAATAAAAGACTTTGGAAAAAGAAAGATGACATTTTGACAGATTCCCTCCAAATCATACTCTAGTACGGGTATCCACAAATTCAGGGATGTAAAAATAACCACTGCTCCTAACCTCCATATCTTGTGCCCATTTAAAAAATATATGTTTCCTTGCTACTCATTTTTCACTCTGCCTATTTAGCTATAAGAATTGGTCTATACTCAGTGAAACATCGTTCCATAGTACAGCTCAGTTGTTGGCTCACCTTGGGTTCTTGGAGAAGGTACAAACCTTATATATCCCCATGACCAGAAGGATCTAGTGGACGCAATGGTATATAGCTTTTGTAAACCAGCAATCATGATAAAAAGTTACAGATTAAAATGTTGTCACGAATGCTTGTTTTTTTCCTACTCGTTTTCAATATTTCTTTATTTAAACAGTTATTGTGCTTGGGAAACCCTTTTGAGATTTACACATAAGGCCCATTGCTGATTTTGTAATTTTATTTGCTTCCCAGAATTCTAGAGCCTTTGTGGATCACTCATAGGTATCATACTGGTTTCTACCACAAATAGTAAGTAGGTTGAAAGCACAGAAAATAGGGACAATAGGCTATTTCTTAGACAAATTTCAAAACTGTGGTACAAAATTAGGTTTTTGATTCCACTCTGCAAGTTCCTGAAAGCTGGGAATATGGTGACTTTGGTACATCAAACCATTTTTAGCGAGAAAAAAATAGACACTTTTATCTGGCACTGCTTCCTTATTTTTCTCAAAAACCTTTACAATGTTGCTACATTTTGCCTATTTTCTCTGTCCCATCCAGGGGAATCCACAAACCCTGGGTACCTTTAGAATCCCCAGGATGTTTGGAAAAAAAAAATAAGTTGTAAATTTGGCTTGGATACCTTATGTGGAAAAAACAGTATTGAGCCCTAAGCGCAAACTATTCCAAATAGCCAAAAAAAACGGCTCAGCACTTGAGGGGTGGGACGAAAGGCCCAGCAGCTAAGGGGTTAAAGGCCCTGCTGGAGAGAGGTTGGAGTTTTGTCTAGTGGAAGTTTTGACTCCTTATAAAGTAGCACAGAGGGTTAATATGCCTGCTTTAAAGCACATGCACCATGCAGATCAAAGACGTGCATATAATGTAAATAATTCAGTGGTGTATTGCTTTTGTCAGGGAGGTCCTTTTGTTACTTGCAGTTTATGAGTTAAAATACTAATACAGCACAGAGAGCTATTCAACTGTCATCAAAGAGCTGCACGCAAACTACAATGGATAGGTGAGAGTGTTATGTTTTTACCCCAGTCTTTTCATTAACTAATGTTGCAAAACGGGTTCATTTTGGAAGAAACCAATTCTTATTAGTAAAGGCAACCCCAACAATTGTGTTGTATTTTAAATCTTCTCCAGACCAAGCTCTCTTAAAATATACTGCCTACTAGTATGGATGACATATGATTCCTATAGCTTGTAACCCTCATTGTCTTATGTAACATTTCCTATACACAGATTTACATATGTATGATTCATTGTCTCTGTATAATATGTATGATGTAAAGTGCTCTGACACCATACCCTGGTATGAGTAGCACTATAAAACAAAAGAAATGCGTGCGAGAGAGTGGTTATGGAGACTTGAGGGGCATTGTTAAAGGATGGTAGTGAGGAAATATGGGGAGAAAGTGGTTATTGGGGGGCACTAAAACTGTTGCACCGGGCGCAACCAGCGCTAAAGCCTTGATTCCAAGCAAGCGATGAAACCTGTACAACAGCTTGCAAATGAGTTAAAAATGTAGCTCTTGTGGACCACGTACTTTGTAATCTAATGGCTGTAACTGAGTAAACTGGGTTTGGTTTGTGTTTTTCAGAAGAAAAGCCTGCAGCATTTCAATCGTCCCAAACAGGTTTAATACAACAGACCATTTCGCCACTGGAGGAAACTAGAGAAACGTAAAAGTATTGTACTTGCCCAAGAACAATCATGTGAGATGGAACTGGTTCAGGAGCCACAGGGGGCTCAGAGGTTACTGGGCCTCAATGTAGGTTATTGAATCAGTTTAACTCTAGTTCCTGGGCTAACCTACTGATTTCTTCAAAACTCAGCACCATGTACACATTTTAGCGCTTGACTCTTAGGGTAAATGGGTGAGCAGACCAAGAATTCGTCAAGGAGGTGATGTGGCATTCGAGACTCAGAACTCAACTATGTACAAAATCGCAATCAAAGGATTGTGCAGTCAGTACTTTGGCATATAAAGGAAAAATATGTAGGCATTCTACTATGTAATACTAGACATCAAGATACTATGCAGAGCAACATCAGTCTCGAGCCAGCACCAGAAGGAGAAGTTGTTGGGCCCCAATGCTTAACCCTGAATCTCCTGGAATCATTAGGGAGAGCGCAGATGGTCTCATCCAGGCTGAGGCGTGGCTGCAGGTCTTTGTTTTGCTGACTGAGCACACTTCCTACCCAAACAAAAAGTCTGGTCCATTCGCAAGTTCTTTGCAGTAGGAAATGGGAGCCTATGGGGGGGATTAAACTGTTCTAGAGTCTGCACTCCAGGATCCAAAGTAGACACAACAGCGGGTATAAGGGTTCACAGGCGCACATGTAAGTGCAGGGCACAGTTCAGTATTAGACAAAAATGACAGAACGTTGTTAGGTCTTGTTTTGGCACCGCAAACCTCGGAGCTTAGATGGGATCCACAACAAGTGGCAGACAGGACACACACTCAAGGCCCTTCCCAGTTTACACTGGCAATCACTTACAGGCCATGGTGGGTGACAAGGATCACAAGGCTCAGTAGGGGTTACCAGGAATGCACACCTGTGGACAAGGATGCAGGTCTCACCAAGGGCTCAAGCAGCTCTGCCTCTCTCCAATATACCACAGAGTGGTTATTGCTAAGCTTATTCAGTCTGCTTCCTTCTGGGTAGCATCTCTACCAGAGTTGCGCTTTCCTCTGAACAGACACCTCTGGATGTGACACCTATGATCACTTTCCCAACCAGCTAAGTGACTCCTCATCCAAGGCAGGACCTCCGTTTCTCCAGAAGCTGGTTGCAGAATTTTCAAGTGATGTCCCCTCACCTGACTGGGGAGCCGAATATAAGAGACACCAGCCTTGGTCCTCAGATTCCTCTGCTACTGTGTGGGGCTCCGCCTCTATTGGTCAACAAGAAGTCCTGGAACCCTGAATCTTGCTTCAGTCCTGCTCTTATACTCTTATTCCAGACAGGGATTTTATATTGTGCATCTGCACTTTGGAAATGCATCAGGCCTGTTTGGCCACGTCATGTATCCAGCCTCGACAGGCCAGGCACTTTTCTTGTTTGCAGGTGATGGCAGGAGGCAAAGACTCTGGGAATCACCTGTTCCGGAACCCAAAGTATGGGCGCTAAGGAGAGAGCAGTCTTCGCACCTATCAACCTTTTAGGAGTGACACCTAGAGGGGAACAAAAGGGAAGCTTTGACCCTGGGTTGTTCTTGCACCTCTAAAGAGATAGCCATCTTTGGCTCCCCACATCCTCTTCTCTCTCGCGGGTGTAGGACAGAAGGCAGTACAATACAAATGCTTATCCTTGCATTTCTTAAGAGCCAACAGTTTCCATCCCTCCAACACTATAAGCTACAGGAATACAAGCAAATATACTATGTTTGTCTGGCACGCTACTTCCACCCTCATTTTGCCTAGCATTTCATTAGTGGCAACCTAAGCTGGATTCCACCGGGCACAAAGTCACACAGGGCACATACACTCTTAGCTCATGCTACCACACACCAGTATGACACAAAAACATACTGCACAGACACTGAATGTAGTGAAGGATGGTGTTACAGGACACTAGGGAGGATTGTACAATGAGTGGCTAATACGCTGTTCACCCATCAGCTGGCACAGATAAGAAGGCCTGTCCAACAAATTAGATACAGTCAACAATGCTCATCTCAAGTAATCTGGGAAGCTGATGGTAGCCACAATCACAAATTATGGCACACTTGATGCGCACCACTAGATCGCAGAGGCCTCTGCTGAGTTTCAATGTGAAACTAGAAAGGGGACTTTAGCTTACACACATGACTATTGTGTGTCCTGTGGCTCAAAAATGTAAAAAAATACACCAGAGATCAATCTAGGAGAACTCATGACCAGAGAGCACACTGACATCATGCAGGTGACTTTCCTGTTGCAATATGCAACATTTGAATAAATACAAAATCAAATATGGAATGCCCCATTACTCCAGGAGACCGTAAACACTGCTACTGAGGTACTGCAGTCCTATGTGATGGCAGACTAAAGACCAGCTGAGTTTATGTAAAAACCTTCATTATGGAAATAAATAGTGAGTTGTGTTTTGGAAGAAAGTGAATTTTAAATTAGGTGGATGAAAATCCACTATAAAAGATAAAGCCACTAACATTTTAGGTCCAGAAAAAGGTTTCAGTAGTTTAAACCTGAGCTCAACTTTTGATAACTATGGCACAGAGCAGACATGCATAACTTACAGAAAATGTGTAAAGCATTTCGAAGTAGCAAAACAGTTAAAAACTCAAAAAACACAACACAATAAAAATCCCACTACAAATTAGAATAATAGAGTACAATTTAATTAAAAAATGAAATCAAAAAGCTAAATATCCAACAAGAGACTTCAAAATATGAATTTTAAAAAGATTTAAGGAAAAAAAGCACTAAAAACACAAAGTGCCAAAGGAAGCAGGACACAATATCAGGCTCACCACGGTGGAGAACAGGCTGGATATACCAACCAGGCCAAGTTCATCCCGGTTACAGAATATACCTTGGGACTGATGTGTGTTCCAGAACATTCCTCTGGAACATGGCCCAAAATGTGGTTTTCTAGACACCCTGGTACAGGGACTTTGCCAATGTGTCAACCTAAGACAGAAAACCAGTTGGACTGCAAACAGCCAACTGTGCAATATTCAATTAAGATTCAAGTAACAATCAGTCCTATTAGAAATCACAGGTACAGTTAGTGGATGCCAAGCCCTTTTTCATTAAAGAAGAGCACACTAAAGAACACTATGATACAATGGATACATTTTGAAGATATTTTAAATCAAAACCCTACCTTAGTGCACACAATATGAATTGTTACTATAAAAAGGATAAACCGAATGGTTGCTGAAACGGTTACAAGAAATATAAAAACATATTTGCGGTATATCCTTGTAACAATCCAACCTTCATTCTTTTATTCACAAAACTAACCTTGGCATTAAAAGGAAAACCTAATTTGAGGTTCAAAGATGTGTCACACCAGCATAGCTGTTTTAACAATCAGGCTTTATTTTCAATGTAATAAGAGGGACTGCTTTTATCATCATATGCTGGATGCTGGACTGATAAAGGAACCCAGCAAAGGCTGAAAGTCTTCCCGTTGGCCTTTATCCAAGATTGATGATGCTATTCTGAATGGCCTGACTCGTCTGTGTGTCATCTGCCACAATGTTTCCTCTCTAACTGGTCACACCCTGTGCTTAGTCTTTACCTTATTTTCACCCTGCAAGACTGTGTTCCTTTGAACAAGAACAATAGGTAATTATAAGCTTTCTATGAACCCTTGTTCCCAACAATAATTTTAGAACAGCACAACCTGCTTATATGAAAATACTGCAAATATGTATTAAACCAATTTGCAAACATATGTCGACTGAACTTCAGACACACACCAACCTCTTGGCACTTCAAGCATAGATGTTATAACCAAATTGGTTTTGCTCAATGATAAGAGGGGTAGTCTGAAAATAATTCATTGTGTAAAGTAGGTGATGTTTTATCTCCTTCGTCTCTTTCTCATACAGAGGGTACTTCCCCTTTGGGAATCCTCTTCTTCTCCCAGAACGATCCTGTCCAATAAAACAAATGTGTCCATGGACTTTAATAGCATCAGTCTTCTAGCAATGGTTCACCTCTTCTTACTTCAAAGGCATCTCCCTTTCAACAATGTTCACCCCTGTTGTCTTCAGTAGCCTTCAGTAGGCTAGCCTATTGCTGCGAGCAGTGGTTTACCTCCAGGACCCCGATGGAAAGAAAATCCTGCTTCCACAAACTTGCATAAAGCCAATGATGAACTCAGCTGACTTCAATGAGATCAAACTTCTGCAACACCCTCCCAAACAATGGTTGACCCCGGTTGACTTCAGTGGCATTACACCAGCACACTGGTTCTCCTCCGACTTCAGTCAGTGGCTTGAAAGAACGCTTTCACCTCCTAACTGGTTCACTTCAGCTGACTCCAATCAATAGCATCACAGCACACTATCACCCCACACTGGTTCATCCCCATGGACTTCAATAGCATCACTTTCTCTCAAACGTTCATTACTCTCCCACTAATGGTTTCTCCCACTGACAAATACTCTTTAGAGTACCTGCATGTCCCTCGTAGCAACTACTCAGGTCTAAGACTTTTGAACAGTAATTCGGCTACGTTTTGACAGGACCAGCAATCATTACATGGAATCAGTAATCATATATAATAATTACAGTAGATTGTGTTTAAAGGAGCAACCTAGCAAGACTCCCTTATCTAAATATCCCCTTCTTAGCCTACACCCTCCTTCTTACAGTATACCAATTAATTTTTGATACCACTCCTTAATTACACTTCCTATGTTTGCATGACCTCGTACATGCACAAATATAGTCAACAATTAGGGCCACATTCACTAAAAAATTGGATGGCTCACTTCAGCCTTTCAATAATTAGGTGAAGTTTTGCCATTGATGGAGCAGGCCTTACCTGTATTTTCTACTTGCTCTCACTATTTATTTTGATCTGCAGGTTTTGAGCATTAGTAGATAGGACAGGTACACAGTTAACATTATAGCTCCAAGATGCCTTTGCAATGCTCTATAGAGCAGCAAGTTATGCAAGCTAAAGTTGGGTATGCAACTGGCCAAAGTTAGACAACCAGTCAACCTCTAAATGACAATTTATCAATGAAAGAGAGACTGAGAGATGCAGACTGCTTATATTCCTTTCGATTCAAATGCACTAGACAAATCAAATAAGAAGTGTAAAATAGCTAGTGTGAAGTACTTAAGAGGAGGAGCTTGCTTAGTCCCCATCATGAGCCTCACTGGCAACTCTTTCCCCACCCTCACGGTCATTTTTGCGGTCGCAATATCTCTTAGATCTCCTGAACCATTTTATCCTAGTATTATTGCCTTTCAGGCATAAAAACTAACCGCTAACAGGAAATGTATTCCCTCAAGTTCAAAGAGCATTCAGTGGTGCCTTGGAGCATCCCCAGATTACATTTAGAACTGAAATTCCTGATGTGCTGTCCTCCGAATGCCAGTCGGTGGCACTGCTGTGAGCAGGCAAGTCTCTTGGCTTCAGTGTTCACAATCACATATTCTATGGGCCAGGTCACAAAACATGTTTGTCTGAGAGTTATTTCATATGCTGTATGGTATAGCAAGGCAGGGCTTCCTCCAAATACCGGTTACCATCTTTTTATGAAATCAGGATTTTGGCTGTGATAATGTGTGAAAAGAATGATTGTGCATATCGTGTGATATTTTGTTGTGGTGGTAATCTGTTCCATTGTTTTTTTGCTCTGCTGTGTTTTGTGTTGCATTATTGCAATGTGGTTTTGTTGTGTCCCGTTTTGTTTTAATTGTGCTGTTTCTTTATGTATGTTATTGTGTTATGTTCTGTTACTTACAAATGTAGCAACAGTTCCAGCCAAAAGCAACACATTAATTTAAAGTTCCCATGACAAGGACCCATTTACCACTGCCTAGCATGGTAACATAGCGCTGCTGCAGCTCTCCAACTACTTAAAGCCACCAGTCAGCCTAAAACTGTGGCAGAAACGGAGTCTTAACTTAGCGCTCCCTTTATATGCTACAACCAAATACATCCAATTCCATGCTAAAGCGCAGTCCTGACTTCTGTCTCTGCTACTTGCTTCTAATGTAGGATACAACTCATGAGGCAACCATGGCTGCACGGCAGAGCCGGTTCAGGTCACCGAACTAGCTCAGCTAGGCCCTGTCCAGGTAGACTGCTACTGAGAGTGCATGCTTCCAACTGATGATGCCTACAGTCAGTGCTTTAAATGAGTAGATACTCGCAGGTACCCAGTATCTGCATATTTCATTTGAAAAGGAGAGTACCAGCACTTTTTGGCAGGGCCGGAATACCTTTAACAGGAAAGTATCTGCACTTCTCGGTTGAAAACAGATACTCTTAGATAGTGAGTATCTACACTTTTATATTACCATTTCAAGCACTGCCTACAATCATTTTGATTTAAAAGCCGTTTTCAAACTTTGACATATGCAAGACCCTAGGAGCATAATAGGAACTAAACCAAAAATTGATTAACTAAAAACTTGTCTTAAGGAAAGGTCTGAGTCCAAGATCTGCAAACAAGCAAGTGATATTTTAACTTTAGAGAAACCGCTCCAATCTGGAATTTTACACTGATCTGTTCACCGTATTGGAAGTGTGCATTAAGGAAATCGGTACCATGTGGTTACATTATATTTTTTCATATATGTTTCTAATGTCTCGACAGGTCCCTAGCAATGGCCCATAGAGAGCAGTAAGGACTGGATCTTTCAGAAGACCGAAGCTCCGCTGCCTGTGGGCAGGATTCTCCACTCTGGGCCCTTTTTGCGATTCTTTAGAATTAAAGTTGTTCAGTTATTACTGTTAAAGGTGTTCATTCAGGGCTACACTAGATGCCAAACGTCTCGCCTCGCTCACCTATTTTTTTTCTCCTTTTCATTGTTTTTATTAGAATGGTTCTTCGGATTTAGAGCCCATTTCAAGTTGGGACCCTAAGTGATTGCCTAGCTCAGGAGCAGCCTCCCCTGTGTTCAGTTTGATGCAGTGGCTCTTGTGTGGCTGCGGTAGGCCTCGCTACCCGTAGGCCACAGAGTAAACTTGGAGAGCTCTCCCTGCCATGCACTGGAAATACATTTCCTTTGAAAAATGCTGTGCTGATATATGGGGCACCAACAATCGAGATGGGACAATTTCATTTGCCATCGTGTCTTTTGTAAGCTCGCTGCTTTCCCTCAAGCCACTTAAAGAAAACCATTTTTCTTCAGTCTGCCATCATAAACAAGAATACCAGCGATCTGCTACCTCGATAAATCTGTGCGTGCCTCATGTCAACACAGCCAATAATGCGTGCCCTCTACAAACAGAAAAGAACATTAAATTAACTGCTGCCGTCCCCGTGTCTAGAACGTCGGAGGCGGGATGTATGCCTTATTTCAAAGTAAACATCAGAGGTGAGTTTGATATTAAATTTAAGAGCAAGAACAGTATTTGGACAATTGTGATCAGTGTTAAGCGATTATATTATGAGAAAATTCGAGGCTGCGGTATTGTCTGCGGCATTGTGGCTGGCGGAACAAACCTATTCTACCGGTCATTTAACCACCGTGTCCACCAGGGCCATGCAATGGTAATTTATTTAGTGAACTTCTAAGTCGACCACAGGGCTTTCCTGTTGGAGAAGCGGGGGCTTGTATTGCAGACTGGTACCAGAAATGGAGCCTAGGCCGTGCGAGCATTGCCACTGGTCTCGTACTCGAGCGTGGTTCAGAAGTCTTCTATTATGGTGCTCCAATCACAACGGAAGTGACTGTGACAGTTGGTGTCTAGCCTTAAAGACGCAAGGCACCTTGTTGGAAAGTAGATACTTCTCCCACCCGTCTATTGTGTCCTCGGGGAGGAGTCAAAGAATATGCAATACTGCATTTGGATTAACGGTAGACAACATAATGCAAAGGAGGGGTCAGGACCCAGCAGTGTCTAGTTACCATGAACCCCTTCGCTGCCAGGCCTTTCCCCCTCAGGTGGCAAGCCTTTTTATGGCTATTTGGGGCAGTTTGCGCTTAGGCCCTCATAACTTTTGTCCACATTAGCTACCTGGAACAAATTTGCGTCCTTTTTTCCCCAACATCCTAGGGATTCTAGAGGTACCCAGACTTTAGGTTTTCCCCTAAAGGAGACCAAAAAATTGGCTGAAATACAGCGAAAATGTAGTTTAAAAAAAAAAAAATGGGAAAAAAGGGCAGCAGAAGAAGGTTTGTGTTTTTTTCCCTGAAAATGGCACCAACAAAGGGTTTGCGGTGCTAAAATCGCCAGCTCCCCAGCTTTCAGGAACAGGCAGACTTGAATCAGAAAACCCAATTTTTCAACACAATTTTATCATTTTACTGGAACATACCCCATTTTTACGATTTTTTGTGCTTTCAGCCTCCTTCCAGTCAGTGACAGAAATGGGTGTGAAACCAATGCTGGATTCCAGAAACCTAAACATTTCTGAAAAGTAGACAAAATTCTGAATTCAGCAATGGGTAGATCCTACAAGGATTTCCTACAGAAAATAACAACTGAAATAAAAAAAAAAATTAAATTGAGGGGAAAAAACAGCAATTTTTCTCTACGTTTTATTCTGTAACTTTTTCCTGCAGTGTCAGATTTTTGAAAGCAATATACCATTACGTCTGCTGGACTCTTCTGGTTACGGGGATATATAGGGCTTGTAGGTTCATCAAGAACCCTCGGTACCCAGAGCCAATAAATGAGCTGCACCTTGCAGTGGGTTTTCATTCTATACCGGGTATACAGCAATTCATTTGCTGAAATAAAAAGAGTGAAAAATAGGTATCAAGAAAACCTTTGTACTTCCAAAATGAGCACAAGATAAGGTGTGGAGGAGCAGTGGTTATTTGCACATCTCTGAATTCTGGGGTGCCCAGACTAGCATGTGAATTACAGGGCATTTCTCAAATAGACGTCTTTTCTACACACTCTCTTATATTTGGAAATTAAAAATGTAGAGAAAGACAAGGGGCAATAACACTTGTTTTGCTATTCTATGTTCCCCCAAGTCGCCCGATAACAATGGTACCTCACTTGTGTGGGTAGGCCTAGTGCCCGCAACAGGAAATACCCTAAAACACAAAGTGGACACATCACATTTTCCTCAGAAAACAGAGGTGTTTTTTGCAAAGTGCCGACCTGTAGATCTTGGCCTCTAGCTCAGCCGGCACCTAGGGAACCCTACCAAACCTGTGCATTTTTGAAAACTAGAGACCTAGGCAAATCCAAGATGGGGTGACTTGTGGGGTTCTCACCAGGTTCTGTTACCCAGAATCCTTTTTAGGCTGACAAGTGCAGCAGAATTTTTATCAGTATAGATGGGAAAATGCTGGGTGGTAGGAATTTTGTGGGTTCCTGCAGATTCCGGAAGGTTCCATCACAAAAATGTGGGAAAAATGTGTGATTTTCAGCAAAGTTGGAGGTTTGCAGGGCACTGTGGGTAAGAAAATGGTGTGGGGTGCATGTGAAGCACACCACCCTGGAATCAACCAGATGTTTAGTTTTCAGATGTGCCTGGTGGATTTTTCTACATGACAGCGTCCCAAAGTAAAAAAAAGTGCAGCTCTCACTATTCCAAGTTGGACGATTTTGAGAGTTAGCAAGCTCTCATGGCCCAAATGTAAAACCAAAACCCAAAATAATCAAATGTCTTCTTGCTTGCTGTGTGATAAAATGTTTTATTTTGCGGGGGAAGGCTGAAAGACTGTTACCTCCTTCAGTTGGGGTGGTGGTACAACCAGACCCATACTGGTTGGTAGCCACCACCCCACTATTTTTTTTTTTATTCTGTGCCATCTAGTAGACTTTCTGCCCCGGGTGTAGATCGGGGGTAATTGCCCCATCTGCCAATGGTGGGCAGAACAACTTTGACCCCATTTATTTGGGGTGGGGGAATGGCCATACCCCACCCTCTTATTTTGAAAAATAAATCTTCCCCGGTCTCTGGTGGGCTTTCTGCCCTGCTTGGGGGCAGATGGGCCTTCCAAAAGTAGGCCAATCTGCCCCCAAGGGAGGCAGATATGGCAAACAGTAATGTGCCCCCATGGGGAGCGACCCTTCCCCAAGGGGCAGCCCCCCCAAACAAAACACACACATACACACACACCAATCCCTGGTGTCTAGTGATTTCTGCACCCCTTGGGGGCAGAGTGGCCTGACAAAAATATACTATCTTCTCAGAAATGGCCTAAATACAATTTGCCCTTGCCTAGGGGTTCGCTCCCAATACATAAAAACATAAAGTAAATAAAAATCTATACATAGCCCTGGTGTCTAGAGGTTTTTGCCCCCCCCCCCCAGGAGGCAGATCGGCCTAATTATATTAGGCTGATCTGCCCCCGGGGGAGGCAGAAATGGCCTACAAATATTTTGCTTACCCGGGGAGTGGCCCTTGCCCAAGGAGCCGCTCCCCTTATGCGTAAGGATGATAAAAAAAAAAAAACTCCCTGGTGTCTAGTGGTTTATGCACCCCCCCCCACCCCCCGGGGGGCAGATCGGCCTAATTATATTAGAAATGGGCTAAAAACAATTTGCCCCCCCAGGGAGCGACCCTTGCCGAAGGGGTTGCTCCCTTCACATAAAAGGAAAAAAAAAAAAAAACGATCCCTGGTGTCTAGGGGTTTTCTGCTCCCCTCCCGGGGTAGATCAGCCTAATTATATTAGGCCAATCTGCCCCCAGAGGGGGGGGGGGGCAGATATGGCCTAAAAATTATTTGCCCCCGTGGGGAGCGGCCCTTGCTCAAGGAGCCGCTCCCCTCATGTTTATTTCACAAAGAAAAAAAATCCCTGGTGTCTAGTGGGCATTTCTTCTGCCCAATCGCATTCCGATTGTGCAGCGGAAATGCTTGCAGAGACATGAAACAAAAGGAAAGGCCTTTCCTTTCCTTTCATGTCTCTGCTGGCCCCCTCCTCCCGAGCGGAAGAGAAATGCTGAGCATGCTTCCAGCGCGATGGGAGGTGACCTCAGATGAGGTCAGCACGCTTTTGCTTGCTGACGTCATCAGACGTCACAGGGGGGTCAGGGGGATCGGAGTGGAAGAGGAAGCAATTCCCCTTCAAGCCCTGACCTGGCGGGGGAGCGCTAGCGCTTCCCTCGAGGGCCAGTATATGGACATGGCGGCAAAGGAGTTAAAACGCATAGGTACAGTACTGAACCTTTCACTCTCAACAGCATAGACACCTCAGTACTGAAAAATGTCGTATAAACCTAAATTAGGTCTTAGACTGGAGTAAAGACTGCTGCTAGTACTCACTGATTTAGATGTTAATATCTGTAGCAGCCACTAAATGCTGAGTATTTGTAGGTATATTGATTTTATAGGGTTGCATACTCTGGCTTGTTTGTTTTTAATCACTGTTGTTTTTAATTTGTGTTTTATGTTGGGACCCTTTCAATTTTGACTTCTCTTGTTATGACTCTTGCTTGATTATGAGATTTTATGTTTCAATATGTCAAACAATACAATACAATACTCACTGACTTGTCTTATTTGTTCAATTAATTGACCAAAACTCCTCATCTACAGCTTATACTAGGTGACAGGGATCAAAGAGTTCACCTCTAGATTAAATATTCACTATAGCTCACCTCAACTTCCATCAGTATGCAGATGAGTAGAAGACATCCACCTATATTTCAATAATGACAATCCCAGTTAAAGTAAAAAGTGATACACCAGCCAATGCCTCTCCATTATCAACTCATGAAGAATGCAATAAAACTCAATGAGCAGAAGACTGAGCTTTTCTCAATCCTACAAAGTCCTCCCACCAGAATGGGCTTGTAAACTATAAACCATTATGATCATCCCTAAGATTGTGATATATGCCTAATCACAAGGCTTCACTCTAGAGAGGTAATCTCTATTGTGACATGCACATTAAGGAACATTAAACCCTTTTAAAACACAAATTATTTTAAGTCCACCATCTGGGCAAAGCTGATGTCATGCAGTGTGTACAGAAAAACACTTTTAGCTGGACTGCCTAATCCTCCTTAAAGCCTTCCTCCACTGTGCAGTTAGGGTGATTACCCAGGTGAGAAAATTGGTAGAATTGCTCCTGCCCTTACCGCTTTAAAAATTAGCTACACTTGAAGCTTGGTCTACCTACAAGGCTACATGTCTCACATGGAAGGTCATATGCTTCAACTACCCCTGTGCTTCACTCAACTATTGGAGTATTCTGGTGAAAACAAGACCTACAGAAGCACATCCACTCTCCTGAAAAACACAGCTCACATGAAAAAGTTGTTCAAATTCAAACATATGTACTCAGGCAATGGTCCCATGGTATGCAATCCCCTTCCCACGACTACAAGGCTAACTCCCTAAACGTAGATCTGTGTTGTAATTCACCTAGCATCATCATCACGTTTATTTCGATGTATAACAAAGTTCATAAAACATATACAATCATAAAAGGTTATATATGTTATAAAACACAATCTACTGTCACCAAAATCAATATATTTCACGAATCAATGCACTCATTTTAAATCCATAAGGTCAATAGGAATTGGAGAGAAAAAAAAACAATGAAGCCTTGAGTTACTAAAAAAGGTGGTTACAATTATCGCACCATATTCATATTGTGGGTCCACAGGTAAACTTCTCCTAAAGCAGAATATTGTATACTCAAAGTGCAGGCTACAGGTGTGCCGCAAAGACAAGTATAGCTTAAGACAACAAAATAATAGTTCACAAAGCAATAGGAGTGAATCTCATTTCATTCTATTCTACTATATCAAACACTTTAAAAGAGCAATTATTATTTCAGTATGTACTAAATATGGTACTAATTAGAGCTATCTCAAGTCTTGACAACTGACTTCGTTTTTTTAATCATGTGCGACGTCATGTGGATTTGCACCGAGGGAGAAAGATACTAGGGATAGGGCTTTCTCACACTAATGGTCTATCATTCACGCTAACCCATTAACCAAGCTAGAAAAAAATAAAATAAATAGGCTTTGTATGCTGGTTTCATTGATTTTGCTAGTGTTCCCCTTGAGGGGAAAACTGGACCTTTTAAGGGTTTTGACCTTGTAGAACTGAGTCTTTTTCTTGGGGTGGGAAGCACCAAGACCCTGCCAACACAGGCTCAGCTTGGGATCACCCCACTCCCTAGCACCAGTCACTTGGCAGCAGCTGCAACCATCACTCTTCTGCTTCCTAACGGGGAGTGAACAAGTCAGTGCAGTGTATGGTTCATTCACCTGCAGTTGCATGGTTCATTCACTTGCAGTTATGGGTCTCTTCTACTGCAGGAGGAAGCAGTCCAGTTGGGAAGCACCTGCTGCAGGACCCAGCACACAGTTGGTACCTCTCTCAAACTTGGCAGGAACTAATATATGATGTAGTTTCCCAAGCATCGACGAAGGAGGATTTACAGGCAAAAAAGGGTAAAGTGGGCATCAACTTTCTCCTCCCCCGCCTGCCCTAGAGATATTATGACTGCCCTTCATGTACTCCTCAGCACTGGGCCATCAAGGCATATTAGCATTTGTTTTTCCGGGAATATGAGTGAGGGCACTCTTGCTTGCAGGGTTTAGTGTTTTTTGGGTGCCAGGCCAAGCCATAGAGCCAGAGTAATTAAAATGCCCCCTGACTTGGCAGGCAGATAAATGATGGGTGGTGTGTCAAGTGATGTTCATGAGGAACCTCTCAATCCAGGGTACAGTTAAGGGGCAAGCTGCCAGCTCTATATTTATATTGTGCCTTCCCAACTTGATGCCACAGAGTGAGGACCAATCCTCCAACCTTCAACAAAAGGCTCCTGGTAAGGTTGCTCAAATGACTCATTCCTTAGCTCAGTGCTAGCGAGGGCCAGAGGTAGGACCAGTGTAGGACCATTTTCATAACTAAGGTCCTGATTTAGATTTCGGCGGATGGATTACTCGGTCACAGTGGTGAAAGATATCCCATCTACCAAAGTAGAAGTCTCACAGGAAATAATGTTGCGACGGAGTAACCCATCCCACGAAATCTAAATCAGGCCCTAAGAATGTTATGTCAGATGAGTGTGTTTTATTACGGTGAATCCTTGAGGAAACTTAACTTGACCATAGAGTCCATAAGTTGAAGGTTTATTTTCCCCTCAGAGGTTATTAGGGCAGATGTGAACATCATTATGAAGAGAGAATGCGCAGTCAGATCCCATGACGGGCCTCTTTGGCTTTCTGTGGAAGAAGGTCTTTTATGCTGTGAATTTCTACTCTGGTTTTGATGCCCCTCAGCCTGCTGGCACATCACTGAAGGGGATCTGAGAAGCTGAAAACTATGCTTCCCCTGCAGCTGATCACGGCGTACACCTTCACCTAGTCCACTGACTAGTCTACGGACACAGAAATCAAGGTTTATCTAAAGCTACTTCTAAATAAACTGTAAGATGCTTTAACCCTCTTTCCGCACCAGGTTGAGTTTGATTGATAAAGGCGACCTCAAAAATGAGAACTCTTCTCAAAGAGACTGTCTATCACCCCTTAGTATCAGGTCAGGGCCTCTTGATAAAGTTTGAACTGTTCAGACATTGATTATTAAATTCTTTTGAACATGATTTCCACCTGGGTTAATCACTGAAGAGTGCCAGCTTCATATGTTGAAGATAAGGAGTATTTCTCAGGAGATTCTGCCCAGGGCACTTCACTTTTATTGTAGTATGTGGGCCGAGTTTTCACTTTGAGTGAACCTTCACCCCAGAGGTGATCTTAAACTGTAGCATCCTGCTAATACAAAATTCATACTGCCACAGGTCCTGCCTCACACTTACTCAGGAGGGCAGGCTTCTCATAACCATTTCCCTGCGGCCACAGGATGCTTCTTCAAACAGGAAGACTGGGTGGATGACTTAACACATTCTCAACAATTCATTGTACCAAACAGCACGCCGGTACACTTGAACACCCTATTTGTCTACTTTCATAAGCAAGAGCTGCGACCTACTCAAGGTTAGAAACAAGCATCCATTGTTTGACAATTGTTCAGAGTGTATCATGTGGGTAGGGATTGTGGCTGTTTTACATTGACTGGCAGTTCGAGCAATCCCCATACTGTTACCACACCAGCCTACACACACATGCACATAATTGTCCCATCCAGATTATCCATTTGTAACATAAATGACAAGTTGTTTGCATTTGACTGATTGGAGTGTCTATTGTTTTGCTGAGCAGCATTGTTTGTGTTATTTACTGTCCTAAGCATGAGAGCTAGTGCTGTCGCCTCTGCCTCACATCATCTACTAAGAGTTGTGTCCATTTGCCTTTCCTGTCAGTCAGGATAACCTGCAGTGATATGACGAGAATATTTGTCCCTTTAGAAAGCCCAGAGAGCCGGATCACTTTTCAATACGTCCCTATGAGAAACTTTTTACATGTACATGAATCCGAAATCCACATGCTCTGGCCTCTCACAACCGAGTGGAAGGGTCTCCTGCAGGGCTTCAGTCACATAGACTGTGACAGAAGAGCTCCACCGTCTACACAAACACAAATATTTTGTTGAAGACATTTTGAAAGTATCGTATTTGAGCATAGGTTATTTCACAATGAGTTAATTGGATTTATTTATACCTTGAGGAGGATAAACGAAAATGTATGCTTTGCTCTAATGCGACTTAAAAAGATTGTTGTTTTGGGCAAATGCCCTGTGATGAAATGTGTTTCAATTCTGTTCATAAATAAGGTTCACAAGTCGAGACAGCTAATTTAGAAATTTAAGCCAAACGTTTGGTAACCGGCATGAAAATTAACTTTAAGGACTTTCCACTATTTAAAGAGGCTTAACATCACTGTGGAGAGAAGGTCACTGAACACTGTGTGGATTCAGTGCCAGACCAATGAACAAGCTGCACTCTTTTAAGCAACCCCAGTACAAGTGCTTGGTTTACTCAGTTGAGTTGTACTTCTCAGGTGCGAGCCCCCTGTGGTCCTACCCCAGGTGACAGTACCTCCTTGTTTTACACCTTGCTCCAAAGAAGCAGGGTGGGGGAGGGGGCGATACTGAGATCAGACACAGAATATGCTGTGCAAGATTCATACTGCAGAAGCAAAACAAGAACGGTCAGTTTCTGGTGCCCACCTCAAGGCATGCTATCTGTAAATTATGATTATGACTCCATTGCGTGTGGCGTGTCTTTGAGTGCCTATGTAGGGCCGTGTGAACTATATAACCAAGCTTTGTAAGGATTGTTTGGTTTGTTCTCAGAGTGGCAACGCTCATGCCTTTACATACATTGAGAAAAGCTTTAGGTTCGGCTTGGACATACTGGGCTTCCTGGATGAGAGAATGGGTATGGCAAAACATATGCAGAAATCTAAAACTGACACAAACCACAAATTCAACAGCTGAATTCCATATCTCCAGAATCCCTATCTAATGACCCTAAACAGCTGTGCTCAACTAGTCCTTACACATTTTGACCTCATAAAAAGGCCAGGAAGCTGTGACGAGTCCCAGCTATTCTAATTGCTTGACCAGTAGCCAATCAAAATGTCTAAACACAGACTATCAGATTAGACCCACGTCCAATCTGTCAACCAGCAGCACTTTTCTATGAAGCACAAAGAAACCTTCAGGGTGAGATCCTGTATCTACCTTGATCAGAGCTACGGACATAATTTTCATGGAAATGTAGCAGGTCTGGAAAGGCCTGTGTAGAAAGAGGGAGGGAATTCCAGAGCTTAGCTGTGAGAACTGAATGTATGGACACCTTTTCAGTTTCACAGGAAGCCACTGAATGGCTGAACGTAGAGGATCACAAGGGATAGTCTCTGTAAAATTAATATATGGTTGGTACCACACTTCATAGGAAATGTGATCATTGGCTCCTTAGTATCTTTGGCTCCATTTGACAAATCTTTGCCAATCTGGTGGATAAAAACTCCAGCAGGTGACTTGTAACAGCGTGCCAAATTCTGTGTAGATCAGTAAAATGGTTTAAAAGGTGTAAATGGTCCCAAACTTGTGTCCCAGTCGCCACCTTAAAAAAACCAAAGGTTACAGGGATTTTATATTTAGGTTCTGAATTTACTCGCACAAAGCCAGAGAAATTCAGCAATTATAGTTAGAGCTATGTGAAGTAACTCTAACATGCGGCCTAGGGTACCTATATATCACACTAAATGATACCCAATGCACACACACCATGTGATACACACATACAACATACACAATCAAAGCGATACAGATGCCCGCCCAATACCCTGCTAACACTCTTGACTCCATACTCCTGATAGATACACATACTTTGCTAAAATGTTACATTTTAAAAAAAATTCAAATTTACATTTAAAACACTGAATTAATGTTCACTAATATGTTTACGCAGTGCCTTTACCATAAAACCTAAAAAGTCAGGTAATAGACGGGCTAAGATGCTGCCTTCTTGCGGGTGTATTAAACCAATCTTAACTCCCATACCCAGCATGCACTACACAATACACAACAT
Source organism: Pleurodeles waltl (assembly GCF_031143425.1). Taxonomy (NCBI): domain Eukaryota; kingdom Metazoa; phylum Chordata; class Amphibia; order Caudata; family Salamandridae; genus Pleurodeles; species Pleurodeles waltl. The sequence goes on from NC_090446.1 coordinate 392,372,980, forward strand.
CATAAATTATGTCATACTTTACACCTACCATCAAATAGCAATTCGCACAGCATCATACAGCCATTTTCAACAACACCATTTACCATTCACGTATTAATCATTATAAGTCCGCACAATCACCTGTAGACATACACTAACAATCCCGTTACAATGACTATATAGCCTCGTTTATACACCCCCCCAATAGTCACTCATGCGCACACAATCAAATGCCCCCGCACTGATCATCATTAACCCAGACAGTCACCACCGTAGGTGAACACATCAACAATCAAGCACCCATACTGCCAACATTCACAAATTATATACAGTGGCTAAAACATGAAAAGCACCTTAAGTTGCCATAAAGGGTTATAAATGTGCATCTTAATTTGAAGCGTACTCAGAATAATTTTTTTAACGTGGGTTTAAGTGACAAAATGTTGAAGCTTTCAGTTGGGACCTGAGAGACACATTTTGCATGACCCGAATCCAGGTCATCAGTACCTGAGGCCAAGGTATGTCACTGCCCCTGAAGCATTGCATAGGGTAAGAAAGTCTAAAAACTAAAATATTTACAAAAACTGAATCTTTGGGAAGGAGTGGCAGCCCCCGCAAGAGTAGCGTGCTTTTAGAGCACAAGTCATAGCATCTGAAATCTCGCCATGCTCCACATGCGTGAAAGACATAGATGGCTAATTTATTAGGAATCACAGCGAGATTGATAAAAGGTTTTACATATTCTTCAAAACACTTTACCAAGAAGCACCTAAATCAGAAAGATATGACACTATATTGAGCACTTTAAGCATTCTGTTCCGTGATGATGAGTCTCTGGAGTTCATGGACGCCCCAATAATGAATAAGGAGGTGAGAGATGATTATGTCAATGCAATCTGGGAAGTCTCCTTGGACTAATGGCCTAAAAGTACAACCGTAGAAATGCTTCACAAGGGAAAACCAAGACCCTTTTTAAGAGGTGTTTATAACAAAGCTGTAACAAGCAAGGATTTTCCTAGCGAAACTAAATTAGCTCATGTAATGCTATTCCAAATTCAGGTAGAAATCATCTTTTTGTGCAGACACACAGACCAATATCTTTGTTGACTACAGACAAAGGGTGGATGAGGCGATTAAAATATATTATAATAAAACGAAAGAGATTCCAATCATTCCATCACACTTATTAGCGTAGGAAGGTTCCGACAAAATAGTCAAGTAATTGACATATTGCAATTATTGAAAAATTAAACACCCCATATTTTACTCCAGCTGGATGTAGAGAAGGCATTTGACTGTGACAAACAGGCATACGAAATGAAATTATTAAAGAAAACGAATCTTAGCCCATGCTCTGCGCATCTTTTAACGCCCTCTATGGTGGCTCAGTTGCTAAAAAAATACAATCATCCTCTTGCCTAAGGGTGTCGACGTGCCGTGAGTCACAGTTTAAGAATAAAGCAGGTCTGTCCTTCTTTCAAGAAGTGGCTTAAAATACTTATTGCTGTCAATGTCTTCTCTTTTTGGATGTCATGTTGCTGTCACAGCAGCCTCCCAGAACCATATTCTTAAACTTTGTTGAGAAATTGGAGCAGGATATTTCCACACTGAACTCTCGCTACAGTTTTGCAACCTAGCGCCCCCCTTTCATTGGCAAGTACTACTGAAAATCAGAAAGAGTCCTTGAATGAGAGTACATCCCTGCCCATGCAGGAATATTTTATTGAGCTTACTCAGAAATAGACAAACCAATATTGTTAGAAATGGGTTTTTTGGTTGGCAGTCAGGTTGCCCTCTGTCCAAGCAAGAACCCTCACTCTAGTCAGGGTAAGTCACACACAATCCAAAATCAGCCTGTGCTCACCCTCCGGTAGCTTGGCACGAGCAGTCAGGCTTAACTTAGAAGGCAATGTGTAAAGCATTTGTGCAATAAATCATACAACACCATAGCATAACACCACAAAAATACACCACACAGTGTTTAGAAAAATATATAATATTTATCTGGGTATCTTCAGGTCAAAACGATCAAAGTTGCAATACGAAATTGTAAAGATATCACTGAAGAGTGATATACAGTGTCTTAAGTCTTTAGAAAGTAAACAAAGTCTCTTTCAAACACAAAGTACCTGGTTTCTGGTGGAAAATCTCCTCAGAGGGCCACAGGAGAAGAGGTGCGTGGAAAACTGGTGTGTGCGTCGATTTCTCCTCAGCACACACGGACTTGCGTCGTTATTTTCCACGCGGGGGAGTCGTGCGTCGTTTTCCGGCGCACACAGTCTCTTACTGTGGTTTGCGGGGAGTACCAGATGTCCCGGGTCTTTGCGTGGATGATCCTGCTTGTTTTCCGGCTGCGCGTCGTTCTGCGGGGCTGCGCGTCGAAGTTTCGATCTCACGGCAGGCGTCGCGTCGATTTCTCCTGCGGAGTCGGGCGGCGTTGTCCTTGCGAGGCCGTGCGTCAAAGTTTTGATCTCACGGCAGGCGTCGCGTCGATTTCCCCTGCGGAGTCGGGCGGCGTTGTCCTTGCGAGGCCGTGCGTCAAAGTTTCGATCGTCCCGAAGACGTCGCGTCGATCAGCGTCGGTGTGCGGCGTTTTTCTTGCCGCGGAACAAGCTGTGCGTCGAAAAGTTCGGCGCACGGAGCGTCCAAGAGGAAGAGAGAAGTCTTTTTGGTCCTGAGACTTCAGGGAACAGGAGGCAAGCTCTATCCAAGCCCTTGGAGAGCACTCTTACAGCCAGACAAGAGTTCAGCAAGGCAGCAGGCCAACAGCAAGGCAGCAGTCCTTTGTAGAAAAGCAGACAGGTGAGTCCTTTGAGCAGCCAGGCAGTTCTTCATGGCAGGATGTAGTTTCTGGTTCAGGTTTCTTCTCCAGCAAGTGTCTGATGAGGTAGGGCAGAGGCCCTGTTTTATACTAAGTTGTGCCTTTGAAGTGGGGGTGACTTCAAAGAGTGTCTAAGAAATTCACCAAGCCCCCTTTCAGTTCAATCCTGTGTGCCAGAGTCCCAGTAGGGGGTGTGGCAGTCCTTTGTGTGAGGGCAGGCCCTCCACCCTCCCAGCCCAGGAAGACCCATTCAAAATGCAGATGTATGCAAGTGAGGCTGAGTACCCTGTGTTTGGGGTGTGTCTGAGTGAATGCACAAGGAGCTGTCAACTAAACCTAGCCAGACGTGGATTGAAGGACACAACAAGATTTTAGTGCAAAGAAATGCTCACTTTCTAAAAGTGGCATTTCTAGAATAGTAATATTAAATCCGACTTCACCAGTCAGCAGGATTTTATTTTACCATTCTGGCCATACTAAATATGACCTTCCTGCTCCTTTCAGATCAGCAGCTGCCACTTCAACAATGTATGAGGGCAGCCCCAATGTTAGCCTATGAAGGGAGCAGGCCTCACAGTAGTATAAAAACGAATTTAGGAGTTTTACACTACCAGGACATATAACCACACAAGTACATGTCCGGCCTTTTACCCACACAGCACCCTGCTCTAGGGGTTACCTAGGGCACACATTAGGGGCGACTTATGTATAGAAAAAGGGGAGTTCTAGGCTTGGCAAATACCTTTAAATGCCAAGTCGAAGTGGCAGGGAAACTGCACACACAGGCCTTGCAATGGCAGGCCTGAGACAAGGTTAAGGGGCTACTGAGGTGGGTGGCACAACCAGTGCTGCAGGCCCACTAGTAGCATTTAATCTACCTGCCCTAGGCACATGTAGTGCACTCTACCAGGGACTTACAAGTAAATTAAATAGTCAATCATGGATAAACCAATCAGTAGTACAATTTACACAGAGAGCATATGCACTTCAGCACTGGTTAGCAGTGGTAAAGTGCCCAGAGGTCAAAAGCCAACAACAACAGGTCAGGAAAAAATAGGAGGAAGGAGGCAAAAAGTTTGGGGATGTCCCTGTCAAAAAGCCAGGTCCAACATGACCCCCTACCAGCCTAAAGCCAGGGGAGAACAATCACTATCCTGATGTACTTCCCTGTTTGAGGCGACAGAACAAGGACCCAGGCCCACAACAGCAGGGACATGCTCCAGTTCTTCGCCTTCCTGACTCCAATTGGATCACTCTGTCCATACTCTCAGGGCCCACTAAGCCAACCCATGGGGAACCTTTCTCCTTACCTGCGGATCCCATCTGTGCAGCACCTAACCTTACTTTGCTCACATATGTATCCCAGGAGCAGGATAGTACCACCATGACCAACACAGTGGTGTCGCCCACTCTACCCCCGGGGTGTGACACTTGTCCCCTCCCCAGGGATAACTCTGTCCACCCGGACAGCAAGCCACAGTGATTACTGAGAGCTGCCAGGGATGAGAGCCAGGCCCCAGGCCTCTCAAAGCTCTCCAACCACTGTGGCTGTGGAGAGTGGGGGGCGGTAGCCCCAGGTGCTGGGCACCCTTTAACCACTCTCCCTTCCACCAGGTCAGGGATGACAGCCTGAACCTGGTCCTCCCCTCTGGGGCTCTGTACCCTCCCTCCTGGAGCGGTACCCCCAGAATCCAACATGGTCAGGGTGCTTACAGAACTCGCCCTGTACCATTCCCCCACCTGTGCAGGGCTGTTAACCTGCAACTGGCCCTCCAACCTGGGGCCTGTACCTTCAGGTTGGACTAGGGCCCGGGGTGAGGCTTCCCTCCCCCTGCCCTCCCTTCTGGGGTCCAGCACCCTCCAACTAGGAGTGGCCTCCTCAGAAGACAACATGGTAGGGGCACTGTTATCAGTAGCCCCTCCCTCCAGGTCCGGGGGGACACCCTGAACCTGGTCTTCCAGCCCAGGGTCTGTACCCTCAGACTGGATCACTGCCTGGCAAACCAGGACTTCCTGGGGGGCACACCTACCCCCCACCAGGTCAGAGTTTAACCTCTGCACCTGACCATTCAACTCAGAGTCACCACCCTGAAGTTGAACAATTGCCTGGCATGCCAGGACTTCCTGGAGGGCACACTGACCCTCCACCAGGTCAGAGTTTAACCTCTGGACCTAGTTCTCCAACCTAGGGTCACCACCCTGAGGTTGGGCAACTGCCTGGCATGCCAGGGCTTTCTGGGGGGCACACCTACCCCCCACCAGGTCAGAGTTTAACCTCTGAACCCGGTTATCCAACCCAGAGTCAGCACCCTGAGGTTGGACAACTGCCTGGTACACCAGGACTTCCAGGGAGGCACACCTACCTCCCACCAGGTCAGAGTTTAACCTCTGAGCCTGGTGCCCCAACCCAGGGTCACCACCCTGAGGTTGGGCAATTGCCTGGCACGCCAGGACTTTCTGGGGGGCACATCTACCCCCCACCAGGTCAGAGTTTAACCTCTGAACCTGGTCATCCAACCCAGAGTCACCACCCTGAGGTTGAACAATTGCCTGGCACGCCAGGACTTTCTGGGGGGCACACCTACCACCCACCAGGTCAGAGTTTAACCTCTGAACCCGGTTATCCAACCCAGAGTCAGCACCCTGAGGTTGGACTACTGCCTGGTACACCAGGACTTCCCGGGGGGCACGCCTACCTCCCAACAGGTCAGAGCTTATCCCCTGAACCTGGTTAGCCAACCCAGAGTCACCACCCTGAGGTTGAACCATTGCCTGGCAGGCAAGGACTTCCAGGGAGGCACACCTACCTCCCACCAGGTCAGAGTTTAACCTCTGAGCCTGGTTCCCCAACCCAGGGTCACCACCCTGAGGTTGGGCAATTGCCTGGCACGCCAGGACTTTCTGGGGGGCACACCTACCCCCCACCAGGTCAGAGTTTAACCTCTGAACCTGGTCATCCAACCCAGAGTCAGCACCCTGAGGTTGGACAATTGCCTGGCACAGCAGGACTTCTTGGGAGGCACATCTACCTCCCACCAGGTCAGAGTTTAACCTCTGAGCTTGGTTCCCCAACCCAGGGTCACCACCCTGAGGTTGGGCAATTGCCTGGCACGCCAGGACTTTCTGGGGGGCACACCTACCCCCCACCAGGTCAGAGTTTAACCTCTGAAACTGGTCATCCAACCCAGAGTCAACACCCTGAGGTTGGACAATTGCCAGGCACAGCAGGACTTCTTGGTTGGCACTTCTACCTCCCACCAGGTCAGAGTTTAACCTCTGAACCTGGGTATCCAACCCAGAGTCACCACCCAGAGGTTGAATCTTTGCCTGGCATGCCAGGACTTCCTGGGGGGCACTCTCACCCCCCACCAGGGACACACCGTCCCCAAGGGCCACACAAGAGTCTGGTTGGCGCAGGTCTCCCGACCTCTGCCCATCCGGCAGAGTCTGGGTTTCCCCCAAACCAGAAACGGTTTCACCTGGGTCATTCCTGGGGGGCTCTGCTCTCAGAGCTGTCCCCTGACTCTCAAGGTCCTCCACTGGGGTCTGCAACCCCCTCTCAACCGTATGTCTGGACTTCTGCACCCCCTCACTAGGAGGGGTACTGCCAGACACCAGAACTGTTGGGATGCTGGCTACAGTCACCCCCCCAAGTTCTTCTGACACTGCGGGGCTTCCCTCAAAAGGTGGCCCTACGGTACAGGCTAGGTTTCCTTCCTGGTGTTCCCTAATGGAACCCTCTAGGACCTGGGACCTACCTGGGACACTACAATCCTTTCCCACCACACTCGGTTTTGAACCACCTAGACCACTCCCTTCAGGAGCACCCCCAAATGCCTCTTCAGACTCTCTGGTACTCACCCAGAAGTCTGCCTCCATTGTAAGTTCCCTGGGGTCAGAGAACTCACACTCCACCTGGTGTTGGCGTAGCTCTGGAAAATAAGGACCAGACATATGCTCTCCAGCAATTACATCACTCTGCCCTTCACATGTATTAACCACAGTACCCTTCACCCAACCACCCAGTAACTCAACCTTGGAAAAGCACTCTACTTCACCCTCCTGAGACAGTATCTGTCTGTCCCTGACACTCAACCCATACTCTTCTGGGATGTCTCTACACTCCATATCCAGGACGTCCACCAGGGGGGAACCCTTTTCTCTGTCACTCTCTGCTAGAGTCAGTCAAGTGTCCCTCCCCCCAGTAGGAATATGACTCCCTGTGCCAGTTCCCCAATCCTTCTCAGGGACCCTGTGCATAACGGGAACTACCTCATACCCTTGAACCGCCTGGGGTGTGTCAACTCCCTTCTTCAAGTTGGGCACCACATCTCTGGGCTTGTGCCCTTCTTCAGCAGTACTAGATGCAAGATTTTTGCTGCCACCATCTGAACTGGACTCAGCCATTCCGGCCTCCAGTTTCAGCTCTTTACAGCTCAGCTCTTGAGCTGCAATATTTTCTTCTTCCAGGGCTAAGAGTCTTTTTGCCTCAACCTCTGCAAGATACTCCTCTAATTGTTGCTCCTGTCGCCTTTGACCTCAGAGCCATTCATCTATTTCTGGGTCACTGTCCAAATCTGAGTAGTCTTCCTCCTCAGGTGCGTAGTCCTCCTCCTCATCTGAGGGGTACTTAGTCATTTGGTTTCTTGCTGCCTCTCTCTCTGCCCATCTTTCCACCCCCCAGACTATGTAGTGATGGAGCATCTCTGCCTTAGTAGATCTCCTTGCTACAGGAAGGCCCCATTTTCTGCAAAGCTTCCTTAGGTCAGCCTTAGTGAGGTGGTCAGTACGAACAAAGAATGAGTAGGTACACAATCCCATTCTGATAAGATCTTATCAGCAAAAACCAAAATTCAAAGTCCAAAATATCAATAGTATATCCAGGAGGACATCAGAGAACCAACAGCCAAAAAAAAGATGAAAAATTAAGTTGACCTTCAACTGTGGGTAGGTAGTGAAATACTTAGCTATTGTATGTCACTGCACAAACACAAGTCCTATCCTCACCGCTGATCACCAATGTTAGAAATGGGGTTTTTGGTTGGCTGTCAGGTTGCCCTCTGTCCAAGCAAGAACCCTCACTCTAGTCAGGGTAAGTCAAACACAATCCAAAATCAGCCTGTGCTCACCCTCCGGTAGCTTGGCACGAGCAGTCAGGCTTAACTTAGAAGGCAATGTGTAAAGCATTTGTGCAATAAATCATACAACACCATAGCATAACACCACAAAAATACACCACACAGTGTTTAGAAAAATATATAATATTTATCTGGGTATCTTCAGGTCAAAACGATCAAAGTTGCAATACGAATTTGTAAAGATATCACTGAAGAGTGTTATACAGTGTCTTAAGTCTTTAGAAAGTAAACAAAGTCTCTTTCAAACACAAAGTACCTGGTTTCTGGTGGAAAATCTCCTCAGAGGGCCACAGGAGAAGAGGTGCGTGGAAAACTGGTGTGTGCGTCGATTTCTCCTCAGCACACACGGACTCGCGTCGTTATTTTCCACGCGGGGAGTCGTGCGTCGTTTTCCGGCGCGCAGACAGTCTCTTACTGTGGTTTGCGGGGAGTACCAGATGTCCCGTGTCTTTGCGTGAATGATCCTGCTTGTTTTCCGGCTGCGCGTCGTTCTGAGGGGCTGCGCGTCGAAGTTTCGATCTCACAGCAGGTGTTGTGTCGATTTCTCCTGCGGAGTCGGGCGGCGTTGTCCTTGCGAGGCCGTGCGTCAAAGTTTTGATCTCACGGCAGGCGTTGCGTCGATTTCCCCTGCGGAGTCGGGCGGCGTTGTCCTTGCGAGGCCGTGCGTCAAAGTTTTGATCTCACGGCAGGCGTCGCGTCGATTTCTCCCGGGAAGTCGGGCGGCGTTGTCCTTGCGAGGCCGTGCGTCAAAGTTTCGATCGTCCCGAAGACGTCGCGTCGATCAGCGTCGGTGTGCGGCGTTTTTCTTGCCGCGGAACAAGCTGTGCGTCGAAAAGTTAGGCGCACGGAGCGTCCAAGAGGAAGAGAGAAGTCTTTTTGGTCCTGAGACTTCAGGGAACAGGAGGCAAGCTCTATCCAAGCCCTTGGAGAGCACTCTTACAGCCAGACAAGAGTTCAGCAAGGCAGCAGTGTGGCAGTCCTTTGTGTGAGGGCAGGCCCTCCACCCTCCCAGCCCAGGAAGACCCATTCAAAATGCAGATGTATGCAAGTGAGGCTGAGTACCCTGTGTTTGGGGTGTGTCTGAGTGAATGCACAAGGAGCTGTCAACTAAACCTAACCAGACGTGGATTGAAGGGCACAACAAGATTTTAGTGCAAAGAAATGCTCACTTTCTAAAAGTGGCATTTCTAGAATAGTAATATTAAATCCGACTTCACCAGTCAGCAGGATTTTATATTACCATTCTGGCCATACTAAATATGACCTTCCTGCTCCTTTCAGATCAGCAGCTGCCACTTCAACAATGTATGAGAGCAGCCCCAATGTTAGCCTATGAAGGGAGCAGGCCTCACAGTAGTGTGAAAACGAATTTAGGAGTTTTACACTACCAGGACATATAACCACACAAGTACATGTCCTGCCTTTTACCCACACAGCACCCTGCTCTAGGGGTTACCTAGGGCACACATTAGGGGTGACTTATGTATAGAAAAAGGGGAGTTCTAGGCTTGGCAAATACCTTTAAATGCCAAGTCGAAGTGGCAGTGAAACTGCACACACAGGCCTTGCAATGGCAGGCCTGAGACAAGGTTAAGGGGCTACTGAGGTGGGTGGCACAACCAGTGCTGCAGGCCCACTAGTAGCATTTAATCTACCTGCCCTAGGCACATGTAGTGCACTCTACCAGGGACTTACAAGTAAATTAAATAGTCAATCATGGATAAACCAATCAGTAGTACAATTTACACAGAGAGCATATGCACATCAGCACTGGTTAGCAGTGGTAAAGTGCCCAGAGGTCAAAAGCCAACAACAACAGGTCAGACAAAATAGGAGGAAGGAGGCAAAAAGTTTGGGGATGTCCCTGTCAAAAAGCCAGGTCCAACAAATATGAACTTTGGAAATGAATAAATAAATGCAAAACTGCTGAAGGTGCTTGATGATACCTGAAAGTACCAGCATTTGGTCTGCTGAAATAGTGGCTGCTGAGATCTATCTACCTCAAACAGGCAGCAGTGCAACAAGCAGGACAAGGGTCTTGGAGCAGGGGCAGGTATGGCAGAAGAGGCACAACAGTTGGCGAGCTGGCCCATGCACTGGTTGCTGTTCTGAATGCAGGATTGGAGTCCTCAACAGACAGTACATGTGGCAGTTGACTGGAGGGACTGAAAATGGATTCATCCAAGAGAGTATTGATATCCAGTCCGCAAGCCTTGAATTTGCACTATTTGTCTCCTTCCTCATTCCTTATATATTTTCTCATCTACAGATTCCAGTATCTAATCCCACAGGCTATTATTGTGGATTGGGTAGCATTTGCTCAGCAGTTAAGCCCACTAAGAAATGTACAATAAGCTTCTTACCTCCAATATGGATATTATTATATAGATGGTTGAGACATGGCTCACTACTTACAACTCTACTGCTTTCAGGCATTGATGCCCACTTCATAGTGTTCTGCGTTATAACCTCTTCGAAGGAAGTGGAGGTGGTAACTGATCTTTTTTGGATGTTATTGGCTTCTTTCCCACCCTTCAATATGACACTACTCCTATATGTGAATATAATTCTTGTGTGATCTTTCTATGTACAGTAAACCATCATATGGGTTTATTATAAATAAATCAAATTTTGATGTACAAAAAACCTGCACTTTGTGGCACCCTTTCACTCACAGCCTTTAGAAATCTTTTTTGAAGGTAGATAGTCTCATTCGTGAATTCATCCTATTCCTCTCTGGTGCTGCAACTAAAGGTTTGGTGCCATATTAATCTAACCTTCTCATCAGCTACCTAGATCCAACAGTTGCTACCAACTGCCTTTCTTCAGAATTGCAAACATTAGCCTGAGCCTCAATATTTTATGAAGTTCCTTCCGTGTAGATCTTTGCTCCCAAATGTGTGCTGCCCTGGTCCTCTTGTAAGCACTCCCATGTGATCCTTTGGTGCAGTCTATTGTTCCAAAAAGAAAACAAGCCTACCATGGAGCACAGTTTATAGGGAAAATTATTAGCAACCAAAGCCTTATAAAAACCTTCTCGCAGCTTATTATTTGGTCTGTTAAATGACTTGTCAAGAAGCTCTTTTCTAAAGTCAAAACCTCTCCTCTCTCTCGGTTTCAATTAGTAAGCTCCGGCTCTTATCTTTCTCGCTGTCTTCCATTCCCTACGTTTTCCTAGTAGTCATTCTAACGACTGAATGTTGCGTGATCATGTCTAAACTTGTACTAACGGAACTTAATGACATCAATAAATGTTTTGTTTAGGTGGAGGTTCCTACTACACCTCCTATTAAAATGTCAATAGTATTGATAAATTCATGAAATTCTTGGCTACACTTCCATTTCTTTTTGCATAAATATCTTTATTCATTACATTAAAGAATGGTATGAAAATGACCAGAACCATGTCATAGCAAGAAACAGAATTGCAAGAGTACTGTGAAGGAAGGGCTGCTGTTCTAGAACAGTGTCGACGGCTAATCTGTAGGTTTTGAAGAACTGCCTACTAAACACGAGTCCTTGACCGTAGTGTTTGACACAAGTGATTAGAAAATGGTTTGCTTCAATAAATGGATTCACCTCGTTGACACTATGCAAACTCACTCAGCAAGCGCAGTCATAAGCTCAGTTCCAACCGTGAAACATTTGAAAATGATTATCAGAAAAACAACGCAGAACAGCAAAAAAAACAAAAAAAAACAATTCCCAAATGGCTACAAATGCTTGTTAAACACTCATACATCACTCATTCATTTCCCCAGTTTCTAATCAAATGCATTATTTTGGTAATCGTATTGTTGTCCAGTCTAAAATATTATTTAAACTTCCTTTACTTTTTGTTATTTCCTGTTCCATTCTTTCAGGCCTTAACTGGTAGATAGAAGAACGCTATTCATACCTTAATTTTAATTGCCATCCTTTCTAGTGTGAAATGCACTATTGCTCAATGGCCATAGTAAAGTGGTCGTAATTATAGAATCGGACCAGAATCGTCTCAGAAGTCAACTTCCTCTGTTGTTACTTTTGGTAACGCCATGCCTGTCCAACACGATCTTAATTTGCCTCTCCGCAAAGTGGTGCTCTCCTACCCGAATAAAACTGAGTAGGTTTAATGTTTAATTCCAAATATTACATTTTTAATATAGATTTTTAAAAGGACAGTTGCTCTGCTAAAGGAAATCACAACGATTAACAAAATTTGACATACATTTATTAGCTTGGCTTCAACCCCTCTGCAGTATTGTGAGAGAAACACCAATTTATGGAAATGAAATCATCCACAATAAATAGTGGAAGTTTCCATTTGCATGCTCTAAGGAGGGTAGGACAAGCAGATGCCTTCTTGATGGGGCTTTTTAGAAAGGGGGTTTCTGGTTGGCTACGGCATGCACCTAACCCAGGCAGAACCCACCCACTCTAGTCAGGGCAATGGAGTTACACGTCCAAGATAACCCCTGCTCACCCCCTTGGTGGCTTGGCACGAGCAGTCAGGCCTAACCCGGAGGCAATGTGTAAAGCTTTTGCACAACACACACAACACATGTGATGCAAGATGTACACCACAAAGTAAACACAATACTGAGCTATGTAAAAAATAAACTGTATTGCACAAAACATAATTAGACCAACATTACACGTCAGTAATACCCTGCTACCTTAGCAGTTGTCAGAACGTTACACAAGTTACTAATATTCTGCAAGAATAAGCAGTTGTCACATTAGAACACGTAAGCACTCAGGATTCTGCAACATAAGCAGTAGTCAGGAATCAGGGACACCTGGCAAAGTGGGGGTCTCCGATGAGGCTTCCACCTGCTTGCGATCCCAGGGGCCAAAAATCACAACCCCAAGAAAAGGGGATGAGGCCTCCGTTGAGGACTCCCTCCTTGTATGATGCTCCCTTGTCGATGGGAGCCGGGCAGAGTGGGAGCCTCAGTGAGGTCTCTCCTCCACTTCAGGAAGTGGCCACACCGGACACGGTGCACGAGCCGCTTTCCTCCCTTTCCTGGCCACCGTGCGTCAAGCGCACCACAAGAGGTGCCGGTTTGTGCCCCGAGGGCACTCCTCAGTGAGTGCATTGCCCCGGGGGTATGGGTAGGAGCACGGATGCTCCACTCTGTTTCTGTGTGCCCCGCGGGTCCGGAAGAAGAGCGTCTCTGGCACTCTTAAGATCAATCAAGCCGGGCCGCAGCGGTGAACTCAGGTCGTGGAGAATCGCTTTCCAAAGCACAAAGGCACTTTAATTTGGGCAGCTTCAGTGATTTTAGCAATCAACAGGGCGCTTTAAAAAGCGCACAGAGCAACACGGGTGTCCCGTGCTGCAGCGGTGATTTTGGCAGCAACGCGCTCACGGACGCCAAGCCACTCGAAGAAGCCCGGGTCGTGGCGGTGTTTTGTGGATGGCAAGAAGCGCTCTCCAGCACTTGGGGGAAAATATAAAGTAAAGCACTTTCCAAAGTGCTGCCCTCAGCAAACAATGAAGCTGGAGCACTCCTCGTGCTCTGGATAATTACAGGGGTCAGGGGCCACAGCACCCTGCTCCTGGAGACAGAAGGAAGGGTAGCACAGGGCTGCCAGGCCCCAACACAGGCCAGCACAAGGAATGCAGATGGTGGCAGTTCCTCCTAGTGACCAGGCAGGTCACAGGTCAGCACAGCAGCAGCAGTCCAAGGTGGTTTCCTGGTGAGTCCATTCAGCAGTGTCCTGTGTCCAGTTTCAAGTCCCAAGAATGTCTAAATTGTGGGTAAAATTCCCCTATACTTATACTAAGTTTAAAGTATGTTTTACATTGAGGAGGAGAGGGGGTTCCAACCAGTTACAACTGGTTCTGGGAGTGCCCTTTCTCTACTCCAGCACAGACTGCAAACATCAGTGGTGGGTAAACGACCCTATTGTGCAAGGCCAAGGCACAGCCTTTACAAATGCAGGTGTGCCCCGACTCTCCCTTCTCTCAGCCCAGGAAGGCTATACAATATGTAGATGCACCTCTGTGACACCTCCACCCTCCTGGTGTACAGCCTGTCTGAAAAGTATGCACAAAGCCCCAACTGTCAGTCTGCCCAGACGTGGATTGGAGGCAAGCTGCAAAAACAGCAGTCATAAGCACAGATAAATGCGTACTTCCTAGAAGTGGCATTTCTCTAATAGTAATAAAAAGTACACCCACACCAGTAAGCAGCATTTCTTATCACTATCACAACCATACCAAACATGCCTACGCTACCCCACATAAATCAGACAATACCCCTTACACATAAGGCAGGGCATTTCTAATGTAATCCCATGAGGAGGCAGCACTCACAGCAGTGAGACACCAAGTTAGGCTGTTTGTCACTACCAGGACAGGCCACGCAACCTGGCACATGTCCTGCCTTCTACATACATGGCACCCTGCCTGTAGGGCTAGCTAGGGCGTACCTTAGGGGGGGACTTACATGTAGTAAAAGGGGAGTTCTGGACCTGGCAAGTAAATTTAGATGCCAGGTCCCTGTGGCAGAAAACTGCACACACAGGCCCTGCTCTAGTAGGCCTGAGATAGGTTTGAGAGGCTACTTCAGTGGGTGGCGCAAGCAGCGCTACAGGTCCACTAGTAGCATTTAATTTACAGGCCATGGGTATAGGGATACCACTTTACAAGGGACTTATAGGTAAATTAAATATGCCAATTAGGTATAAGCCGATCATACCAATTTTACAAGGGAGAGCACATGCACTTTAGCACTGGTCAGCAGTGAAAAAGTGCTCAGAGTCATAACGTCAGCCAACAAAGGTCAGAAAAATAAGGAGGCAAAAAGCAAAAAGTCTGGGTAACGACCCTTTAAAAGGGCGAGGTCCAACAAGCTTCTTGTTCCTTTTCCACAGCTCCATGGCAAAGGGTGTGATTTAGATCTTGGTGGATGGAATACCTCCTTACAAATGTGACAGATATCTTGTCTGCCATATTAGGATCGCCATGGATATAATGGGATGTTATAACGGATGATGGGATATCCGTTACGTTTGTGATGGAGTATTACCCTCCACTAAGATCTAAATCATGCCCTAAGTGTATCTATTTAAGGGGGCTTGGTCCTCAGAGATAACAATATAAGAGTGCCCTTGGAGGTGTATTCTCCTACATAAACCTGTAAAGGAAAAAATGAACAATATATTGGGAGTTAAACAAGCAGTGTAGCTTGGTGGTTTTGTTTATTGATGTTATTCTTTTCAAAGGAAAATTTAGGAAATTTGTAGCAAACACTATTTTAAAGCACAAATGACCAATAACATTGTTTACATTATGGAGACTTCAAGGCAGTTTTAGAGGGGTTTGGAGTGTAGGCAGCACTTCGAGAATGTTAGAGGAAAAAAGTGTTTGTTTAACATTTCTGAAAACGTTTTACAGAGTGATCTTGAGATTTCTCTGTCTTGTAGGGATTTGGAAAAATGAGTAGTACCTGGTGCATTTTCCGCACCTTGGATCACAAATGTTAACCATCATTGAGTTGTGTCAAAACTTTACACGTTTGGAGGGAAGATTGGATGATGTCCCTTGTTTAATTATTGAGTGAAGGTGAGATAGTTGATGAATATTTCAACTGCATTTGGTCACAACCATAAGTCAGTACCAAAGGGGATAAATAAACAGGCATGCATGCAAAGACACAGGTGTCCAAACAGTTACAAGCAGGTTGTGCTGAGACTGCACAAGAGGAGACACAGTGATGTCCTGTGGCCTGGATTGGGACATCAGCCCCATGTCCACTTGCAGAACTGAATCTCCCAAGCAGCACCTACCCTAAGACGCAGAAGGAATTTGTGTTGTCAGAAGCTGGATACTGCACCCTGCTCTTTCCTGACTTTTACTGCTATGCCCACTGTGCTCTCCAGTTGGCTGCTGAAGTGGGCCTAGCTAGCAATGAAAAACAGTACTTCTTTCTTCAACATGCAGCTGGCAGGCCTAGAGCACAGCATCTTCATGGTGACACTCTCCGGGCAGACTCCTAGATTGGATAGACAGACTGCAGGAAAACCTGGAAGTCTAGCACCTTCAATAGTAATGGAAATAATTTGAGATTAGCACTGTTCGGCATATTAGGGGTGGTACCAAAGCTACCGCTTCATGGTGTATGCTAGATTAGAGGCTGTCTACTTTAGAAACCCATCATATCACCACCATCCCTACAACATCGTAACATATCTGGGCTAAGTTGCCATACCTTCATTAGACAGTACAAGCACTGCCCAGCAACAGTATATCGTAACTTCTGAACAATGTTAAGAGAGTTCCCACCAATCAATGTGAGACCACTAACATTAGTCAAACATAAGTAGGCAGCCCATTTTATCCTACTGGATGATGAAAAGAATGACTGAACATTGCCTCTGAAAGGTAGGTCAGGGTTGGACATCTGAATTCACTTAGCTACTAAGCATGGGAGAGGTCATGAAAGGTTCTGGCTAAAGTGTACAAGATCTATATTTCTGGAATGTCAGTGAAAGCTTTTAGGTTCATACTATATGAAGGCAATTCTTGGGCACTCATCTCTGACTGCCAACAAGTGCTGAAAGTGTCCCACTAAAAGAGTAGCAGCTTTTGAGAATTGGTATTACAGTCCCATTAATAGCACTGGAGCTCTACTAACAAGTATCTTACTTTACCAACCAAAGCATAGCAATACTCTCATTAGGTTTTTCTGCTTTGCTGAGAAGTGGGAATACATTAAAAGTGCTTGCCAGACCTACTGACAAATGCTGTTCCCTTTTAACAATTCTTTACTGCAATTTCTTATCACAGACATACTTAACCGCCCTTCTGAAAAGTGCTCCCACTGGTGCTACTGTTGTGCCTTTGATGATTGCAAAATGAGCCCAGTTGAGAAGTAAGTTCATGGTGCCTGCTGACAAGTTATGAAACTGTGCCTCAAAAAGATATGGGTTCCAGCTGAGAAGTCCCAGTGCTAGTGTCTAAAAGTATGGCAGCACAACTGAGAAGTACAGGTAAATTCTCTGTGTAACATAATAACAGCCATGTTGAAAAGAGCTGCTAATTTTCCCCGCTGCTCAGCTGTGTGTCCCATGTATGCACAGGATTTTAAAGGCGGAAAGGGGTTCAAGATACCATTATAAAGTCATTCATGCCCTCTAGGGGGCTTCCAACAAGTCATCTAAGTGTGGATGATCAATTATGTATGTGGGACTCCCTCCCAGCCTGCTTCGAGGCTTTAGAGCGACTATCTGCAAGCCCCCTCTGGTCATTTCCTTCGCTGTCTCATGCTTAGAATCACAGCTCAAAAAAGTATGAAAAAAATCTCACACCGAAGAAAGGAGAATGAATCAGTGAGTTAGTGTGGAGCAACGTGACATTCACAGAAAGAGCTACCAAGCGGTGGAATGTACTAGGTATATGATGGTCTTCGGACATAGGTTAGCAATGGGCTCAACCGCCGTTCCTTACAGCAGTTTTGTACCTGCCATTATCATGAAGGAAACTATGAAATGCACTTCTTGGGATATGCAACTATAGATACCCAAGCGAATGGAAGAAAGATCTTCGCAGTTGATTTTGGTGTGGGGGCTTTCATTCAGAGCCAGAAACTGTAGAAGAATGTTTCCCTCCGCATCAATGACACAGGATGGGAAACTCCTATTAAGCGAGCCAACTGCATCGACTCCAAGTATGTAGTGGGGCCTCTGTATACCACCTGGGCCCATCTTAGAGGGGAGCCACGCCAAAATCTTACTTTTAAGGCATGTCTGGGTTCATGCTGGGAAGGCTTTTTAAACGTTAGATATTATCTGATTGAGCATGTGGCTCGGTACTCTTGGCATGCTTGCTTTCTTTCACACCCCATAAGGGCTTCACTGGATTGGCTGGTGAAGAGGTTCCTGTAATACGTCTGCTATTCTGCCTGCCTCTTTTTGAATTTCCCATCTCACCATTGCCTGTATGGACCTGGGGATCACACACAGTGGCGAGACCAACTTCGGCGACTGGGTAGATTACTTTTTTCTCGATGTTCAGGGATTTTAACATTGACTTTTTCCACATACAGTTTCTTCTGGCAACGAGGGTTGCTTGGGCTTGCCTCTCTACGTCTTAAGTTGAAATATCTTCGTATAGATCATACTTTCAGTATGGATACTACTAAATGTTTGGGACTCTTCCACGTGGCTAATTCATGTATCTTCTCCTATGGAGTGGGCCGTGCCCCGTCCCCTTTCACGGTGCATCAAAGCTTGTCTATGGCAATTTTTCTTCTCCCCTGCCTCATCGGAGGAGGTTGTTCGCATAAACTTTCGACTGTTGTAACCATTAAATGCTTAAAACGAATCAATTTGGGCCAGAACACAGTCTCTCTACTAACTCTAAACATCCTGACGCAGTAAAATGCAACAGAGAGTGAGCTGATAAGACACTGGGCACAAAAGATCAGCTATCTGGGCAGTGCTAATCCTGCTGCCAGGAAACTACAAGCAACACGCAGAAATCCGCGTGATACACAGGTATAAAAAGGAGTTAATGAGCTCTCTGCCTGTGTATTGTAAATGTGGCCTCTAATTGAGAGACGACTTGGCAGCAAGAAGGCAAAGATGTATAATGATAATGCAAATCAGGCAAGGGAACCGAATCACGTGACTGTACACAGGCAGTTAGAGGGGTCAACATTCAACAATCAGCACAGTGTTCCTACAAATGATTTGCTTCAGCTGGATTCACTGATGTGCATTTTCCTGTGAGCACATCAATGATGTGATGTGTGCAGCTCAAACAATGACGAACAAATGGTTATCAACCAGCAGCCGAGGCAGATTTCAGTAGAGGATGAGCAAAATACGTTCTTATGCACTGAATCTGTGAGCTAATGCAGTGGCATAGCGAGTTTGCATCTAGGCAAGGAAAATGGGCCTCAGTTGGTGAAGGCGCCATCTGTCATGCCGACTATTGCTCAAATTCCATCAATATAATTTGCATCCAAAGTCCTGCCTCTTCCTATGGTAGTCCCAATCTCTGCACTATATATGCGCAAATCAAAGATATAAATCTTAGAAAAGACAAGGTGGTAGACACATAAAACGTCTTAATTAGCAGTGCTTTTTTCACTGCATGTTATAAGCAGTATTGATGTTAGAATAACGGGTTAATAAATAAACATTGGGTTCCAACTTCAGGATGGTAAAATTAAGATCAAACGAAGTGCCTATGAAGTATAAAATTGTAAGCAATCTATAAACAAACACAATTGTATATGGGCAAT
Source organism: Pleurodeles waltl (assembly GCF_031143425.1). NCBI lineage: Eukaryota > Metazoa > Chordata > Amphibia > Caudata > Salamandridae > Pleurodeles > Pleurodeles waltl. The sequence continues at coordinate 392,392,155 of NC_090446.1, forward strand.
GTTGTGGATATTTAGCTTCCTGATCTAAATAAGTTAAATGAGGATAACTAACGTGGCAGTCCTGGGGACTAATGTGCTTGCTGTAGAGAACCACATACAAGGACAAGTGCAGGGCTGGTGGAAGCTTACCTCACATTTATGGGACAAGTGTCACACTGGAAAGCACCAGTGCAAGCCTCCACAACACATGGAACCAGTATCTTACTGAGAAGCACCAGTGCAAGCCTCCATTGCACATACAGAACCTGATCTTACCAGGAAGCACCTGTGCCAGTCTCCATTGCACACATGAAGCCAATATCTTACCAGGAAACACCAGTGCGAGCCTCCATCACATATATGGAACCAGTGTCTTACCAGGAAGCACCAGTGCGAGCCTCCATTGCACATACAGAACCCGATCTTACCAGGAAGCACCTGTGCCAGTCTCCATTGCACACATGAAGCCAATATTTTACCAGGAAGCACCAGTGCAAGCCTCCATCACATATATGGAACCAGTGTCTTACCAGGAAGCACCATTGCGAGCCTCTATCACATATATGGAACCAGTGTCTTACCAGGAAGCACCTGTGCAAGTCTCCATTGCACACATGAAGCCAATATCTTACCAGGAAGCACCAGTGTGAGACTCCATCACATATATGGAACCAGTGTCTTACCAGGAAGCACCAGTGCGAGCCCCCATCACACATGTGGAACCAATGTCTTACCAGGAAGCACCAGTGCGAGCCTCCCTTGCACATACAGAACCAGTATCTTACCAGGAAGCACCTGTGCAAGTCTCCATTGCACACATGAAGCCAATATCTTACCAGGAAGCACCAGTGAGAGCCTCCATCACCTATATGGAACCAGTGTCTTACCAGGAAGCACCAGTGCGAGCCCCCATCACACATATGGAACCAGTGTCTTACTAGGAAGCACCAGTGCGTGCCTCCATCACATATCTGGAACCAGTGTCTTACGAGGAAGCACCACTGCAAGCCCCCATCACACATATGGAACCAATGTCTTACTAGGAAGCACCAGTGCGAGCCTCCATCACATATATGGAACCAGTGTCTTACCAGGAAGCACCAGTGCGAGCCCCCATCACACATATGGAACCAATGTCTTACTAGGAAGCACCAGTGCGAGCCTCCATCACATATCTGGAACCAGTGTCTTACCAGGAAGCACCACTGCAAGCCCCCATCACACATATGGAACCAATGTCTTACTAGGAAGCACCAGTGCGAGCCTCCATCACATATATGGAACCAGTGTCTTACCAGGAAGCACCAGTGCGAGCCCCCATCACACATATGGAACCAGTGTCTTACCAGGAAGCACCAGTGCAAGCCTCCATCACACATATGGAACCAATGTCTTACTAGGAAGCACCTATGCAGATGACACACAAATACTACATAAATTGGAATGCCCTAAAGACATTGAAAACTCACAAATCTTCAGTTGCCTCAGAGCTGTTGATCAGTGGATGACTTGGAGCCATCTCAAACTAAATGCCTCCAAAACAGAAATACTCATATGTGGTGATTGGAAAAATTATGACCCACTGTGCGCCTGGCCCGACGATCTCAGACCACCTCCTCAATTATCCAAGGAAGTTAAAAACCTCGGAATTACCATGGGCTCTAAGTTAACTATGAATCCCCAAGTGGACAAATTAGCATGAACAAGCTTCATCACCTTGAAGACTCTGCGACGCATCTTCTCCCACCTCAGATTTCCACACAAAGTGCAGGCTACTATCTCTCTTGTACTATCCAAACTGTATTATGCCAATGGCCTCTACCATGGATCATCTCTATCTATTATGAAAAAATGACAACATATTCAAAACTCCACTGCCAGGCTACTATTACATATAAAGCTACAAGCCCACATCTCCCCTGCCTTGAAAGCACTGCACTGGTCACCTGTTGCCAGAAGATCCACCTTCAAACTGCTTTGTATCACCCACAAAGCTATACATGCAACAGGACCGCTTTTTTTAATCAGAAACAAAATAACCAAATACATTCAACAAAGAAACCTCCACTCAAGATTGGCGCCCCGTCTTAGAACACCACCATAAAGACTATAGGTGGTACATCCTTCTCCGTTCAAGCAGCCAAACTATGGAATTCATTACCCCCAAATGTAAGATCCATGGATAACTATCTTGTCTTTAGAAGTCTACTCAAGAGTTGGCTCTTTATTTCATAACCACCATATTCAAACAGAAATGGACCGCGTATGCCTGTGTTGATAAATATTTTTAATCTGAATAAGTGTATATTCTAGATATATATAGCTTTTTAGGAAATATGTATCGCTACTATGTCATAACAATAAATTACACACTTACTCTTTAAACCTGTTTAACATATGTTTATTTACACACAATTAAATATGTATATGTATGTGAATATATACGTATATGTGTGTGTATAAATAAAAATACATAAAATTAAATCTATAAATAAAACTCAAATTATAAATAAGAAAGAAAAAATAATGAATAAACAAATTAAAGAAAAATAAATTATTAAAAACACACATATATATATATATAAAAATGTATAAATAAACATAATATGTTTACCCTCTTGTAAGCTTTACTGCGTCTACCCATCACCATATGTCATGTTTCTATCAATCTATCCTCCATCCCCACTCTGACTCATCCCAAACCCATTCTACTACTTTCATCTCCAAAATAATCCTGCATAAACTCATCCCTCCTCTTCCACATCTAGCTCACCGAAACCTCACCTTACTACCATGATCTCCCAAACAACCCTAATAAATTCTCCCTCATTTATCTCACCTGGACTCATCCAAAACCCCTCCTGCTACTATGATCTCCCTAACCCTTTCCACAGACTCTTCCCTCCTCCGGTGGACTTTTTCACAGGTCGGCATGCTCTCCTTTTTCTTTCAACCTTCTCTCACTAAAGGTGTTTTTTTTTTTATCCTACCCCAGTTGGTTAATGCCAAAGGAGGTTGATCCAAGGAAATGGGGGTGCAGTAACATCTCCAGGCGCACGGTACCTTTGCCACTGTATTGCTGCGTTGCAGTTTGGGGTTAGAAATTCGGACTTCAACATCCCTGCTTTGCAAAAAGGATAACACCCTGCTATAGAGGTGTGCGGAGAACATAAAGGCTGAAGTTGGAATCCATTCAGGGAAGACTGTTGTTACAAAGCTAGAAGACTATGGCAGAACGAAGAAGAATACAGAATTTCCATTAAAAAAAACAGCTATGTTTTCAATTTGCCATGCTATTTACAACATAATTATAATGTATTAACAAAACATAATTCGGATTTGATTAACAACAGGGTCAACGCACAAAACATCTAACTTTTATGGAAATGTGCTTGATGAGGGGGAAGAAGCCACAAAGTGTGCACTTTTCAGATAAAAAGGATACACTGGTATGTAAAACTATTGTGTTTTAAATTAGAAACTATAAGTGACATATATATGGTAAACAGTGTTAAATTAGGTAATAAGAAATCTTATTTAACTACACTTGTAGTTTGTGAGTGATAGATTGTAAACTTTGATACAATGATAGTGATTCACACTAGAAGAAATCAGGTCTGTATACATCAAACATCAAGCAGAGACATATGATACACCCATTGCATTGCCAGGTGATGGCTTTAAAGCCCTCTCGTTTAGCTGCACCCAGGACAAATCTGGCCACACCTTTGGCATATCGTGATATCACACTAGATAATACATTTGTCAAGACTAAAACTTACTTTTATCAACTGCATTCTAGTTCAGTCTTTGAAGCATGGCTGCTACACCTCAATACAATGATAATAGGAAATGCCTAACAAAAGTAAGATGAACCCATGGCACAACATGCTGAATATGTAGCACACTTATTTATTAAAGCAAAGATTATTTGGATGTATAGTTATCACCTATTCAACGATACTCAGTTGATCAACAAGCCCTTAGACCAGTGGCAAATCTGATGTTGTACCTCTCTGTGGTTCAGGGTTTGAGGTCTCTCAACTTTCCCCAATTGAATACTAGGAAGACAGAGATTCTAGTGCTAAGAAAGCACACTGCTAGTTGGCAGGATTCCATGGTCAAGTTCACTACATAAAACCCCTCTGCACTCATTTAAAGTAAAGTCCTTGGGAGTCTATTTTGACACTCAGCGGTCTTTAGTCCAACAGGTTAAGGGTCTGGTTTAGACTTTGGAAGAATGGTTATTCTGTCAAAATTGTGACAGATATCCTGTCCGCCTTATTAAAAATTCACCATATTCTTTGCAACTTGTAATGAGTCTAACAGGATATGCATTACTGTTGTGATGGAGTACACTCTGGCCAATTTCTAAATCAGGTCCCAAGGCTGTGCTGTCAACTTGTTTTTTTCAATTAAGAATTAAAATGAAGAGTCCGTTGTTTTTTTTTTTACCAAAACAATACCATGCATAGGTGATCTCTGCTTGTGTTCTTTGTAGAATTGATTTCTGTAAGATACTTTATTTCGGAGTTTCTAAAGCCTCTCTGAAAATTTTGAAGAAAAAAAGAAATATATATCTAAATGTTAAGTCAGAGTAGTATATGCATTTAAGACAAAACTGACCATGGGTCACAAGATATAATTAGATTACACTGGCTCCCTATACAGCTGAAAGTTGTTTTTAAAATAATTGTCCAACATATAGAACTTTTTATGGCATGGAATAATCTCTGCTGGAATGACACTTTCTGCATTATAATCCAGTTAAGTGTCTTCATTCTCATTCACATCTACTACTTATAATACACCTTGTTGAGAATATCAGCAATGGGGGAAATCTGGTAGTGTTATCACCATTATCACTTAGGTTTACTTCTTGATTTTGAGGTCAGTGTGTAGAAGCATTCGGCTTGGGGTATTTACAAGTTTTTTTTTTTTAATACAATGAGGCATGATCTTATAATATCACTGAGGTGATAAAACCACTGTTTAAAGAATATTTACCACATATCCACACTCTACAAACCCAAGCCCTCATTACGAGTTTGGCACAAACCGTACCGACACGCTGGCGGTGGCAATGAGAATGCTACCAGGCTGGTCGTGCAGACCGCCATATTATAACTAAGGCAGTGAACCCAACACAACACAGCCAACTTACCGCAAGTACCGCCCACTGGGTCGGACAGCCGGCGGCAGTAGTAGCCATCTTCAGGCTGGCGGGTACCACTTTACCGGCCAGCATATTATGAGTCACCAGACCGCCAGGCTTTCCGAGGTGGTCTGACCACCACGAAAAGCCTGGAAGGAACAGAAAGTATAAAAGAAGACACTCGCCTCCAGGTACACAGATGCGCCCCCAGACGCCAATGCAAACGAACTGCAAGTCTTCCCAGCTTTGTATCTCACCATACACCTTCAGGACCAGTGACGATGATGAAGATGACAACCGTAAGTACTCCTGCCTACACACAAAGGGGGAAGGGCAGTTATACACACCCACACACAACACACATACCGGCATGGACAGCGAAGGCCACACACAAACGTACCGATCCCAGCACACACATCTACACACAAACACACACACACAAAATACAAGAACGGCAAGTACACACACAACAAACAGACGTGCAAACACACAGCACAACGCACACAAACACCACCAACACAGTGCTGGGAGGACCTGAGATGCTGAGCCTGGAAGACCGCAGAGACCCAGTTGGGGCATGCCTCCCAACGTGGAAGGGGTGCCCGTCGGACCCTAACCCTCCGTTAATGGCCCACATACTGACTGCAGCCTATCCAAAGTTGGATGGGTGCTTGAGGGCAGCACAGCAGTCACAAGGGGTTTAAATGTAATGTGCACTTGGACCATGCATTGGAGATGCAAGTTTGTTCATAAATGTTGCATGCATCAAGGTGTGTGTGGAGTCTACTGCCTTCAATCTTGGTTTCCAAACTGAAAAGGTTGCTGACCTAACATGAGGGGAAGTGGAAATGCATTGCTGCCAATTACATGTGATTAATGCTGGTGCCATCACGATTCATCCCTATAGATGCACCCAAGTTTAATGGTCCTATGTCTGAATAGTTGGATGAATGTAAGGTACACTTGTCAGACTTGCCCTGTTCTGTAGGCCTATCGTGTTGTGTTGTGAGCTGCTGTCTGGCATCTCCCTGTTTCTGACTACGTAAGGTAGTGTTCTGCAGAGGATGTCACCTATAATGAATTATACCATTACTACACGTGTGTGACTGAAAATCCTGGTCTATACATATGTGGTATCCTACCCGCTGCAGCAATTATCCTGTGTATGTGAAATACTGCTTTTGATGTATAGTAATGGCCTATATGGCTTACTACATTGAGCATCATCCCATTTTTTCCTCTTCAGGTCACATGTCTGTTTGCAATCTGCTTGCCTGCTGTCACCCGTGCCATTGGATGTAACTACCAAATGGATGTACTTACACAACTGCTGGAGATTCCTGCAACATCGGTCTCTGACATTCTTGTCCAGATATGTGTATTTGATTGTTGGTTGTTAACAAAGATGGCACTTTAAACAGTGAAGATACATACGCCATTACATGTGCTCATTGGTGTTTATTGAGTGGTTCACATCACAGTTCAGAGGACATGGTTTATGTGGTCATCGGTTGTGGGTGGTCCAGCTGTATGTTCCACACATCCTGTATCCATTAGCCTTGGGATGGAGGAAATTAGGCACCGAACAGTCAGGGTGTATCAGTGGCACAGAAGGGTGACAGTTCAGGAAAAGGATCACTTTCTGGTGGTAGGTTTGGTCTTGGCCTCAGGTCCTGCAGGATGTCTGGATGGTCAACCTCTTTTACAGGGGGTTCCTCAGCTACAGGGGCGGGGTGCTGGTGGCCTGTGGGTCCTCTTGCTGGGCCTCTATTCCAGTTGCAGGTGCAGATGTAGAGGGCACAGGTGTTGTGTGGCTACTAGATGGAGCCTGCTGTTGGGTGGAGGATGGCTGCATGGTAGTGGTGAGTTCTTTGAGCACCCCTAACATGGAGACCATGGTGGCATTGTGTGACTGCCACTGCTGCATGGCTTCCTGGTAATATTTCCTCTGCAGCCTTTGGTTCTCCTGTAAGGTGGTGAGTATCTGGCCCATCGTGTCCTGGGATTGCTGGTAGGCTCCCAGGACTCAGGAGATGGCCTCCTGGCCAGTCGTGCCCTGTTGCTGCCTCGTCCCTTGGCCCAAGATTGCCCTCCCACTGGCCCTTGCCCCCTGTGCCTGTGCCCCTAGCGCAGTGTGTCCCCTCCCACTGACACCAGGACCTTCATTGTCTTGGGTTTGGTTGTTGACTCATGGCCCTGTACTGTGGGGCACACTGATGTTTGATCTGTCCTTGGAACACAGGTTTGGGAAGGTGGGCTCTCCTGTGCAATGGATGCCACAGGGGAGGAGGATTCAGTTGGGGGCAGGGTGAGGCTGGTGGTGGTGGACTGACCAGTCATGCCTGATGGGCCAGGTAAGTCATCCCTATCCAGACATCCAGGGTATTCCTCCTCTATTGAACCTACTTTCAGGGCTGTGCTTACTGTCTCTGGCATCCTCTGCTTTGGCAGTACTTGGGATACCAGTGTAATGAGAGGTATTGAGTTACATGATGGCATTGTACTAGTGGCACACAATGCTGTTTCCCATCATTACCTGGAATTGCTGAGCAGTAACGGCACTGACAGTTTCTTGACTACTGCTTGTTTTTGCATCAGTTGAAAGTTGCTATGGTACAATTTGGCTCTATAGTTGGTATTGGTCTTGCCTACTGTCATTGCCATGTACTGATGTGCATTCCAATTTCTTGTTGGTGAAGGGGGTGACATAGTTATACGTGCAGGCGCTCATATGTGGAGTGGATTTTGCAGTCATACAAGGGTAGGAAGTGTTGCATTGTGGTAGTTGTAGTACTTGCTGCAGTGTGGGAAGTCCATGCGCTGGGTGGGCCTATGAGGGAATGCGGTTAGTAGGGAGATGTGGCATGCAAGGGAGGGTTTTGGGTCCATGGTGATTTTGTGCACGTGAGGGTGGTGTGAGGGGTTGACAGGGTGGTGAGGGTACATGCTGTTCAAGGGTACATGGTGGCTGGGGAGTGTTGTTGACTTACCAGAGTCCAGGCCTCCTGTTATTCCTGTCAGCCCCTCTGGGTGTAAGATAGGACTTTCTCCTCCCACGATGAGAACTCTGGGGGAGGTGGTGGGGCCCATCGTCCGTCTTCATGACAGCGATTTGGTGTTGTGATGCCATGGCCCGTACCTTCCCCCGTAGGTTGTTCCACCTTTTCCTGATGTTGTCCTTGTGCGTGGATGGTTTCCCACTGCGTTCACCCTTTCAACGATCTTCTGCCATAACTCAGTTTTCCGGGCTATGGATGTTTGCTGGTCCTGTGCTCCATACCGTTGTGGCTCCACTCTGACGATTTCTTTAACCATGACCCTCAACTCCTCGCTTGTGAATTGTGGTGTTTTTGTGGTGGTATGGTGGTTGTGTTGTGAGTGGTGGGGTGTGTAATGTGCAGGGATGCTGGATGTGCTGTTTGTTAGTGTGAGGTTGAGTGCTAGGGTGTATGTGTGGTTTGTGGTGTTTGTGTGCAGTGATGATGTGCGTGTTTTGTTGCTCTTGATGCGTGTTGTGTGATGCGTGTTCAGTGTGCTGGTGCCTGTGATATTTAGGTGCAGTGCCTTCTGTCAGTGTGGTCTTGCCTCTCTATATTAGACGTTCTGGGTGCAAAAGATTCTGGGTATGCGTGTGGGGTGTTATATAGTGCTGTGATCAGGTGTGTGCGGCGTGTGTATGTGTATCAGGTGTGGGGGTATTGGTATTATCCAATGGTGTGCAGTGTTCTGTGCGTTTTTGATCGCAGTGGTTCGGATTGCCAATGGATTACTGCTACGCAAAGACCGCAGTCCTGATTTGTGAGTCATAATTTGGAGGGCGGGATTTTGTTGGTGTGGCGGTGCTGGTGGTGGAACCACCTCTCTCCCGCCACCGATCAGGCCGACGGTGTCAGATTTTTGTCTGTTCTTTTTGGGAGTGTTGTGTTGGTGAATCCTAATACGGCGGTCTTCAGACCGCCATCACTGGCGATCTTTCGTACCCGCTGACACGGTGGGCTTAAAAAAAAGTCAGCCAAACTCGTAATGAGCACCCTAGTGTTTAGCGTAGGAATACCTCTAGTGGCCATATGCAGACAAATATTAACCTACCAAGTCTGCAAACACACTGTAGAAAGTGGTTAGTCGCCTAATATATTTGTTAAAAAAAGCACCACCTCAGGACGTGAGCAAATAATTCCTGAAATCTCAGTGTGAAACCTGTCCCATTTTTAGGATAAGCATTAAAACACTGACTAGAACCATTTTACTTCTCCCTTTGTCCACACTTTATTATCCCTAAAAATGCCTCTAAGCTTTACAATATCAAGAGCTGTCCATGAGGTTGTGTGATAACAGTTTTTTCTGGAATATTTGCAATTCATGATGTGATCAGATGGGTTAACAGGGTTGACATGGGAAAACAGGTGACGGTGATCTCTGTCTGGTAGATCAGCTGACTAGTTTATCCACTTCAAGAATCTGTGTTTAGCCCAATGGTCACTGGTTCAAATCTCGACTGGTTCACTTGGCCTTACATTCTTCTGAGTTTGATAAACCTAGTAACTGTGAAAAGATCAAAAATAAACATTGCTCATTTGTCAATAGCACCAAGTGACTCCCTGGATATGTGGGGGGGGGGGGGTGAACATTAATTTAATAATTGTTGGAAATTGGGTCTTTAGTTGGCAGAGGTATGCAAGGAGAGACTACAATCCTAGTCAGGTTACTTAAGATACACAACGTACATTAACCTGTGCTCACCCTCTGGTAGCTTGGCACAGAGCAGGCAGGCTCAACTTAGAAGGTAATTTGTAAAGTATTTGTGCAACACACACAGCAACCCAAAAAAATACCCCAAAAAGACTCCACACAGGTTTATGAAAAATAGGGATTATTTATCTGGATAAATCAAGACTAAAGCAACATAAATCTAATAATTGTAAGTCAAGTTATTCACTTGGCCAGATATTCATGCAGTGCTTTGGAAATCAATTGCACTCAGATTAGGGGGGTTATACGGTAATGTCTGAACACGAGCCCAGAAACTGTTTCTCTGCATTGTGACTGCCTTCTATTATCTTGAAGAGACTGGAATGTTCTAACAGCACGGGGAGTCAGGGGAGGCCGGTGACGGGTCACACAGACCTGGGAGGTACAGTACCTGCGGTGAAAAGATAGCTGCTGTCCCACGAAGCATGCAGCAATCCTGGCCTGGGAGTAAGGTGAGAGGAGCACCCTCTCTAGGATGCTCGGTGAGTTCCACAGGGCATGCTCCCAAAGGCAGAGCAGTGTGGAGGTTACGGGGAAGTCCCAAACCCATCGGAGAGGATTCTCAAGGGTAGGCACCCCATCAGCAGAGCAAAGCGGGTGCTACGAGAAGCACCACATTCTCTAGGAGAGAATCCTTAAGCCCAACTCCTCTTTGAAATTCTTCACGGCAGGCACCACTGCAATAGAATGGGGCAAAGGCTTTGAAGAAGAACCACGCTCTCTAGAGGGAATCCTTAACTCCAGCTCCACTTTGGAATCCTGAACAGCAGACACCAATTCAGCAGAGCGGCGCAAGGGCTGCAAAGAAGCACCAGACTCACTAGTGAGAATCCTTAAACTGCAGACTCCACACTGGCAGAGTAGCGCTGAGGCTGTGATGAAGCACCATTCACAAGGTCATTGATGTCCCCAAGACCTCAGGGAAAACAGGGGGCAAGCCCTTGGACTCACTCTGGGGGTAGTTCTTGATTCATTCAGCCAGTCAGAGGTCAGTAGACAGCAGGGCAGCTCAGTCAGGCCGAGTAAAGGTCCCATGGAACAGTCAAGCCCAGCAAAATGGCAGTCCTTCAGCACAGCAGCCTTTACTCCAGCATAGATTCTTCCAGTTACAGAGTGTACTGACTTTAGGGGGTCACAGACCCAGTACCTATAGCAAAAAGTGACCTTGATGAGGGGGATGACTTCAAAAGGTTTCTCTGAAGTGGGTAGGTCCCACTTTCAGCCGAGTGCCAGACTTTCTGTGGGGGTGTAATCAGCCACTTTGTGTGGGCTCAGGCCACTTCCCTTTGAAGTGTGGGTGTGTGAGTCCCTCCCAACTTCCTCCCCAGGAAGACCTATCCATACGCAGATGAGTGCAGTTCAGTATCTTGTGTAGTGGGTGTATGAAGGGAATGCAAGAGGGTAACTGTCACCCAGCTCAGGACAGATGTGTATTGGAGACAGGTTGTCAAGTACACAGGGTAGTAGAGGCAGAGAAATGCACACTTTTTAAATGTGGCATTTCTAAAATAGTAATAATAAATCCGGCTTTACTGGTAAAGAGGGTTTCTCATTACTATTCCCATTATACCAAACATGATACAGCCACTTCTCTCTGGCTTAGGAATTGCAGCTTAAAAGTATTTTTAGGAATTCCCAATGCTGGCCTATGAGAGGAGCAGGCCTCACAGTAATGAAACATGACTTTGGGAGTTTTTCATTACCAGGACATGTAAAACTTAAAAGTACATGTCCTGCCTTTTACTTACATGGCACCCTTCCCTATGGGCTACCTAGGGCCTACCTTAGGGTGACATATATAAGAAAAGAGGGGTTTAGGGCTTGGGAAGAGGTTTTAAATGCCAAGTCAAAGTGGCAGAGAAACTGCACACCCAGGCTCTGTTGTGGAAGGCCTGAGAAATGTTTGCAGGGCTACTTAAGTGGGTGTCACAATCAGTGCTGCAGGCCCACTAGTAGCATTTAATTTACAGGCCCTGGGTATACAACTTTCCAAGGGACTTACATGTAAATTAAATATGCCAATTGTAGATGCACCAGTGTTACCATGTTTAGGGGATAAGCACATGCACTTTGGCACTGGTTAACAGCGGTAAAGTGCTGAGAGTCCTAAGGCCAACAAAAAGATACGGACACAAAACAGGAGATAAAAAGTTCTGGGGGTAAGACCATCTTAAGGGTGGCAGGTCTAACAATTATAATAACAATTTGCATATATAATTTAACAATATATTCAAGATGTAACCACCCTGCATTTTATCTACATCAGGCACAGCAAAGAGCTAAACCTAGCTAAGCTAAAACAGCACCCAAAAACAAGAGGTACAATTTCTATGCCTTTCTGCTTTCCCGGATAGAAAAACAAAATCTCTCATCTAGGAACTTATGTAGCTGTCAGACCCTTACAACTCATCTTACCGGAGGCACTGGTAAAACAACAGCATAAATCATAGGTCCCACGCTCTAAGACTGCTCCAAAAAGGTAACTTATTTTTATAAAAGTATACAGAGATATTTTTCACCAATCGAAAGGTCACGAAATGTAACCCTTTTTTTTATTAAAGATTTAAATATCTCAAAAAGTAGGGAAAAACATAGTGCAGTGACTTGTCAAGTTAAAGAGCTCTCTGTTGGAACCATGCTCAGGGTTCCTGTACTGACAGTTGGTTTCTGGCTGCAGAGACAGCTCTCAGTTTTATACTGGTAACAACTGATGGGATGACAGAGCATCACCACATGCAAGGTAGGAATCTCTGTGGTGCATTAGAGGGACCAGAGAAAAGAGGCACAGAAGTGAATCCAGTATATCAGCCCCAATGGTAAAAGAACGTGTAGCTGAGACTGGCAACACCTATTCTGGTGCCCATTGGCGAGTATAGAAACTCTACACGACCGCAGTGGAATGCATCTCCTGTGTTGCAGTGAAGCTGTAGGAGAACATACATTGTTTGGTATGCACATCTGACCTTGAGTGATATAGTATGAGGTGCAGCAGGTATAAGGACAAAAGAGTCCCGGTACAGGAGCTCTCGCTGGTTCCTTAATCCCTGCCGCTGCGTCCCCTGTGTCCCCACCGCCCTCACGCCCCCATTGGACACTCCTCTCCCGCCTCCCAGCTGTTCCTCCCTCCCACCTCCCCTTCTTAATGGCGGCCGCTGTGCGACGCCTAGTTTGACCACCCTGACCTGCTTTAGACCAGGAGTACACTTGGGCTCCACCAGCCTGCCTCCGTGCCCCTAACCCCGCCGTTTGCTGCTGCAAGAGAAGTTCGAGGCACTCCACCACCCGCAGGCACCCGCCTGCACCTCATCCCTGGTGCCTAGTGTTAGGCGTGTCTAGTATTTTGTTCCATAGCTTATATTTCGTTTTCTGCATTTAGTTTTTCCTTTTTAAAACAGTTTTTTACCTTAACTGTGCCCATTTTGTGCTCCGCTTCGTATTTGCACTTCAATTGTGCCCACTTTTCTTCCCGGCTCTCGCCGGTTCCTTAAGCCCTGCTGCTGCGTCCCCTGCGGCCCTGCGGCCCTGCCCCCCTCGTGCCCCCATTGGACACTCCTCTCCCACCTCCCAGCTGCTCCTTCCTCCCACCTCCCCTTCTTAATGGTGGCTGCTGCGCGGCACCTAGTGTGACCCCCCCTGACCGTACACTTCGGCTCCACCAGCTTGCCTCTGTGCCCCTGACCCCGTCGTTTGCTGCTGCAAGAGAAGTTCGAGGCCCTCCACCACCCACAGGCACCCACCTGCTCCTCATCCCTGGTGCCTAGTGGTAGGGGTGTCTAGTATTTCGTTCCATAGCTTGTATTTCATTTTCTGTATTTAGTTCTTTGTTTTTTAAACTGTTTTTTTACCTTAACTGTGCCCATTTTGTGCTCCGCTTCGTATTTGTGCTTCAATTGTGCCAGTTTTTCTTCCCGGCTCTTGCAGGTTCCTTAATCCCTGACGCTGCGTCCCCAGCGGCCCCGCCCACCTTGCGTCCCCATTGGACACTCCCCTCCCACCTCCCTCCTCCCAGTTGCTCCTTCTGCCCACCTTCCCTTCTTAATGGCGGCCGCGGCGCTGGCGCACCAGAGGTGCACCTGAGGCAAGCCTGTCCGTACCTGGACCGCGCCAAGCACCCGTCCCCCTGGTCCACGCTTCTCTGACCCCACAAAGCACAACTACTCCTCCACAGAACTCCTTGCTCTCTACCCAGGCTAGCACCCCATCTGCACCCAGGCAAACCCCAAACACACACACAGACCTTTCACATGCCACTCATGCCATTTCTCTTGCACTCACACCAACAACAGCAACACCAACAAGCACCGCAACAACACCAAACCCCGCAATCAACCTAACTGCATCCTCCTTAACACCCGCTCCGTCCATAAGCACGCCATAGAGCTTTGGGACCTGCTCACCACAAACCCTCCTGACATCGCCTTCCTCACTGAAACATGGATGAAGCCCTCATCAGAAACAGACATCGCCATAGCCATCCCAGAAGGTTACAAAATCACCCGTAGAGACCGCACCAACAAACCAGGAGGAGGTATCGCCATGATACACAAAAACACCATCAAAATTTCCACCAACACCAACGACACCCTAGACAATGCAGAACACCTACACTTTCAAATACTCATCAACGCCAACACCACCCTTAGAGAAACCCTCATCTACAGACCACCAGGACCCTGCCCCCCATTCTGTGACACCATTGCTGATACCATCAGCTCCCACGCCCTCACCTCCACAGACTACATACTCCTTGGTGACCTCAACTTTCCCCTGGAAAGCACCCACAACTGCAACTCCACAGCCCTGCTGGACAACCTCATGAACCTCTGCCTCAAGCAACTGGTCACCTCACCCACCCACTCAGCGGGACACACGCTAGATGCCATCTTCACCTCCAGCAGCCACATCACCTTCACTAACACCACCGAACTCCACTGAACTGACCACCACTGCGTCCACTTCTCCTTCACCACCAACAACACACTACACCCTACCGCAAGTGGAACAAGATCTCCAAAGAACACAAGCACAAGCTCCACCTCCCATCAACGACCCCAACACCGCCGCCCACAACCTCACACGATGGCTAGAAGCCTGCGTAGACTCCCTCGCCCCTTTGAAAACAAACAACAACACCTGCACCATCAAGACTTCCCCCGGTTCACCACAGAACTCCAGTGTTCCAAACGAGAATGCCAAAAAAATTGAGAAAGCCTGGTGCCAAGAACCCTCAATGAGCAACTTCTCTGCCCTCAAAACAGCCATGCGCAAATACCACCAACTCACCCGGACCACCAAACTGTCCATATACAAAGAACCCATAGACAAAAACACACACAACAGCAAGGAACTCTTTGCCATTGTCAAAGAGCTCACCAAACCCAAATACAGCACCATCGACCCTTCACACTCCCAAGACCTCTGCAATTCCCTCTCCAACTACTTCCACTGCAAAATTGCAGACATACACAACAGCTTCACAACATTAGCACCCACCATCACCACCACCGACACAACCAACACCACAACACCCTGCCGCACCAACTGACTAAACACCTGGACCCCCACCAACGATGAAGAAATCGGCAAAACCATGAACTCCATCCACTCAGGCTCCCCAACAGACCCTTCCCCCCATCACATTTTCAACAAGGCCAGCCAAATCATCGCTCCCCATCTCTGTGCTGTCATCAACAGTTCCTTCGACACCGCAACCTTCCCAGATATTTGGAAGCACGCCAAAGTCAACGCTCTTCTTCAAAAACCCAAAGCACACCCGGAAAACCTCACAAACTACCGACCCATTTCTCTTCTCCCCATCCTCGCAAAGGTCGCTGAAAAGTTGGTAAATGCACAACTGTCTCGCTTCCTAGAAGAAAACGACATACTTGATGCCTCCCAGTCTGGATTCCGCAAGAACCACAGCACTGGGACTACCCTCATCGCCTGCACAGACGACATCAGGACCAGAGTGGACAAGGGCGAGACAGTCGCCCTCATCCTCCTAGACCTCTCTGCAACTTTTGACACTGTATGCCACCAAACCCTCCGCGCACACCTTTTTGATGCCAGAATTCGCCACAAGGCCCTGGAATGGTTCACCTCCTTCCTCTCCGAAAGAACCCAGAGAGTTCACCTTTCTCCTTTCCGGTCTACAGTCACCAAGATCATCTGTGGGGTCCCCCAAGGATCCTCCCTCAGCCCCACCCTCTTCAACATCTGCATGGCTCCTCTCGCCAACATCCTCCGCCCCCACGGCATCACCATCATTTCATACGCTGACGACACCCAGCTCATCATCTCCCTCACTAGGAACCCAGCCACCACCAAGATTAACATGCACGCCTGACTCCTTGACATCGCCAAATGGATGACAGCAAGCCACCTCAAATTGAACTCAAACAAAACAGAGATCATCATCTTTGGCCCCAACAAGACAGCATGGAATGACTCCTGGTGGCCCACCACACTCGGACCACCCCCAACACCCACGCATGCAACCTTGGCATCATACTGGACTCATCTCTCGCCATGACCCAGCAAATCAATGCCATATCATCCTCCTGCTTCAACACCCTTTGCATGCTACGCAAGACTTTCAAATGGATTCCTTTAGAAACAAGAACAGTCAACCACGACCTCATTAGCAGCAGACTGGACCACGTCAACGCCCTCTATGCAGGGACCACAGCCAAGCATCAAAGAAAAGTCTAGCGAATTCAGAACGCAGCCGCACGTCTCATCCTCAACCTCCCTCACCACAAACACATATCCACCCACCTCAGATCCCTACACTGGTTGCCCATCAACAAAAGGATCAGTTTCAAAGTCCTTGTCCACGCTCACAAAGCCCTCCATGACACTGGACCTTCCACATACCAACTCAACAGCTCCGCTCCGCAGGCCTCGCCCTTGCTACAGTCCCCTGCATCCAACGCACCACCTCCGGCAGCAGATCCTTCTCCCCCCTTGCCGCCAAGACCTGGAACTCCCTCCCCACCAACCTACGCAAGACCCAGGACCTCCTAACCTTCAGAAAGCACCTTAAAAAATGGCTTTTCGAGCAGTAACCGGCCCAACCCCTCCCCCCACCCAGCACCTTGAGACCCTACTGGGTGAGTAGTGCGCTTAAGAAATTATTTGATTGATTGACACAAGGAGTGCTGTGGCTGGCTTTGTGTTTGAGTGACAGACAGCTGAAGAATAAAGCACACTCTGAGGAGTTGAAGTGCATGATTCCAGCTTGCTGTTGACTGTGAGCTTTCGGGCTAAAAAGAGTCAATAAGTGGCCTTACGTTTTCTCCCGAGACCGTCACGAAGTGGAAACCACATTTGGAAAAGGTACCTTATTCACAATTCTTCAGAGTTGGTGAGTATGAAAAAAATTGGAGGGAAGGAAAGAAGAGCTCTTTAGAAAAAGGTACCATAACAGAAGTGTTTTTTTTAAGTTGACACATTGTAGCCTACACCAAGACATACTACAACAGTGATGGTACACTTGTTTAGCAAGGCACCAAAAATATTTGTAGGACAAGAGGGATAGTGAAGACTACGTAGAGAGAAAACAATTTATTGTGAGAAAAATATTTTGCAAATGAAACTCTATAAGCACAGTTTAAGTGTGGTTTACAGGTAGGGGAGACATCGGTTGTTTATTCTTTTGTTTTTGGTTCACCGTAAGTTGGGGTGAATGGCTTTGATGGTGCAGTAGTTTTTGTGATCTTCCTTTATCATTTGGAGTTGATTTGAGAATTCTCTGTTCAACCGGTTTACATTAGATTAGGATAATAATGATTTGGTATGGAGCAACTGATTTACCATCATGCGTTACGTGGACATTATTCAGAACATAACTCCAGTCATTTTTTTCTCATTCAGGTGAACCTCCCAGTAGATGAAGAAAATGTGAAAGGTTTTCCTCTACAATGATCTGGTTTTTGGAGTAAATTTGGGATTGACAGGAAAGCTGCCCTTTTTCAACATGTTTTAGGTACTGAGGGTGAGGAGACCGTAGAGGACTCATTGGATTCAGACAGAGAAACAGGTCAAGGGTTCAATGAATCTGAGATTTGTTTCAATACGTTGGATAGCCATTATCTCTCAAGAGTCTCTATTATTATGTAGCATTGCTTTCTGGGGCATCAGGCTCAATCAGAAGGGGAATCTGGCCATGTCTATGTTACTGCCTAGAGGACATTTGTGTCAACTTTTAAGTTTGGGACTCAGATGGAAAAAAGAACTAAGAATCAGTTTATTCTGCATTGCAGTTAGGGGGGAAAAACAAACAAAAAAAGAAGCATTATGGTCGAAAGATTATCGCAAAGAGAATTGCACAACAGAGTACCAATGTTGGAGATCTCCCTTTGGTATATGGAAAAGTAAAGATGTTTATTAAACTTAAAATCAATAGGTAACAATACTTTACATTGAATAATAATGTAAATTGAATATATGTATTTATTTTAAATGTTGAGGTAAATAAAACAATATGCTACAACACTTAATAAAAAATTGAATATATTAAAAACAAATTCTTTAGATTAAAGAAAAAAAAAAATCACACCTACAGTAAAAACATTTTTATTATTTATTAGAAATTAATAAAAGTGATGTACAAAAATTATTACATTAATACAAATATATTTTTAAATTAAAAAAGGTTATTAAACTAGTTTTAAATAACAAATGCTTTAGTTTTAGGTAATTTTTTAAACATTACATTTCATTTATTTATATTTGTAAATAGTTTAATTTAACGTTATTTCTGATGCTGTTTTAGTTTAGGTTCCTATCTCCATTATTTTCAATGGGAGGGAGTAGCAGTACCAGTAGTTGGCGATTTGAGGTGATCACTTACTCTTGCTTACCCCCTCCCACAATCTCCGTAAAGCCTTCTTTACTCCTCCCTATATCCCTTATTTCAGCTTCTCCCCAGGTCCTTCCAGCACTTAAGGCAAGGTGAAAATGTACACTTGGTTTGTGAGTTGCTTTTTTTAGTAGGTAATTTATGTACTACTTTATGTAATACAGAATACAGTTTGTGAATCAGGCCCTAGAAGTGTGATTATGTTGAACCATTCTGTGGTGGGATTGAGAGAATGAAGCTCACAGTCTTTTGTGGGGTCTTATCCCTCAACACTAGAAGCCAGACAGAATCTGGTACCAATATGGAAGCTTAACACATTGGTCAATAACAAATGTCAAATAGATTTTTCTGTTGTAAACTATTTAACATAAGGCTGCTTACAGGGTCTTTCACAACTCTTACATTCTTCAAACTGACCTGGTGGACCAGTGGACTAATGCACCCACTTCAAAAATCTATATTTGACCTCCTGGTAACAGGTTTGTATTCCAGTGGGTCCATTCCACTTTTGCCATTCTAAGGTTAATAAAATGAGTAATAATGAGTTGATAAACCACAGAGATCTGTTATTCAGTACCAAGAAACCCTTCTGGGTAGACATGCGCTTTACCAAATATCCATGTGTTCAAACCTGAATAGTGTTTATAGCTTACAGTCTATAACATTAATAGATATCCTTAACTCAAGTACACCAGGCCTACATAGTACAGACAGCAACAAAGGGCTACTAGTTGTAGCATATGAAATAATAGACAATTTGAGAAACAGAGTTATGAGAAAAAACATTTAGAATACTGGTTGTTCAAAAAAGGAAAAACGCTCCAATTAACTGTTCAATGTTATTTAATATTAATTTACCACAACAAATTCCTGCACTATTTAGAAATGTGAAAGTATGTTTGGACCAGATATCAATTCCTGTATGAACGTTTACAAAACGTAACAACTTAACTAACAGTTCCTACAGCTGCAAAAAAAGGAATTGAAGGTTTGTGCAGATTTTCTTTTTAAATAGAGAAAATAGGAAGCTAAAAAAGGGAAATTGGGTTTAGACACACAGAAGTTCTTTTGCTATTTCTACCACATCTAAAACAGAAAGAAAAAGGAAAAATGAGAGGAAGAATGACAGACAAGGATCATTTAACAGAGAAGAGTAGATGTTGACAAGATGGGAATTTTTTAAAGAAGAACAAAAGAGTAGAACTCGGGAGATCCTACCCTAAGGAAAAAGGGACAAGGTCGGGCGGAGGTGGAAGAAGAAGTCCACAGGCAGGAAAGAGAGTTAGAAGGATGTTCAGGGAGCTCGACTGCCCCCCTCCCCAGAGCAAATTTTATAAAGTGAGTAAGTCTGAAATGAATGCAATTGACAGGATGTGGAAATGGGAGGGAGTGAAGGGAAATCAGTGCTTTCCTTGCGGGGAAAAACAACAAAGAAAAATATTGTTGAGATTAGTGGTATTCACACAATAGGTTTTCAGAAAGTATTTCACGATCATGGAAGATTTGATTAGTTCTCATGAGAGCAATGTTCACGTTGGCAGCCATCTTGGGCTATAGAAGCATATTCTCACAATGGAACCACAGTCGCCGGGGATATTTCATTAAGAAGAGAGGCAGTGAAAGAGTTCCAGTTCGCCAACCAGTTGTAGAATCAGATTCTGAAAATTTCAAGAAGCATCCACTGGTGCTTCCAGTAGTAGCTGCCACACCAGAGTATAATTAAGTCAGTCTGTGTGCACTATTTACTACAAAACCAAACAAACAGAATCATTTTGAGCACTCTAGATAAGAATAAAGATACAAGGAGTAGTATTTTGCCACTTCCATGAGATAATTACACACTCACTATGGACATGCAAGAGACATTTGCGGATCACACTGAAAATTCATTACACAATTCCAGCAGACCATTCCAGAATCATTGTGCACTTGCAACATACTTTTCCATAACACAAGGCAAAATAACTACACTTATCCAAGAGATCCATGTACATTTAAAAGGCACATCCAATATATAAGTGCTCAATCAAGAGACTTGTACATAACATCTCAACAACACGCTTCACTAGTTAGAATTGGTATGACACTAGCTAAATTAGCAATGAAATCCAAATAGGGAGTCAATTATGGGATATAAAATATCAGTACGAATGCAGAAGATCGGTTTATCACATGTATAGTAGATGAAGTAGGACAGACTAGCTATTTTGATTATAACAACTTTATTGTGAGGGTAAGGCGTATTTCTTTTAAATTTAAGCAAGGGATCTCTGTTGCAAAAGGAGGGATTATGTCCCTATTCTCCTATGATCCTAAGCTCCCATTACCCTATCCTAACCTTGTACCCCTTTATTTACTCCACACAACCATCTCTCTCAAATTCAGAAAGCCCACTTTTAAAAATCCTCATCTAGTTTCCCCAAATGTTCCTATTTACTTGCAGCATACCAAAACAAAACTAAAAGCATTTATTACTGCACTCCCTAACTCCTGGGAACCCTGCTTTAGATTTGCTAAAATGCAATCAGACTGGACTGCCACGTGAGCTGCGTTTTTAGATCATAATTTTATTTTGCATTTAAAAGTTGTTTTTTCATATTGTGAAGGACATTTCTAGATTTTATTTGACGTGGTATTAATTTAGATATGTTCATGACATTTTTTACTTTTCACATTTTTTGCTATTAGATACACGTTTACATATTGTTTATTTTGTAATAAAGATTAGTTGTTATTTTCTATGCTTTGTTTTTATTTCCAGTATTTTTCCTTCAATTTATTTAACCCACTGCTGCTTTACACAAAATCTACACTGTAGGAAAGTACCATCTTGCCTGGCATGTTACCCCCATATTTCACTGTATATATGTTGTTTTAGTGTATGTGTCACTGGGACCCTGCCAGCCAGGGCCCCAGTGCTCATAAGTGTGCCCTGTGTGATGACTAACTGTCTCACTGAGGCTCTGCTAACCAGAACCTCAGTGGTTATGCGCTCTCTGCTCTCTAAATTGTCACTAACAGGCTAGTGACCAATTTCACCAATTCACATTGGCATACTGGAACACCCTTATAATTCCCTAGTATATGGTACTGAGGTACCCAGGGTATTGGGGTTCCAGGAGATCCCTATGGGCTGCAGCATTTATTTTGCCACCCATAGGGAGCTCTGACAATTCTTACACAGGCCTGCCACTGCAGCCTGAGTGAAATAACGTCCACGTTATTTCACAGCCATTTACCACTGCACTTAAGTAACTTATAAGTCACCTATATGTCTAACCTTTACCTGGTAAAGGTTGGGTGCTAAGTTACTTAGTGTGTGGGCACCCTGGCACTAGCCAAGGTGCCCCCACATTGTTCAGGGCAAATTCCCCGGACTTTGTGAGTGCGGGGACACCATTACACGCGTGCACTGTACATAGGTCACTACCTATGTACAGCGTCACAATGGTAACTCCGAACATGGCCATGTAACATGTCTAAGATCATGGAATTGTCACCCCAATGCCATCCTGGCATTGGGGAGACAATTCCATGATCCCAGCACAGACCCCGGTACTGCCAAACTAACCTTTCCTGGGGTTTCACTGCAGCTGCTGCCAACCCCTCAGACAGGTTTCTGCCCTCCTGGGGTCCAGCCAGGCTTGGCCCAGGAAGGCAGAACAAAGGACGTCCTCAGAGGGGAAAAAGGTGTTAGGGCTGGGGAGGAGTAGCCTCCACCAGCCTCTGGAAATGCTTTAATGGGCACAGATGGTGCCCATCTCTGCACAAGCCAGTCTACACCAGTTCAGGGATCCCCCAGCCCTGCTCTGGCGCGAAACTGGACAAAGGAAAGGGGAGTGACCACTCCCCTGACCTGCACCTCCCAGGGGAGGTGCCCAGAGCTCCTCCAGTGTGCTCCAGACCTCTGCCATCTTGGAAACAGAGGTGCTGCTGGCACACTGGACTGCTCTGAGTGGCCAGTGCCAGCAGGTGACGTCAGAGACTCCTTCTGATAGGCTCTTACCTGTGTTGCTGGCCTATCCTCCTTCCTAGGTAGCTAAACCTCCTTTTCTGGCTATTTAGGGTATCAGCTTTGGGGAATTCTTTAGATAACGAATGCAAGAGCTCATCAGAGTTCCTCTTCATCTCTCTCTTCACCTTCTGCCAAAGGATCGACCGGTGACTGCTCAGGACGCCTGCAAAACCGCAACAAAGTAGCAAAGACGACTACTGCAACCTTGTAAATGATCCTGCCGCCTTCTCAACTGTTTTCCTGGTGGTGCATGCTCTGGGGGTAGCCTGCCTCCTCTCTGCACTAGGAGCTCTGAAGAAATCTCCCGTGGGACGACGGAATCCTCCCCCTGCAACCGCAGGCAACAAAAGACTGCATCAGCAGTTCTCTCGGTCCCCTCTCAGCACGACGAGCGTGGTCCCTGGAACTCAGAAACTCTGTCCAAGGGACTCCCACAGTTCAGTGACTCTTCAGTCCAAGTTTGGTGGAGGTAAGTCCTTGCCTCCCCACGCTAGACTGCATTGCTGGGTACCGTGTGATTTGCAGCTGCTCCGGCTCCTGTGCACTCTTCCAGGATTTCCTTGGTGCACAGCCAAGCCTGGGTCCCCAACACTCTAACCTGCAGTACACAACCTCCTGAGTTGTCATCCGGCGTCGTGGAACTCCCTTTTGTGTCTTCGGGTGAGCTCTGGTTCACTCCTCTTCATAGTGCCTGTTCTGGCACTTCTGCGTGTGCTGCCTGCTCGTGTGAGGGCTCCCTGACTTGCTGGGCGTCCCCTCTGTCTCCTCATCCAAGTGGCGACATCCTGGTCCCTCCTGGGCCACAGCAGCTTCCAAAAACCCTATCCGCGACCCTTGCTGCTAGCAAGGCTTGTTTGCGGTCTTTCTGCGTGGGAACACGTCTGCAAGCTTCTTCACGACGTGGGACATCCATCCTGCAAAGGGGAAGTTTCTAGCCCTCTTCGTTCTTGCAGAATCCACAGCTTCTACCATCCGGTGGCAGCTTCTTTGCACCCTCAGCTGGCATTTCCTGGGCATCTGCCCACTCTCGACTTTGTCGTGACTCTTGGACTTGGTCCCCTTGTTCCACGGGTACTCTCGTCTGAAAATCCACTTTGGTTGCATTGCTGGTGTTGGTCTTCCTTGCAGAATTCCCCTATCACGACTTCTGTGCTCTCTGGGGAATATAGGTGCACTTTACACCTACTTTTCAGGGTCTTGGGGTGGGCTATTTTTCTAACCCTCACTGTTTTCTTACAGTCCCAGCGACCCTCTACAAGCTCACATAGGTTTGGGGTCGATTTGTGGTTCGCATTCCACTTTTGGAGCATATGGTTTGTGTTGCCCCTATACCTATGTGCTCCTATTGCAATCTACTATAACTTTACATTGCTTGCATTACTTCCTTTTGCTATTACTGCATATTTCTGGTATTGTGTACATATATCTTGTGTATATTTGGCATCCTCATACTGAGGGTACTCACGGAGATACTTTTGGCATATTGTCATGAAAATAAAGTACCTTTATTTTTAGTATATCTGTGTATTGTGTTTTCTTATGACATTGTGCATATGACACCAGTGGTATAGTAGGAACTTCGCATGTCTCCTAGTTCAGCCTAAGCTGCTCTGCTATAGCTACCTTCTATCAGCCTAAGCTGCTAGAAACACCTCTTCTATACTAATAAGGGATAACTGGACCTGGTACAGAGTGTAAGTACCCCTTGGTACCCACTACAAACTAGGCCAGCCTCCTACATTGGTTGTGCAGCGGTGGGATAAGCACTTGCAACTACTTACCACTTTGTCATTTTGTACTTTTCATAAGAGAAAAATATACAAAACAAATTTAGTGTATGTACACCTAACCAAAAAGTTTTGCTTTTCTTCTCTTACTCTATTTGCTAAGTGCTGAAAAGTACCTCTAAACTTTCAAAAAGTTTCTAAAAAGTTGAAAAAGTTGTTTTTCTGTTTCCTTAAAAAGCCCTGAAGCTTTTTCTTTCTTTTATCTGTCCCTAAACCTTTTCTATCATGTTTGGTACAGGTCCTACTGTGGATCTGGTCAGCTCTGCTTATGATAATCTTGGCTGGAAAGGGTTGAGGAGTCTCTGCATTGATAGAGGTTTAGGGGTAGGGAAGAATCCCTCTAGAGAATTGTTAAATAACATGCTCATTGAAAATGATAAGGCCTTAGCTGGCACATCAGTTGAGAAGTTAGGAGAGCGTTCACACTCTGATTCTGGGGCACCCCCAGTAAGAATGTTAGATGGTATCCTTCCCAACCTGCCCCTTAGCAGACCACCTAGCATAACTGGTACTAATGTGAGCTGTCATCACAGTAGGGATGTCATTCCTGCAGGCCAGGTTGTTAGGGTGCCAACTGTTAGGGACAATTCACCCTCTGTTCATTCACATCATTCTTCTGTGTCAAAGCATGCCCAACCCACCCACCCTGAGGACAGAATGTTAGAAAGGGAGCTCAATAGATTGAGAGTGGAAGAGTCCAGGCTGAAGCTTAAACAGCAACAGCTGGCTCTAGACAGGGAATCTTTAGACTTAGAAAAAGAAAGACAGAGGTTGGGGTTTGGACCCCATGGTGGCAGCAGCAGTATTACAGATCGTAATCCTGTGAAAGAGCATGATTCTAGGAATCTGCATAAGATAGTTCCCCCTTACAAGGAGGGGGATGACATTAACAAGTGGTTTGCTGCACTTGAGAGGGCCTGTGTTGTACAGGGGGTCCCTCAAAGGCAGTGGGCTGCTATCCTATGGCTATCCTTCAGTGGAAAGGGTAGGGATAGGCTCCTTACTGTGAAGGAAAGTGATGCCAATAATTTTACAGTTTTGAAGAATGCACTTTGGATGGATTTGGCTTAACCACTGAACAATACAGGATTAAGTTCAGAGAAACCAGAAAAGAGTCCTCACAAGACTGGGTAGACTTTGTTGACTATTCAGTGAAGGCCATGGAGGGGTGGTTACATGGCAGTAAAGTTTCTTATCTATGAAAGCCTGTATAATCTGATCCTGAGAGAGCATATTCTGAATAACTGTGTGTCTGATTTGTTACACCAATATCTAGTGGACTCAGATCTGACCTCTCCCCAAGAATTGGGAAAGAAGGCAGACAAATGAGTCAGAACAAGAGTGAACAGAAAAGTTCATACAGGGGGTGACAAGGATGGCAAGAAGAAGGATGGTAAGTCTTCAGACAAGGGTGGGGACAAATCTAAAAATGAGTCTTCATCAGGCCCACAAAAACACTCTGGTGGGGGTGGTGGGTCCAAATCCTCTTCTAATCAAGTAAAGAAACCATGGTGCTATTTATGTAAAGTAAAAGGCCATTGGACAACTGATGCCAGTTGTCCAAAGAAAAGCACCAAGCCACCCACTACCACAACCCCCACTACTACACCTAGTGCCCCTAGTAATAGCAGTGGTGATGGGAGCAAACCTACGAATAGCCAAACCAAGGGAGTAGCTGAGCTCACTTTTGGTAATTTAGTTGGGGTTGGTCTTGTTAGGGAGACCACAGAGGCTGTGTTAGTCTCTGAAGGTGCCATTGATTTGGCCACCTTGGTTGCTTGTCCCCTTAATATGGATAAGTACAAGCAACTTCCCCTAATAAATGGTGTTGAGGTTAAGGCCTACAGGGACACAGGTGCCATAGTTACCATGGTAATAGAGAAACTGGTACACTCTGAACAACACCTACTTGGTCACCAGTACCAAGTGACTGATGCTCATAACAACACTCTTAGCCACCCCATGGCTGTTTTGAATCTCAACTGGGGGGGGGGGGGGGGAAGGTTACTGGTCCAAAGAAAGTTGTGGTTGCCTCAGATTTACCTGTAGACTGTCTACTAGGGAATGATTTAGAGACATCGCCTTGGGCAGAAGTGGAGTTGGAGGCTCATGCAGCAATGCTGGGCATTCCTGGCCATATTTTTGCTTTGACAGGGGCTCAGGCCAAAAAGCAAAAAGGACAGGGTGACTTGGATCCTGGAACAATGGACCAAGTGCTCCCTAAAGCTAGGGTTAGTAAAGGTAAATCCCTACCTACTATCCCTCCCTCTACAGATGATTCAACTTCTGAGGAAGAATAATTTCCCCCCTGTGCAGAACCTTCACCAGAGGATCTGGAAGCAGACACTGCTGAGCTTTTGGGTGGAGGGGGGCCTGCCAGGGAGGAGCAGAGTGTGGCACAGCAAACCTGTCCCACATTAGAGGGTCTAAGACAGCAAGCTGTCAAACAGCAAAATGGGGATGTCAGTGACTCACATAGAGTTTACTGGGAGGACAACCTCTTGTATACAGAGGCAAGGGACCCTAAACCTGGAGCAGCCAGGAGATTGGTCATTCCCCTGCAATACAGAGAGTTCCTCCTAACTCTAGCCCACAACATTCCCTTGGCTGGACATTTAGGGCAAATTAAAACATTGGAAAGGCTTGTCCCCCTGTTTCATTGGCCTAGAATGTCAGAGGACACAAAAGATTTTTGTAAGTCCTGTGTCGCCTGTCAAGCCAGTGGCAAGACTGGCGGCACCCCAAAGGCTCCCCTTATTCCACTACCTGTGGTTGGGGTTCCCTTTGAAAGGGTAGGGGTTGACATAGTTGGCCCCCTTGACCCTCCTACTGCTTCAGGCAATAGGTTTATCTTGGTGGTAGTGGACCATGCCACAAGATATCCTGAAGCAATTCCTCGAAGGACCACTACAGCTCCTGCAGTGGCAAAAGCCCTCCTGGGAATCTTTTCCAGGGTGGGTTTCCCAAAAGAGGTGGTATCAGACAGGGGTAGCAACTTTATGTCTGCATACTTGAAGGCCATGTGGAAGGAATGTGGTGCAACATACAAATTCACCACACCTTATCATCCACAAACAAATGGACTGGTAGAGAGGTTTAATAAAACTCTCAAAGGAATGATAATGGGACTCCCTGAAAAACTCAGGAGGAGATGGGATGTCCTGTTACCTTGCCTCCTTTTTGCTTACAGGGAGGTACCCCAGAAAGGAGTGGGCTTCAGCCCCTTTGAACTCCTATTTGGGCACCCTGTAAGAGGTCCTCTAACACTTGTAAAGGAGGGTTGGGAACAACCTTTAAAAGCTCCTAAGCAAGACATAGTGGACTATGTACTTGGCCAAGATCCAGAATGGCCGAGTACATGAAAAAGGCCAGTAAAAACCTTCAGGCCAGCCAAGAGCTCCAAAAGCAATGGCATGACCAGAAGGCTGTTCTGATCCAGTACCAACCAGGGCAGAAAGTGTGGGTCTTGGAGCCTGTGGGCCCCAAGAGCACTCCAAGACAAATGGAGTGGACCCCTCATTATTGTTGAAAAGAAGGGAGAAGTCACCTACTTGGTTGACTTGGGCACTGCCAGGAGTCCCCTTAGGGTACTCCATGTCAATCGCCTCAAACCCTACTATGACAGGGCTGATCTTACCCTGCTCATGGCAACAGATGAAGGACAGGAAGAAGAGAGTGACCCCTCTCCTTGATCTCTTCTCTTCTCTTCCACAGAACAAGATGCTCTAGTGGAAGGTGTAGTTTTAGCAGATTGTCTTACTGCTGAGCAGAAAGACCACTGCATAAATCTCCTGGGTCAGTTTTCTGAACTCTTTTCTACTGTGCCAGGCACCGCTTCTTGGTGTGATCACACTATAGATACTGGAGACAGCATGCCTGTCAAAAGTTAGATCTATAGGCAGCCTGACCATGTCAGGGACTGCATAAAACAAGAGGTTCAGAAAATGCTTGAACTGGGAGTGGTTGAACACTCTGAAAGCCCATGGGTCTCTCTTGTGGTGCTTGTACCAAAGCCTCGCTCTAAAGATGGGAAAAGAGAGATGAGGTTTTGTGTAGATTACAGAGGTCTTAACCAGGTAACTAAAACTGATGCTCACCCTATACCCTGGGCAGATGAGCTCATAGATACACTGGCATCTGCCAAGTATCTAAGCACCTATGATTTGACTGCAGGATATTGCTAGATCAAGTTAGAGGATGCTAAAGCAAAAACTGTATTTTCGACTATTGGAGGGCACTACCAATTCACAGTAATGCCCTTTGGTTTGAAAAATGCACCTGCTACTTTTCAGAGGTTGTTGAATACAGTCCTGCAAGGGTTGGAGGCTTTTAGTGCAGCATATCTAGATGATATAGCTGTCTTTAGCTCCACCTCGGATGATCACCTGGTCCACCTATGGAAAGTTTTGGAGGCCCTGCAAAAGGCAGGCCTCACTATCAAGGCTTCAAAGTGCCAGATAGGGCAGGGGAAAGTGGTTTATCTGGGACACCTGGTAGGTGGAGAACAGATTTCACCACTTCAGGGGAAAATACAAACTATTATAGATTGGGTTCCCCCTACAACTCAGACCCAGGTGAGAGCCTTTTTAGGCCTCACTGGGTACTACAGGAGGTTCATAAAGAACTATGGCTCCATAGCAGCCCCTCTTAATGACCTCACTTCTAAGAAAATGCCTAAAAAGGTACTGTGGACAGCTAGCTGTCAGAAAGCTTTTGAGGAGCTGAAACAGGCCATGTGCACTGCACCTGTCCTAAAAAGCCCATGTTACTCCAAGAAATTCATTGTTCAAACTGATGCATCTGAATTAGGGGTAGGGGCAGTCTTATCACAACTCAATTCTGAGGGCCAGGATCAACCTGTTGCTTTTATCAGCAGGAGGTTGACCCCTAGAGAAAAGCGTTGGTCTGCCATAGAGAGGGAGGCCTTTGCTGTGGTCTGGGCACTGAAGAAGTTGAGGCCATACCTGTTTGGCACTCACTTCATTGTTCAGACAGACCACAAACCTCTACTTTGGCTAAAACAAAAGAAAGGTGCAAACCCTAAATTGTTGAGGTGGTCCATATCTCTACAGGGAATTGACTATACAGTGGAACATAGACCTGGGAGTACCCACTCCAATGCAGATGGACTCTCCAGATATGTCCACTTAGACAATGAAGACTCATCAGGTCATGGCTAGTCTTATTGTCCTTCGTTTGGGGGGGGGTTGTGTAGGAAAGTACCATCTTGCCTGGCATGTTACCCCCATATTTCACTGTATATATGTTGTTTTAGTGTATGTGTCACTGGGACCCTGCCAGCCAGGGCCCCAGTGCTTATAAGTGTGCCCTGTATGTGTTCCCTGTGTGATGGCTAACTGTCTCACTGAGGCTCTGCTAACCAGAACCTCAGTGGTTATGCTCTCTCTGCTTTCTAAATTGTCACTAACAGGCTAGTGACCAATTTCACTAATTCACATTGGCATACTGGAACACCCTTATAATTCCCTAGTATATGGTACTGAGGTACCCAGGGTATTGGGGTTCCAGGAGATCCCTATGGGCTGCAGCATTTCTTTTGCCACCCATAGGGAGCTCTGACAACTCTTACACAGGCCTGCCACTGCAGCCTGAGTGAAATAACGCCCACGTTATTTCACAGCAATTTACCACTGCACTTAAGTAACTTATAAGTCACCTATATGTCTAACCTTTACCTGGTAAAGGTTGGGTGCTAAGTTACTTAGTGTGTGGGCACCCTGGCACTAGCCAAGGTGCCCCCACATCGTTCAGGGCAAATTCCCCAGACTTTGTGAGTGTGGGGACACCATTACACGCGTGCACTGTACATAGGTCACTACCTACGTAGAGCGTCAAAATGGTAACTCCGAACATGGCCATGTAACATGTCTAAGATCATGGAATTGTCACCCCAATGCCATCCTGGCATTGGGGAGACAATTCCATGATCCCCCGATTCTCTAGCACAGACCCGGGTACTGCCAAACTACCTTTCCCAGGGTTTCACTGCAGCTGCTGCTGCTGCCAACCCCTCAGACAGGTTTCTGCCCTCCTGGGGTCCAGCCAGACTTGGCCCAGGAAGGCAGAACAAAGTACTTCCTCAGAGAGAGGGTGTTACACCCTCTCCCTTTGGAAAAAGGTGTCAGGGCTGGAGAGGAGTAGCCTCCCCCAGCCTCTGGAAATGCTTTGATGGGCACAGATGGTGCCCATCTCTGCATAAGCCAGTCTACACCGGTTCAGGGATCCCCCAGCCCTGCTCTGGCGTGAAACTGGACAAAAGAAAGGGGAGTGACCACTCCCCTGACCTGCACCTCCCAGGGGAGGTGCCCAGAGCTCCTCCAGTGTGCTCCAGACCTCTACCATCTTTGAAACAGAGGTGCTGCTGGCACACTGGACTGCTCTGAGTGGCCAGTGCCAGCAGGTGACGTCAGAGACTCCTTCTGATAGGCTCTTACCTGTGTTGCTAGCCTATCCTCCTTCCTAGGCAGCCAAACCTCCTTTTCTGGCTATTTAGGGTCTCTGCTTCGGGGAATTCTTTAGATAACGAATGCAAGAGCTCATCAGAGTTCCTCTTCATCTCTCTCTTCACCTTCTGCCAAAGGATCGACCGCTGACTGTTCAGGACGCCTGCAAAACCGCAACAAAGTAGCAAAGACAACTACTGAAACCTTGTATCGCTGATCCTGCCGCCTTCTCGAATGTTTCCTGGTGGTGCATGCTCTGGGGATAGCCTGCCTCCTCTCTGCACTAGGAGCTCTGAAGAAATTTCCCGTGGCACGACGGAATCCTCCCCCTGCAACCGCAGGCAACAAAAGACTGCATCACCGGTCCTCTGGGTCCCCTCTCAGCACAACGAGCGTGGTCCCTGGAACTCAGCAACTCTGTCCAAGTGACTCCCACAGTCCAGTGACTCGTCAGTCCAAGTTTGGTGGAGGTAAGTCCTTGCCTCCCCACGCTAGACTGCATTGCTGGGTACCGCGTGATTTGCAGCTGCTCCGGCTCCTGTGCACTCTTCCAGGATTTCCTTTGTGCACAGCCAAGCCTTGGTCCCAGACACCCTAACCTGTAGTGCACAACCTCCTGAGTTGTCCTCCGGCGTCGTGGGACTCCCTTTTGTGTCTTCGGGTGAGCTCTGGTTCACTCCTCTTCGTAGTGCCTGTTCTGGCACTTCTGTGGGTGCTGCCTGCTCCTGTGAGGGCTCCCTGACTTGCTGGGTGCCCCTTCTGTCTCCTCATCCAAGTGGCGACATTCTGGTCCCTCCTGGGCCACAGCAGCATCCAAAAACCCTAACCGCGACCCTTGCAGCTAGCAAGGCTTGTTTGCTGTCTTTCTGCGTGGGAATACCTCTGCAAGCTTCTTCACGACGTGGGACATCCATCCTGCAAAGGGGAAGTTTCTAGCCCTCTTCATTCTTGCAGAATCCACAGCTTCTACCATCCAGAGGCAGCTTTCTTGCACCCTCAGCTGGCATTTCCTGGGCATCTGCCCACTCTCGACTTTGTCGTGACTCTTGGACTTGGTCCCCTTGTTCCACAGGTACTCTCGTCCAGAAATCCACTTTGGTTGCATTGCTGGTGTTCGTCTTCCTTGCAGAATTCCCCTATCACAACTTCTGTGCTCTCTGGGGAACATAGGTGCACTTTACACCTACTTTTCAGGGTCTTGGGGTGGGCTATTTTTCTAACCCTCACTGTTTTCTTACAGTCCCAGCGACCCTCTACAAGCTCACATAGGTTTGGGGTCCATTCGTGGTTCGCATTCCACTTTTGGAGCATATGTTTTGTGTTGCCCCTATACCTATGTGCTCCTATTGCATTCTACTGTAACTTTACATTGCTTGCATTACTTCCTTTTGCTATTACTGCATATTTTTGGTATTGTGTACATATATCTTGTGTATATTTAGCATTCTCTTACTGAGGGTACTCACTGAGATACTTTTGGCATATTGTCATAAAAATAAAGTAACCTTTATTTTTAGTATATCTGTGTATTGTGTTTTCTTATGATACTGTGCATATGACACCAGTGGTATAGTAGGAGCTTTGCATGTCTCCTAGTTCAGCCTAAGCTGCTCTGCTATAGCTACCTTCTATCAGCCTAAACTGCTAGAAACACCTCTTCTATACTAATATGGGATAACTGGACCTGGTACAGAGTGTAAGTACCCCTTGGTACCCACTACAAACCAGGCCAGCCTCCTACATACAGTGAGTTCCAATCCATTGTCACGGTTTCACATATGGCAGAACTCTAAAGCTTCAAGATTATATTTGTTTAATTTGATATGTGCACCTTGAAGCTTTTTCTTGAAGATGTGTTACCTTGAATCCTGCCAGTGGGTCAGTGGCAGAGAGCTCAAATAATTCATGACATTACGTCACAACTGTGTGCAAACACTCAAAGCTGATATTCATATCGATGCCTCTATATGGGGTTAGCCCTGGTCCGTCCTTTTCTCCTTGTGGGCTTTAACTTTTACATAGCGTCTCCGGGAGCTGTAATTGGTAACATGAGCATTTCTGTCCACCAATATTTGGACAGAAATTATTTGGAACGATAGTATCAGGCGAGTGTGTTACGATTCCTCTTTTTCTATTAACCTACGGGCATACAGGATTAGATAATACACTG
This sequence comes from Pleurodeles waltl, assembly GCF_031143425.1. Taxonomy (NCBI): domain Eukaryota; kingdom Metazoa; phylum Chordata; class Amphibia; order Caudata; family Salamandridae; genus Pleurodeles; species Pleurodeles waltl. Next base: position 392,425,337 of record NC_090446.1, read on the forward strand.
TTTTACGAGGGCTAGCCTGGCGAAAGAAGCAGTTCACATAAGCACGTGGCATTAGCTGCTTGACAAGCTCTACCTCTCTGTTGGTGTGGGGTGTAGCACGGCAAGGAGGAATTATGCCTAAAAGTCTGACCTTCAAGTTGCAACAAACTATTAAGTAAACCTTTTTGGAGTGTGTCCCCTGAACACACTCATTGTTTAGCCCAGGCATGCATTTTCCCTTTGTGTTCTGAGAAGAATTCAAAACCTTCGTTTTAAAAAACTGGCTCAGGAGCAATACCGAGTACAAACCTATCCCTACCTCCCCCATCTCCCGTCACTGGCATGAATGGTGATAATTTCTGGCTGCTGTGTTTCAAACACAGTGCATACAGTCAGGCTCACAGATTATAGGAGTTCATGTTCTTCAAATTACTTTAAATATGAACTGGTGAGTTTGGTTCCCTCTCTCACAGATAGATGGGCTTGTTCGCCACATACACAAAGAGCTGTACATGAGGACTTTCAGGCACAAGATATACAGCAACAGATCTCTTACCAACAGTAGCGGCTCACGGAAGGGGCGGGGAGGCGCGTGAAGGGAGGGGAGGCAGGGAATAAACATTGAATTTAATAAAAAATGAATAAATCACTTACCTCCTCTGCCACCCCTCTGTCCCGCGACTCTCCGTGCTGCAGGCACAGGCTTCCAGCCTGCCCTATGCCAATCCTGATGCTGCTCAGAGCAGCATCAGGATTGGCTGGGAGTGCCCAGCCAGGGTGCTCCCAGGCAGACTGGGAGCATGTGCAGGCTCTCTCCTGCCCAACAACTGTGTTACTGGGGTGGAGAGAGCCTACAGTGCATGTGCGTTTGGCCGGCCTGAGACGGCTGGCCTAACATACATGCGCAGTGAGGGGGAGTGCAGAGTACAGAGAAACTATGTTTTCTTTAAAAGGTTTTGCAGCTGCCGCTGCTGGCAGTGAGGGGGGGGGGGGGGTGACGCTCCTCCGCCCAAACAGAACTGCTTCCCAAACTACAAAAAACAAAGTAGAAGTTTGATAATGGTCTATGGATCATGACTGACAGACAGATCTCTTGAAGAACCAATGCTCAATTTGGCTGAGCTTTAAGGCATAACCTCTTATGTAGTAAAAGTACTTGACCTTCAGAAAATGTTCAATAACAGTAAAAAATAATTGCATGTGGTATGTGGAATCCAAACTTTGTTCTCATGCAGCAAAGCAAAGGGGATGCAGGAAGGGGTGAAAGTGTGTGCAAAGAGCCCAATACATACAGCTTTACTATTGTGCTGGGTGAATTGATTAGTAATGTAACAACATATTTACTTGCATCAAATAGAATTGTAAGTTTGGTCAGTTCTGTCAATCTACCAGGCTTAATAAAGATCCAAGTCTGCCTTCTGAGTTAAGAAAAATAAGCACATTAGAGTACGGTTTTAAAGACATAGCCATTAGTCATCTAGACACATCCACATTAATCCCATGGCAAATGGAATGTGTTTGTTTACTGCCAGTGTCCACCTCTTAGGATAAGTCTACTGCAATGCAGCTAAGTCAAGGGGCACTTTTCTGGTACACGTGAATAATGAAAAAATACAAAGCTCAACGTAAATATTCTTTTGATATTCTTGATCAGTTTTTAGGGGCTGTTTGGGGTGCGACACCCCGAAATACATCTATTCTTGGCTTGTTTGGTAGCTGGGTCGAGGGTTCTTGAGTTGGGTCTGCTATGTCTATCAGTTCTTCTCATTGTCCTTATTTTACTAAGCAGTTTTATGTTGTCGATTTTTTGGAATTAAATATATAAATAAAATGGCCAGTTTATAAAAAAAAAGAAGCAGCACACCTTCACCCATAGAAGTACTCCATAGGTTGGTGCAAATTTACTAATTTTTAGAATTCACAAACCTTGGCAGTAGTAGTTATGTAAAGCTCCATCATTTACAGATTTCAATGCATACTTCTGGCAAACAAACACCCCAAAAAAGATGGGATGAATGCTCGCATATAGTCTAACCTTTGGCAATCCTTCAGGGTAGCATTCTAAACCATCACTTTTCACCCACTGTGCCACTCTAGACAGAGGGCCTGGTTTAGGCTTTGACAGACAGAGTACAGGAAAAAAGGGTGTCAGAGGACTTTACATCTATCACCATGCCTTTACTCTGCCAGCCAAATTTAGAGCTACAAAATGGCATACAAACATCTCTATACATTGACAAGAACTGTCATCATGGTGATTCCTGTCAATGTACAAAAAAGTTTGATGGAAGGCTCTGGCAAACATGGCGGCTGCCCGTCAAACTTTGCCTTTTTTTTTTCCTTAGAAATAAATAAATAAATAAAACTCTCATAGTCAGTATTTGCTTTAGAGGGAAAAAAACTAATGACTCCCAAACCCTTGGAGACTTCTCTCATGGTGTGGGGCAATTTCCTTTTTTTTTTAATTATTTTTTTTTAAACTGTCCCTCGTTGCAAGAATAAACCTAGTGGTGACAAAAGTAAAAAAATAAATAAAAAAAAGATAATTCATACGGTTGTCCACTCTATATAGGGCAGATGGTTAAAGGGCTTACTTCCAATGCCACCTACTCTGTTGGTCCATCAGAAAAAGGTTTTACACCACCAAATTTTACTGCTCCAGCATCAAACTCGAGGTCTGCAGGACACACAATCGGGATTGCAGACCTTGAGTGTGACGGACAGGTAACTCGGTTGCCATTGGAATTGGACACCTGTCCGCCAAATTCTAAATCAGCCCTAGAGGCCCACCTAATTCAAATCAGTACTGAACCTGTTACTTGTGGAAACAGTCTGTCCTGTACCTTGGGTGCCTCACCAATTCATCCTGCGGCCCACTGATTTTTACATTTGGAATTCACACCCTCCCAATCTCACTGAATGGGCAACGCCCCTATCAGTTGATCAGTTTGTTCTTAAATCGAGGAAGTCTGCAAGCAATAAAAAATTCGGCAGAAAAATACATTATGCAGGGCTGACAGGACATACATTTCTTTTTTCCAATGTAGCATTTGATAATTCCTGTGCTTTAAGCATTGAATACTGAGCTGCCTAAAAAGAGGTCGAAAGAAAGATTGTAAGTAAGCACAGTGTTAGCTAAACGGGTGCCTGGAGGCTCTCTGGCCCTTAACAGAACACCGACCTCTAGAAAAGTTTGTTGACAAAATGAGCATTAAAAACGGAAATTCAAATGTGATTTTTTTTTTAAAAGGCAGTACATCGATAAGAAATTTGAGCAAATTACAAAAGTTGCTACTGATATGCCAAAACCAGCCGAATCTGAAGAGACAAAACTGAAGACAGAAGTGAAAAAGTATCAGTGCCAATCACAAACTTGAATATTCAGAACAGTAAAGAAGTGAAATATTGGAGCTTCATCAAATATAAGGCTTTTCACCACCAGTCATTAGCATGTGTTGTTAAACGCCCAACAAGGCAGTTGACAATGAGTCAACAGAGCACAAGCTGGGAAACCCACAGTAGCCACAACAAAGAATTAATGGAATCAGTGGACAGGCAAAGAAAATGGTGAGACACTAATTTGCACTAGGGATTTCCATTTACATACAATATATAGGTTTCTGGCAAAGGGGTAACTGGCAGAAACCTGAAAAGCATTACCAAAAGTCAAAATGCTTGTACAGACAGCACTGTATTGTGGAAAAAAGTGCTCTGAGGAAGGGAGGCCGTAGTACATGCGCTGGACAGTGACTAACTCGTAGTGAGAAACAAAAGTGTCAATGAGATACGAGAGGCCATGATAAGCCTCCAGGCACCGTGTATGTGTTCGGAAGTCAGTGAGGAAAGTGCCACTTTCGTCACTGACTTCCGAACACAGAGCGCTTTTTTCCACAATGCAGGTTTCTGGTGGCACAAGTTGGCCTTTCTCGCATTTGTTTGACACGATTATTTCTAGCTCGCGCTACGTCCTTTGGCCATAAAAGGCCTTTCACATTACCACCACCAGAACTACAGTGTCTGTAAGGTTGATACTGCACCTGTTCCTTTTACATCACTGATCCTTACCACATATTTACTTATTATATACACAGCCTTGAAAAAGTCAACCTAGACGAAACACGTAGAACCAATCGATACCTCACTTGACTCGGATACCTTTACTGGCATTGGACTACATTTAAAAACTTGTGTATCTTTGTTCCTGATAGTTTCTATTATTATATGAATAATACATTGATACATTGATTTTTGAGTTTTTAACTAAAGTTTTTATTTCTGTGTTAAGCAGTTTCAGTTAGAGGTAGAAGGCAATGGGTCACTGAGCTTTTGTTCTCTTTTCCTTCTCTTGGTTGTACCTGGCGCCTATGCCTAAAATGGAAGAAGACATTTTCAGAAATATTGAAAAGTTTCTGAAAGGTTGAATTGTTTTAAAGTGATATGCCTAAAACATTTCATGACTACTATTTGTTTCTATTGGTAATTACATAATTATCTGTCTGATTTAGGTAGCTGAACTTTCAAGGTTTGAAATACATATGTAAAACTGCACACCATAATGTGGACATTTTCTTAGTTTTACAACAAAATTAACTGAATCAAATATCATATTTAAACTTTGATTATGATCTAAACAGGTTGAAGGCAGATTTATAATTTGAATTAATCAGCTTTCTGAAAGATGCCGTCATGAACTATTTATTTTTACTGTTTAGGTCTTGTTCAAAGACAGCTGTGGCTGTCTGTTGTAAAAGACCTATTGCTTTCAATACAATATACAGAGAGGGGTTTAAGTCAGCCCTTTAAAAAAGGACTGGGTGCCTTTCTAATCTATCCCAGTTTCCGGCTCCTTATTCAATGACTTTCCACCCTATACTTGTGTTTGTGCCACACCATGAGCATACTTTCTCTACATCAATTCTCATATGGACTTGCATCCCTACACTGCTGGAGTGGGAGGACCATATATTTAGCTATGTTTCACAACTCCATAGAAACAGATCACTTTCTTACCTCGTGTCTGCTCATTACCTCCTCCGTCAACACCTGCTCATTCATTGTTCCTGTGTCCCTTCCCACCCAATGCTTCAATCTTCAATATTATGTGTATTCACACATATATAGTTTTCTGTTTAGCCATATTGGTCTATACTGATGCCGAGCCACTTGCTTTACCATCTGTTATTTTCAACACCTCATCTTCCCATGCTTCATTGTTATTTTGTTTTGTTTTTTTCTCCATTTTGGACCATTCCAAGATGTGGTCATAGGCCTGGATATGCATCATAACACACCAAAAGCCTTTTGTCATGTTTAATGTAATGTTCCAAGAGAGCCAATGGCTATTTTAGAGCAATTAAATTACAACTGAAAAAAGTGAGTGGTTTTATAAGGCAAGACCTATTGGCTTTGCCAATTCTTGTTTACACAACAAAGCACAATCCATAAACGAATAATGTATGTAATATCAACCAAGAGAAACTGATTTTGCTTTACAATGCAATATATAGCTAAACGTAAATGGAAGGGAATATTCCAGAAAAGATCGTTAAGCTGATTCTTTAATAATGAGGGTTAACTAACTTGTGAAATGGAAACACTTCAAATAGGTCACAGAGCTTTAATCATTTCAAGAACTTGTTATTGCATTCAAGGATAAATACCCAATGTTCCTGAGAACCCAACATTATAAATCAACTGGTATTAAGAGCCTCATTTAGCATCTCATGCGTAGCTACTCTCTTGCTTTGAGGGAGGGTTCCCAAACGTAAACAAAGATTTGGCATGCCATGCTGAAAACGATGAACAATTGATTTTATAGTTATCTGTCATTTGTACAGTGCACAGTTGCTATTGCAATGTCTCTTCAGCAGTTAGGTAGCCCAATGATGACTTTCCAAACAGTTCTGAAGCTACTCTGACAAACCGAAGTCTGGATAGATTTATACACAACTTTCATAACGAATATGGCACTTGCCTAGGAACATTTTTCCTTCACCCGCTGAGGCATGGCCTAATGCACCGAAGGTCTCTTTAAGAAGGCATATTGATGATGTAGAAGACTGGTTTATTACAGGATGACAACTTTAAGTCAGTGGGTTGCCTTTCCAAATTCTGATACTTCCTTCCTTTTCTGCTCTTCTTTTTGTTGGAATGATCAGAGGGTGAATCATAGAGCGCAGAAGAAATTAAAGATCTATGATACTATGAATTATTTGCAAACCCCATGTTTCCGACATATTACAATATGGGCATAATTTACTCGTGTGCACAAAGAGCTGCAAGCTTGAAAAGCATATTTGTCCTGGAGGCGAGTTGGCATGAGTGGGATACATACTTATTTGCCTTAAGTGATAGCCTTCAGCATTTGGAAATGAAATATTTACATGCATCTCTGATACACTCTATTACAGTTACAGTGAGACTTGAATTGTTTTTTCACATGCCCAAACAAAGGAGCTTAATGTGCCCAAAATGTATATATTCTAACTAATAAACTTCGCAACTCTGCTAATTGTAAAGATGTTCCTGTCTACTTCACCTCAAGTTCTGCATTCCGGCCTGGGGCTACCATAAGGCAAGAACATTTTGCAAAGAAGCAAGCCCCCTAGGGCATTATGGAGAGCTCCAGGCAGGACCAGTGAATACTTTGGTTGTGGCAGTACCAGGGAGAGCCTCATACCTTTTTATTTTGTTTGTTTTTTCCTTTTTCAGGATGCCAGGCCCCATGCAGGCACCCCGCATTCCTTGGATGTTGACAACATCTCAGGGAGTCCATCCCTAGTTGCCTCGGCTAGCTCCCCATGCAGCAGCATCTTCCCTTGATGATGCAGGAGCTGGCTGCTTTTCTACCTAGCACGCTCATGTGGGCAGAGCATTTGCTTTGTGGTGGCTGCCCGCTCCATCCAGAAACTGGCACGGGGAGTGAGGCAGTAGCACCACAGCAGGGGGAGAGTAGTGGCACTCACCCTTCTCCTTATGCCAGGACCTGGACATGGGATTCTAGGCCTCATATATAAAACCCATGTCCCACCCACTTTATTCACATGGCAAATGGAATGCGTATGTTTACTGCCAGTGTCCACCTCTTAGGATAAGTCTGCTGCGATGCAGCTAGGGTAAGGGGCACTTTGCTGGTACACATGAATAATGAAAAAATGCAAAGCTCAACGTAAATATTCTTTGGATATTCTTGATCAGTTCTTAGGGGCTGTTTGGGGTGTGACACCCCCAAATACTTCTATTCTTGGCTTGGTAGTTGGGTTAAGGGTTCATGAGTTGGTTGGGTCTGCTATGTCTGTCATTTATTCTCGTTGTCCTTACTTCACTAAGCAGTTTTATATTGTTCATTTTTTGGGTCAGGAATTGAATGAAAAAAAAGAAATATATATATATATATATATATATATGATATATATAATGGCCAGTTTACAGTATAAAAAGAAGCAGCACATCTTCACCCATAGAAGTACTCCATAGGTGGGTGCAAATTTACTAATTTTTAGAATTCACAAACATTGGTAGTAGTAGTTATGGAATGCTGCATCATTTGCAGATTTCAATGCATACTTCTGGCAAACAAACACTCACAAAAAGATAGGAAGAATGCTTGCATATAGTCTAAGATTTGGCAATTCTTCAGGGTAGCATTCTAAACCATCAGTTTTCACCCACTGTGCCACTCTAGACAGAGGGCCTGGTTTAGGCTTTGGCAGACAGAGTACACGCAGAAAGGCAAAGACCATTGGGACCCAGTGTGAATCCTGTATGGCAACGTCACTTTTTTTTTTTTTAAAGGCAGTACATCGAGAAGAAAATTGAGCAAATGACAAAAGTTGCTACTGATATGCCAAAACCAGCTGAATCTGAAGAGACAAAACTGAAGACAGAAGTGAAAAAGTATCAGTACCAATCATGAACTTGAATATTCAGAACAGTAAAAGAAGTGAAATATTGGAGTTTCATCAAATACGAAGAAAAATAAGGCTTTTCTCTACCAGTCATTAGCACGTGCTGTTAATCACCCAACAAGGCAGATGGCAATGAGTCAACAGAACACAAGCTGGGAAACCCACAGTAGCCACAACAAAGAATTAATGGAATCAGTGGACAGGCAAAGAAAAGGGTGAGACACGAATTCGGATCTGCAGATCCACATTTTAAGTTAACAGAAGGCTAAAATGCTTTAGGTCTACTGCAAACAAGCATTAACAAAGCCAAAAGGTCTGTTGCTAACTGCTAGACGGTTGGCTTTGCCAATCCGTTTTGTAAAATCTATATATTTTTTTAACTTTTTTTGTTGGGGGAATATAAAAAACGCTGGCTAAAAGCAAAAAAATTGCTATAGTGTCCCTTGAAGTGAAGAGAACTACTGTGTGTGATGTGTTCTTGTGAAAGAACGGAATGCTGTCACTCACAGTGAAGTTAGCTAGTGTTTGAACTGGGTTGACTCACTCCTCATGCTGCATGCTTGGTAGGCAGAAGAAAAAAAAGCAACAGAGCAATGAATGAAGAAGGCTGGCTGAAAGAGGTATCCTCCATTGAATAGAGGTGGGGTCCCATGGGCCAAAATCAGCTGGGATAGGGGTGCCAAGCAGCTTCCTGACCCCCCAGGAAAGGAAAAGAAAGAACCTACTCTCACAGTCACATACAGATTGTGCTCCAATAGATAAAAAATGCATTGACCTCCACAAAGGATTTCAGATCATTTTTAATAGAGAATCACTGAGTAAACACACTTACATTGCCTTCCCCAAACCCATTTGCCCTTTTCAGAAGGGGAGCTTCGACTGGGGCACCTGCCACGTTTATATTCTGCTTCCTGTTGAGGTTTGAATTTCTGTGAAATGAGCATTATGGCCAGAATGGAAGCTCACCTGCTTGTTTACCCAACAAGTATAGAACAGTTTTGCACAAAATGTTTACCCAACTGTCGTACTTTCTACTGGTTAGTTAGTAATTGCTACCTTGTTGGGTAAATGTCCATTGTGTATTCTACACTACAGCTGCCCAATGGACCATGAGGAAATGTCTCTAGTGATCTTATGAGCGTTTGGCAATGTGATTGTTCCTCTTGTGTCTTTCTCCAGAATAGAAATGCCAACAAGACTACAAAGACGCCCCCAGAGGGTCCCCCAGTGCGTTTCCAGCCAATTATGATGGGGAGAAATATGAGGACATCTCCACAAAGAAGCACTTACTTCATATAGATAAGAGGAAGGACTCTGGTTTGGTGGAGATTTAAGTCTTTGTAGTCTCGTTGGCCTCCCTATAGGAAGATTCATGTTATCTCAGGATTCTAGAGAAACAGGCAACAGGAACAATCATGTTGCCAAAATGCACACAATGTCACTGGTGACATTTCCTTGCACTCCATTATAAAGCTGTAGTGTAGAATACATACTGGAAATGTACTCAAGGAAGCAGAAAGAACTCTATTTGGTAGATACTCCATGCAAAGCTGTGGACTGTTGTTGGAAGGGCAGGTGAGGTTCATTTGTGGCAGAGTCACTCAAACAGGGACTGACACACCCACAAAGACACTCACCCACCCACTTACAAGCACACTCAGACACTCATGCACCCACACACTCCCCTATTCAAAGACTCACACACCCACTCACAGACCTATGCACCCACTTACAGACCTACTCAGACACTCACACACCCACTCAGAGACTCATGCACCCATTCACAGACCCACTCAGACTCACTCACTCACTCACAGACCCACTTACATACTCATGCATGCACTCACAGACCCAGACATTCACACACCTACTCACAGACCCACTCATACTCTCACAAATACACACACAGACCCACACACAAACTTACTCACCAACTCACAGAGACACCCATGGATCACACCTAGAGTCACCCTCTCGCATCCATTCTCACACCCAGAGAGACAGACCCTGCGGGCAACTCTCACTGCACATGGCCAAAGGCTATGCGCAGCATGCGGTTGGATGGTTATAGGGGGTTGGCTGCAGGGACTGGCCAAAGGGCATGCATTGCGCTGGGTTGGGTGGTTATGGGGTGTTGGCCACAGGGCCTAACTGCCAACCCATGTTGTGCACAGCCCAAGGCCATGAGCGGCGGTGGTTGGATTAACATATAATAATGAAAATTACTTTGTGTTGAAAAAAACATAGAAATTTGCTGGAAAAAAAACAAAGGTTGCAGGGACGTTATAGTTAGGAAATAGAATTTTAAAAAATCATAGAAATTCACTTAAAAAAAGAAAGGTTACAGGGATGTTATAGTTGGGTTCTGATTTACTTGCGCAAAATCAGAGAAATTCAGCAGTTATAGTTAGAGTTATTTGAAGCTAATTACCCCAGATAATACAGCACTCATGACAACTTTTATAACGTCGATAAGAATATCAATGAAACATTAGAAGTCAAATTATTGAAGAAAAAACTGTGCATGTCCCTGTAACCTTTGTTTTTTTAAGTGAAAAAAATATATATATATATATCTAAACATACATATATATATATATATATATATATATATATACACACACAAAACAAAGAAACAAAGTTGTCCTCCGGACAAAAGCGCTCTCTCAACAGGTTGCAGTTTATTTTGGAAAGCAGCAAAGCCAGTAACATTCAAAGAATTCTTTACACATTTTCCAGGCCTTATGCATTTCAGACATCTTGTCCTTGGTCACAGGCCAAATACTTGGGTTGAGCAAATAATTGCAGGCACCTTATTACTTGATTAAATGCTCTGGTGAGTTACACAATGCATCCTGGTAGTGGTAGTCCTGCACATTTATATTACATCTTTAGTAGACAATCATGTCTGCCCTCTCAACAGGCTGCAGTTTATTTTGGAAAGCCACCACTGCCAGTAACATTCAAAGACGTCTTTACTCACCAGAGCATTTAATCAAGTAATATATATATATATATATATATATATATATATATATATATATATATATATACACACACACACACACACATGTATATCTCCCAGTGGCAGTTGCCACTCTGTAGTTATAGTTGGGATTACATTTTTCCACTGACAAAGCGTTTTTTGGTTTGTTATTAACAATGGCGCGGTTTGATAAATCTCCACTAAACTTTCCAAAAAAATAAAGCAAATTCAGTTTAGCTCCTTCCTGGAAAGGTTTGGGGTGATCCATCAAGCGGGGGCAGAGGAAAAAGGGAAGGGGGGCAAAAAAGAAAATTTCCCCAAGCATTTTCCAGAGACTTCTTTAGGAAAGGCTACAGCAGAAACCACTGAGTGGAATGTGTCAGGAAGCTAGATCCTGGTCTGCAGATTGTGCTTTTTGTGATTTGGTGTAAATCCGTCCAGTAGGTTTTGAAAAATAAAGATGTACAAATATTTGAATATGTGGACCATTGAGTTACAAGAGGCTTTCAGGAACGCCAGTTTAAAAACAGAAGGTTTTAATTTGCCCAGGGAGCTTTTTTTCCCTTGGACCAATTCTTTCCTGCAGGAGTTAGACTTCTGCAGGAGCGAGCGATCTAACTGGCAGCCAGTAACGTAAGAAACTTTTTACTGGTAGCCATTATAAAAAAATATATTAGGGGGAAGGGGTTAGGGAGACCTTGCATCTTCCCAGGCCCCATATGGGGGACCCAGCTGGATCCCCCCCAAGAGGCAAGTCCTGCAGGATTGCAGCAAAGAAAAAAAAAAAGAAAAAAAAGAAACAAACGGTGGCCTGCCATTATTTATAAATGTATATGAGGAAGGGGGTCAGTAGGGCCCCCCCCCCCCATCCCTGGACCATTTAGGGCCCTGTTACTCCTCCCCAAGCTGCTTTCAGCCTGAGGACCCCACCCCCATGGCTTAAACTAGTTTAAAAAAAATATTTTTATTGCAATTTATAGATGAGAAGGTGAGAACACCAGAGGAGCATATAAGGTATGAAACATACACTAAATACAAAATATAAAAAGGAATCAAAAAGACAGGACAAACCCATAGTTATTACAAACATACCGTTTCCAATCCAAAGAAAAAAAAATGGAGGTGCGTGCAAGTAGATTTTAAGAAATACATGGAGAGAAGGAAGACGATGAGCGGGATAAAGTTCTTTTCGGGCGAAATTCATGCAATAAGGGGGACGCAATTAAGATAAAGTCCATATCACATTTGCTTTCCAACCCCCACAACACTAAGTGGGCCAAAAAATGGAGAAGAGCAGGGTTACAAATAAGTTAGCAGAGGGACGCCAAGGTTATTATTATAGAAACCCTGGGCTATACACTTTAGCTGGGACATATCAATGACAGTGAACAGGCCAGTATAGTAGAATAGTAGGACCCTCAGAACCTCTCTCATTACAGGATATCTGAAATCCTAACCCCTTTGGGTTACTATAAACCCTGACGGGTAGAGACCCAGTTTTGCAGGGGAGCCCAGGGCTGTTTCCCATTCTTGTGCGCCTTCTTACTTTTTTGTGAATACAAGGAAGATTCCAGTCCATGAATCGAAAGCAAGCGCTGTAGGAAGCTGCCTGGTTTTTGGTGAGCACCTGTGGTGTTATCACCTTATACCAGGTCCAGGTACCCCCTCTTAGTGAAGTGTAGGCAGTGTCTATAAAGCCAGGGTTCTCTAGAGGTAGCTGTGGTTGAGCCTTCAAAACTTTTCTAGAAGACATGCAAAGCTTAAGCAATACCACTATAGTCACACAGCACTATCGCACATGAAAAGAACCACACAGTGTTACAAAAATAAATGTACTTTATTATGGTAACACAAACACTAGAATACTGGCAGTCCCCCTACTGGGGGTAAGTAAACACATGATTATATGCACATTAGCAATCAGAAAAGAGCATAGAAAGCAATAGGAATTCGCAAAAGCAATAAAACAGTGTAGGCCCTAAGGGAGGTCCAAACCATATACTAAAAAAGTGGAATGCATGATACAGTCCCCCACCCAAGGATGTGGAATCAGTAGAGTGGAGCTGGAAGAACTAGGAACCCAAAGAGGTGAATACTAGAGTGACACCCAGCAACCAGGGGAGCAGAGATAAGAACCTGGTTTTCTGCAAACCCAACAGGAGGGCTTTGGAAAAATATTGTGCAAGACCCAAACAAGGCTGGAAGAACCCAAAAGAAGACCTGCAAAGGAAGGGGACCAAGTCCAATTCATGATAGAGTGTTCAGTTGTGGCAGGCACCACTACCCACCCTTCTGTAGATGCAGGACCAGGTCAGTGAGGGACGAGAAGACTAGCAGTGCAGCACAAGAGATGAAGAGGAGTTCCTGAAATAATGCAGATGGTGTCTTAGGTTGTCCATCGGGTTGCAGTTGGTCAGTGGTGCTGGAGAACCAGCAACAAGCCTTGACAAATGCAAAAGAAGAAGACGGGTTGCAAGGCTGAAGAGGACCAGAAAGGCCCAGGGGACCCGACCCAAGGAGGGGAGTCCAAGGTAACCCTCAGCAGTTGGGAGAATTACAATAAAAGCAGGCAGTCCCCACAGACAACCTACTGCAGCAGGGCTTACCATCTTTCAAGTTGGACAGCTGGCAGAGAGGACCAAGGGAACCAGTCCAGACCACCACCTGTGATGCAGGATCCACGCAGATCCGGAAGAGAGAAGATCTACTCAGCCAGTCATTGTTACAGTTGATGCCTGCAGATGCATGGGAGTGACACCTTCACTCTGAGGCAGATTCCTTCTTACTTCTTGTGCAGGCTGGAGACTTGCCACCCTCAGAGGATGGACAGCCAGGGAAATGTTGCAGTTGCTGGAAAGAGCCAGAGAAACAATGTTGCAGAGCGGAGTCGTCGCTGAAGTAGCAGACTGTCGGTTCTTGGAAGGACCAGTTGCAGTCCCAGTGGCCAAAAGATGAAGTAAATAATGCAGAGGAGTCCTGCTGGAATCTTGCATGTCAAATCTGAGGACACACTAAAGAGGGTGACCCTAAATTCCCTAGGAAGCAGGATTGGTCACCCAGCAGGGTGACCACCTATCAGGAGGGTGCTGTGATGTCACCTACTTGACCTGGCCACTCAGATGCTCCCAGGGGTATTTACCCACCTTGGATTCAAGATGGCAAAATCAAGTGGCCACCTGGAGGAGCTCTGGGCACTACCCCTGGGGTAGTGATGCACGGGGAAGTGGTCACTCCCTTTTCCTTTGTCCAGTTTTGCACCAGAGCGGGGACTCGTGGTCCCTCGATTGGTGCAAACCAATGGCTGTTCCTCTGACACAACAGTCCCTTGAAGCAGCATCTGGCACCAAGTTCACGCAATGTCTAAAAATGTGGGGGTATACCCCATGTACTTATACATATTTTGCTCAGGTGCCACAAAGGTGGGGAAGGGGTTCCAGCCAGCATTAACCAGTCACAGGAATGTCCCCTTTCTCCTCCAGTACTGGCTCCAGACATCAGTAGGTGGTAATGAGGCCTCTGTGTATTGGTAGGACACAGCCTTTACAGATGCATGTGCACCCCACCTCTACCTCTCCCAGCCCAGGAAGACCATTAAATATACAGATGTACTCTTGTTACACCTCTACCCTCTCTGTGTGATGGCTGCCTGGAAAGTATGCACAAAGCCCAGCTGTCCCTCTACCTCAGACGTGGATTGGAGTCAAGCGGCAGAAAGCACCAGAGTTATAAGCACAGAGAAATGCCCCCTTTCTAAAAGTGGCATTTTTACAATGGTAATAAAAAACATTCACCCACACCAGTAAGCAGTATTTCTCTTTACCATTCCAACCACACCAAACATGCCACCCTACATAGATAAAAAAAATACCACTTAGCCGTATGAAAGGGTATTTCCAATGCAATCCTAAGAGAGAGGCAGCACTCACAGCAGTGATAAACAAAATAGGCTGTTTGTCACTACTAGGACAATTCACACAACCAGGCAAATGCCCTACCTCTTACCTACAAAACACCCTGCCAATAGAGCTACCTAGGGCCAACTTGAGGGGTGACTTATACGTAGTAAAAGAAGAGTTCCAGGCCTGGCAAGTAAATGTAGATGCCAGGTCACTGTGGTAGTAAACTGCACATGCAGGCCCTTTGGTGGCAGGCCTGAGACAGGTTTGAAAGGCTACTTCTGTGGTGATGCAAGCTGCGCTGCAGGCCCACTGGTAGCATTTAAATTACAGGCCCTGGGTCTAAGGTAAATTAAATAAGCCAATCAGGTGTAAGCCAATCATACCACGTTTAGAAGGGACAGCACATGCACTTTAGCACTGATCAGCAGTGATTAAGTGCCTAGAGCCTTAGAGCCAACTAAAAGGAGTTAGAAAAATTGGAGGAAGAAGGCAAAATGTTGGTGGGTGACCCTGCAAAAAGGTCCAGGTCCAACAGGCAGACATTCTTTGCCTCCAGAAGGTTCACGTTGATAGAAGCAGGAAAAATCTTTTTGAGTCCATAGGCTTTATTTTGGTAGTCGGCATGCCCCTGGGCACCAGGACCCGAGGGGTAGAAGTATTGATGAGGCATAATGTCTGTAGGTTCACTTGTTCTCTTGTTGATAAATTTGGGAAGTGGGTGATAACTGAATGTCAATACTCCCGGAAGGTATTCACCTTCTGCTCTCTATGGCTCAGCACTGATGATTCTACGTCATCGATTTTTTTTAATAAAGGATTAGCACTTTGGCCACCTTTGATTATACTTCATGGCAAATTTAACATCAACGTGAGCAAGGGACTGCCGACGGGTAGTGTTGAATCATATATAGGTCGGAAACCCGACGTGTTTAGATCAGTGCTTCATTTGTTGAAAGACCATTGGTTGGTTGACACCTGGTATAAAATTAAAAAGCCGGGTCCAGGTCTTATGTATTTCTCTGCCCCTCACAAAATCCATGTTGGGCTAAATTTGTTTTTTTATATCCCAGATTATGCTTTAATGGTCTCAAATTGAGAGATTCCCTGGGTCACGTCTGACCAAATAAGTTCTTAAGGGGAAGGTGCAAGCAGCTCTCCTCCATGAGCCATATACTGCCCAGGATACCTCATCTATGGTCCTAAGGTAATTAATAAAGGCAGGGGGCTGCCCAGCCCCCTTCAATGCACCTTTAATGGCCCCGGGGACCCTACTCTCCAGGATAGCTTACTTGCTGTGTCCTGGGGAGCCCACTCCAGAACACAGTGGTGTCCCTGCCTGCTTCAGTGCGGGCAAGAAAACATGTGTTTGCTCCCATCTGGCAGGAGCAGTTTCAAATCACCAGCAAAACAGGATAAAACAAAGTCTGGTTTCAGCGGGCGGAGCTTTGCAAATGCTCCCTTCACCTGGAAATACAATTATATTATGTTCCCTTGTCCAAAATAATGCAGGCAGAGGCAGAGAAACAAAAACAGATTGCTTCTGTCTGGTGGGAGCAGATTAAAAAGCTGCTCCACCTGGGCAGGAGCAATGCTGGCTCCCGCAGTATGCAAGCAGCCAGTGGGGCCCAGGTGGCACTGTAGATCCCCCCACAGCACCCAACTTTGTGCTTGGTCGATGCCCTAGGTAGGCACCCACCTTTAAATAACAGAAGCCCAGGGGTGGGGTCTGCTGGAAAAAAATAGGACCAGGGAGGGGGGGGGTCGTGTGGCCCCCTTCCTTTTTTTACAAAAATAGACAGCTCAGAGGAATGGGGTCCCTGGGTCCTAATAAGGCTTGGGGAGGGGAAGCCATGCAGCCCCCTTTCTTTTTAAATTAAATTTAGGCCCTTGCCTAATTAGACCCAGGGAGGATGGATGTGCACCCCTGTCCCTTTAATAATTACTCTACCCTAGAGGATACTGTCCTCGGGCCTAATAAAGGTCAGGGAGGGTGGCCACACATCCCCTCTCCTTTTTTATGAAATTTTATTCCAGTGGTTGGGGGTTCCTGGGGCCTGATGAGGCTCAGGGATGGGGGTGGGGAGGGACTGTGCAGCCCCCACTTCCCTTTTGAACAAAAAGTGCCCATAGGATCGGTCCTGGAGCCATTTAAGGGCTGGCGACCCCGTGCATCGTTATTTTTTACGCATCCCAGGTACTGTGTGTTAAAAGATACAACCACTGATTCACAAGGATTGCGGCTCATTTAAACCTTTAAAAAGTGATATCTTGACTTGTGCATATTGGACTTTTGCCATTTTGGTCTTATTTTATTCAGGTAAATATTATCCATTTTCCAAAACTTTTTGGTGTTTTCACTGTGTTAATGTGTGAGGGGTTTTACAAATACTTTACACATGTAAAGCCTGCCTGCTCTGTGCCAAGGTACCAGAGGGTGAGCACAGGATAATTCGGATTGTGTTGTGATTTACCCTGACTAGGATTGTGGTCCCTACTTGTACAGGGTGCATACCTCGGCCAACTAGAGACCCAATTTCTAACAATGGGGTTTCCAGGCCTCAAGGTTTTGGTCCCAGGGATGGGGTTCTCAGGTTTTGAAGGTCAACCCAATGCTGCACACACCAAAGGCTGTACACGGTGTGCAGTTAACACACTGCTAGAGATTTGGCCACAGGCCCCGGCGACAAGCAAACCCCTGTGGCCAACCACCCACTGCACACAGCTATAGGCTGTAGGCAGCCTGGGGTTGGCTACCTGCTGGGAGCTGGAAGCAGGGTCTGGCTGCAACACTAACCCATCACCTCACAGAACCAAAGGCCATGCACGGGTTGGTTGCCTCTGGGTGGGTTGGCCCCCGATGGGGGTTGGCTTTACATATCGTGATAAAATATTACTTTACTTTTTTAAAAAAAACTAGAAATGTACTGATAAAAAACCGTGGGAAAGTATTGTTATAGTTAGGTAAATAGGTCAGTGACAACATTAATGTTTTGAACCCGAAAAAACATAGAAATTCACCAGTTATAGTTAGCTGAGCTAACTATAACTTACACCTCAGCCATATGCTGCTTATGATCTTGCATATTACATCACACATGACATGTTCTATGACATCATTGATGACATCTCAAATGAAATAATTGATGACATCACTGATATTATCCAAGCTTCTTTTACAGACATTCCTCTATAAATTAATATGGCATTAGATGCCTGAAAATAAGGACAGAGTATCTCTAAATAATATTAAGCTTCATTAATGGCATCACAGATAAAACTCCCTTATGTGTAGCAAACATGTGTTATGTGCAATATTGGCACTATACCACACACTTCACAGGTAGTCTAATTCACATTAACAATCAACCACAGAAATATAAGAAAGACAAGTTAATGTAGATACTCAACACCTGTTCCATAATTAATTCCCTACTATGGACAGCTTTTATCTGTATCAGACCCCTCACAACCACCAAATCTGCAGTGAGAAACAAAGTGAATATAAGTAGGGAAGTGGGTGCTGTAAACAGTATTTACTCTATGCAGAGCTTGATCTGTACCACACTGTTTGCAGACATTGAAACTCTTGGTAAAAGTACACCACATTGTATTAAAGAGTATCTACTAAGAACAGTGTACATTCTATGCCAAACTTGTCCAAAGAGGCACTATTAATTAAAAATAACCAAGGTCATACTACCTGCAGCCTTCATAATGTGGCGAAAGCCCATCTTCTGAAGCAAAAGAAGCACATGTACATAGGTTAGTACCTGGTGCAGATAATCTCCTCTTATGTTGAAATTAGATGACTGGCCAGTACTAAGCAACAACCTAATTTTGAAAGGAGCTCAATTATTGGCTTAAATACAAATTGGGCTACTGATCTACCACAATACTACCAAAAACAAATCAAGTAAGAAACAAACTAAACTAGACCACAACAGTGGATTTTCTCAAGTATTACAATTACACCTGAAAACTCCATTTATGGTCACATGTGAATTAACATTCAATAGCAAAACCAATAATGCATAGAAAACAAGCCAAACCATGTCATTGGTTAATAACACAACATGGGCTGTAAACATAGCCCAATAGTACTAAAAACACATTGATCATCATGTGACCATAATAAAACAATGTAAAACTACACAAGACACTATGAAAAAGCCAAACATTATCTCTTTCGTTTATAACTGAAAGTGGGCTATAAACCCATAATAGAGGCATTAAGAACTACACCAAATCACATCCATCTACATATTTTAATACAAACTACAGGTATAATTATTTGTGGAATATTGTTTGTGAAATAATGGGAGAGAAATAAAGAGCAAAACTGTTGAATTAACACAAGCACTGCTATAACTATTACTTTTTAAAATGTCTTTTCAACAATGGATTTGCATACATTCAACAGAATGTCTACAAAACAATACCTTTGTACTGTTGGAAAAGCAAAAAAATATATACTACAAAGAAAGGAGAAACAAAAACATTCAGGAATTGAATAGAGTAGACATACAGAAAATGAATACTACTGGTAAGTCTACTTACAATATTTCCATTGTTTCTACACACTATAACCATGCTACTAAAAACATTCATAGAAACAAACTGGCAAAAATAAATACTATTAACTGTTACCAACTTCAAGAAAGATAGTCATGCAGACTATTTAAAAAAAAATACACCCTTACAAGAAGAGACAAGATTAGGAAAAATCATTGCAAAGCATTTTAATATCTGTGTCCTTCGAGATCTCCTTCAAACACTTCCTTTCACAGGGAAAAAGACAGACAAATCCACACAGAAACAAAAAGATCAACATATCATTGAAAAAGCATTTTATGTCCATAAAAATTGTTTGTTTTCAAAATTAATCACCGCACCCTAGACTCTTTAATTGCAACCTACAAAATACATAAATTGCATAGGGAACAATTTACAAGATTACATTTCTGCAGCATTTTCTAATGAATTTGCAGACATATCTCTAGCAGTGAACCATAGTTCCATGAACAAAGTTACATTCAACATAATAATTCTGTCCGTTCAGTCACAAATGAAGGTTTGTTGTTATGAATTCTTGTAGTAGGGGAAGAAAAAAAAATTGAAAGAAAGAATATCTACGCAAGATTTGCAGGATGAAAAAAGAAAAACAAAGCCGGCATGTGAGTGGAATTGCACTTCTATTTGTAATATCAGAGATGCATCCAATAGAAAGACATTGCTAATAACACAAACAAGCATTTTCAATGCAACGGGTCTCGCATTTGCTCAAGTTAGAGCTATTAGCGTTCTCAGCACGAACAAACTATGTAAAATGCAGCGTAATCGCGGTTGTGGAAAATAAACCGATAAAGTAGTCCGGACCCCAGGCTGAAAACATCGAGCCTCGTATGGTTTTAGTAGTTTACCGGTGCTGTGTAGGTGGGCTAAACACTGCAAAAGGCAATGATGTATGCATGCCTTTCACAAATGAAAGCAAGTGGATTTTAAAAGGCAAACCCACAAACCAATGTAAGTGATTGACATGACATGGGCGTGGTTTGAAGCCCAAAGAGAGATTACAGAATGGAAGGAGCACTTTGCGCTCGCCCATAAAAAGGGCATCAATGCTTAAATTATTAAATTACTACAAACCTTGGAAGTCAGACTATTTCACTCTGTAGCTAACCTACAAGGACATTCTATAACTTGCCTCAGAAATCATGTGACACACCACATTAGACCATATTCAAATGCTACCTGCACAACATTCAACGGTAAGAAAACGTCTGAATAATCTACTTTGTTAGAATACCAGAATTGCAATTGTAACACATCAATTGTGCATTACTTCACGCTAATCCAGCTCAAATCAACAAAATGACTGATTGCATTCAATCTGAATACGTAGGATCACTCCCCGAGTACACTTTTTGTCCAGAGGTTGCACTTACTCAGAATGAATAACACAATCCTTTACTGAAATTAGCCAATTATTAATTGAATATTCTTCAATTTCAAGAAGACATTTCTAAAATTCCTAATCAGATTTGCATCTTTTGCAGAAGAACACATTATAAGAAGGAAGCAACAATGATTGATTTGCTTCAGAAACAGACACTCTTTCTATTTGGAGGGTAACGGTACGATCTTTTGGAATACCATGTCATCTGCAATTACTGCATAGAAAATCTACACCATAACTTTTTGTTTCACATTGAACTCATAACAATTTGTAGATGTATGCAATTCCACCATAACTTCAGAACTGCTGAATTTATATGAAAGCATTCTCATTCAAACTATCCATACTTTTAAAACCATTATTAGAATGCAACCAAAAATCAGGACAATTTCTGCCTCATGAATTAGTACAAGCACTGAAAGGAAAAGTTGTTTTCCTATTAATAGATTTCAACAAAAATATAACCACTCTTGGAAATAAATACAAATTAGAGGAAGCTTTAGTGGATTTAGTCAATGGCACCTACCAAAGAAAAAAAGTTTGCCAACAACTAATAAACATAGACAACACTCAAAATGCAATATGTTACCTTCAGGAAAATGACATCTACTATAAAAAGTTGGACATTGCTAATTTAATCTTGTCTACACACTTTTCATTTGACAAAAAACATCCAATCAAAGAATTTGCACAGATTAGGAGCAAGCTTAAAAAAAGAACATTACAGTATCCACACACTAAACCCCAGAGACATGATGATTATTCTATGGAACTCTATAAGATGAAGGAAGCTAGAGGATAACTGATTAGCATGTGGGAAAACACTAGCAGCAAGATGTTATGCACATTTATTCCCCAGAATGAAAGGTGGATAATATGATGACTGTCCTCTCCAAATTTCAGCATCAGAGCACCGAGCAACATGATTATATTCAGAAGATCCCTGCTTTCGTCAAGACATTCCATACATTTCCACATTACTATATGACAGGGAACTTTCAGTCACTTCTTAAGCTATTGCATATGTAATGTGAACTGAGATGGCTCTACTAAAACAAGAGCACATGATTTTGTTGAAAATGTGTGAAACAAAGAAGAGAATCTAGAATAGAACTTGATCAACATTATGGCATGTGAGCGAGGGACAAATGAATATTAGTTTAAAAGACATGGACAACTGAAATGTATACTCTGAGATTTAGGACCACATACTTGGTATATTACTTTAAGCTGAGTCGTATGGATGGGATGACGTGTATCAACTACTTGAAGCAAATGCTAATATTGCAGACATTAACAGCAAAACTCCCTCTGAATTATGTTCTTTAGAGCCTGTCAGTGTTTGCAGATATTTCAACCAAAAATGTCAAACTATTCTTCCTTACTCAACCAACAAAAAGAAAAATCCAGTTAGAGAGGTCCTTGATTTATTTTGGAGAAATAAATATCAATCAAGAGGTGCACCACACATTCATATGTTTGTGTGGATCAAAGGTGCACCTAAGTATGGATACGAGTTTGATGAACCCGTTCCACATTTAACTGTATGTTATGTCACTTGTGACGATCCCAAAAAAAAAAAAGAGCAAAACAAAAATAATTTTTAACCAGTTTTATGCTTCTAATCACATAAATGTGGTTAATTCTGCTTAAGGAAATGTTGGTACTAATATAAACATTACTCTAAATGTCACTTTTGATTTCCATTACCAATTCTACAGAAAGGCAGAGTGAACAATTCAATGTCCCCTGTAAGACATGCGGTTACAGGCAAATCACCAAAAAATACTTATAGTCATTAGGAGACCAGAAGCATCACAACGGATCAACAACTACAACCCCTTAATTCCACGTATGTAGGATGCTAACATGGATATACAATTTGTTGCAAATAACTCTACAGCGGTTGTACACTATGTTACTTCTCATATTATGTAGGCTGAAAAAACTGATATGAAGGAAGTATGAAAGAGAAATCTCTGCTGAGCAATCTTTAGGTAAAAGATTATACCAATTTAGTCTCCAAATACTATCTCACTGTGAAGACAGTATTTATGAAGCCTGCGACCACCTGAATTCTTCAAACTTATATGGTAAATCATGGGCAATCATGTGGTTTAGCTCAGGGCTGGCATCATCATGCCAAAGACGTCTCAAAAGCCTACCTGAAATTGACACGCTACACATTTTAGGCCCACTAGCAAATACAATTTAAAAAACAATATGTTGGACACCTATTAACCAAAGGAAAGTACTTTGTTACAAAACCTACCGCTCTATGAAGTTGCTCAGTTCCACACATCAAAATAATATGGCAGAATATATCAATGTTGGAATTTTTTTAGTTTAAGGGACCAATGGATGTTTAATATGTCATTCTAAACCTACTCTTATTAATGACTAGATTGAGGTGTGACACAGAACGAAAAAAGAATTCTAATATTTAGCACTTCTATAACTATTTAAACCATGGAGCAAAGAAGAAGAGATTATATGCCTTTTTGAATCCTATTCAGATTTCTTTCATGTACATAAAAAAAGACTTTGCAGAACCTCAGTTTCAGACATATTTAGCAATGTTGGAACAAGAAATAGCAGAAGAAAATAACATTAATGCCGAAATACACCAAAATACTGAAACAAGTAATAATAGTTCAATTTTCTCAAGGACTACTGGCGCAAATGGACAACAAATGATTGAAAATGAAGCTATGGTTGCCATATGCAATGGACAAAGCAAAAAAGGATGTGCAGAATGTGGATTGCTTAGTATCACAATTAAATTCAGAACAACTTTAAATATACTATGACATAAAAGAAGTCAGTAGACTTCAACATGAAAATATATTCTTTGCATTAAAAAAAACCTTAGAAGTTCCTGAAAAAAACAAAGGTTAAAGGAACATTATAGTGAGGTAAAATATATTGTAAAATGTACTGTTTGAAGCGAACACCACCACTGAAATTCACCAGTTATAGGTAACTATAACCTGTGTACTAAAGTAGCTATAACGCAAGCCCTTGGCATGCATGGATAATTACTTTCCATATTAAATCAGTTATGAAATGTTCGATTACATCATTGATAACATCACTGCAACGTCTGGAATGACATAATTGATAACATTACTGCAACATCTGAACTAGATCATTGATGTCAACACTAAGCATGGTGGTGGAGCAAGTTATAGTTACTTTAGGGCACGAGTTATAGGTGAGTTTCAGTGGTGTTGTTATTTTGAAAATATGTTTCATGTGACATTTGCAACTACCACCACAAAAACATGGAAATTCAGCAGTTATTGTTAAATGCATCTCAAGAAACTATAACTCGTGCCCTAAGGCACCCCTGTTATGCAGTGCTAATTACCCCACATTACATCTGTCATGACATGTTCTATGGCATAACTGATAATATCACTGCAACATTTGCAATTACATTATTAATGAGAAAACTGGAAGATTGGGGCACGAATTATAGTTACCTAAGGGCATGAGTTAAACTTACCTCAGATAACTATAACTGGGGAATTTCTGTAATCATTTTAATTTAAAAGAATATGTTATCACTGAAAATTTTACATAACTAGAACATTACTTTAACCTTTGTTTTTTTGTGAAATATATCTCATTAAGTTTGTGTGCATCTATTGCACAGAATGCAGTGGTTTCAAGACCCATATTTCACAGGGACCTGCGAAATTTAATGTTCATCATCATATCAAACCAATTTTCTCTTCATTAAAGTAACAAAGCCTCAACATTCTAATTGCAATTAATGTCCATTATCAGCTGCACATTGCAGAGAATATCTTCAACAATCTCTTCTTCCTACAGAGAGAATGTTTCTCACACAAAGCAGCGGATGATGTTCCAAAAGTGCACGCTAATGAAAAAAATAATTATTTAACTTTTTTTCTAGTCACTTAAAAGTTCAGTTCAGTATTTCACTTAATGTTTTCTGTAAATATTTCCGTATCTGGAAAACAAACCACTTTTTCCAGCAAACTGCCCCAAAATAAACATGCAATATAAAAACATAATGCAAGGCTGTAATATGTTCCATTTTTGTTTGAGATGTACGACCACACACACACACTTACGTACTTAGCAGAAAAGTACAGAAACTATTTGTATGCCACAAAATGAGCAAATGGAGCCGCCCCATGGTGGCCCCCGGCGTATAGGTGCTTGCTCATCCGGGAAGATGCATGAACTCGCAGTAGCCAACACTTTTGCTCTTATGTTTTGAATTTGGTTTTAGCATGGAGGTTGCTGACGAAAGCCTGTGAAGCAACCCCCACATGCAATTGGCTTGCAGGGCAGCAGAGCTGTTGAAGGGAGCGGCAGGGGCTCCAAGCACCAGGTAAATAAACTGGTGGGGTGTGAATTGCTCCTAGAATTTTTCTGCTTGGTGTCCTTGAAGTCTTTGACATTCCGGGTGCCTCCCAATGCCTGTATTGCTGGGTTTCTTTGCCAGAGGAGACTTTGCTAGCCCCGCGCCACTCCTTCACCTGCTTCTCTCAGTGGCGGCAGATAGTGCAGGCAGTGCAGTGAGGGGGTTTTGTTGCCTGCTACTTGGAAGCCCAGGACACTCTGCCACTGCTAGATCCACAGGCAGCGTGATTGTTTTCAAGGATATGTTTGTGGGGCAAGTTGTCAGGGCAGGCAGTGGTGCAGCGTGGGTTTTTTTTTAGTCCTTTGGGATGGGGAGCAATACATTTTGTGAATTTGACAAGTAATTCTTATTGTGCGCACCTTGGATTTGTGAGTCGGGGGGCATATGTTTCTATGTATTTCAGATAATTCTGTTAGGCTGTATTTGGGCTCATTTGTGGCCAAATTCTCTGGGTGAAGCATTGTTTTGGGGGGCATGTTGGGTTGGGAGCATTTCATTTGGCAAGTGATTTAGATTGAAGGGTGCCTTCTAAGCAGATTAAGAGGAAGGCGGGAGGGAACAACAAGGACATGGCCATGTGATGTAGAGCTTGGATTCTATTGAGGAGTTGTTGACATCAATGAGCCCATCACATGGAGTGGTCACCACAGGTGGGACCCAGCATTCAGCAGGTTCCTGCGTCATCTGTAGAAATTGCAAAGGAGTGGGGAGCATCGCAGGCAGAAGGAGATACTGCCAAAAACAGTTTTTTCCACCAGTCTCTATATACTCAAGTGAGAGGGTTAACTTTGGGGGCAGAAAGACTTCAGGGAATCCCACATCCACCAACAGTTTACAGGTCCATAAGGTCAGTAACAGGATGCAGGCATGGTGATTGTGGTGACATTATAAGAGGCTAGGTTAGGGACAAGCCTAAGGTTCCGCTCTGGCATGAGTTCTTAGGGTCTCTGTGTACTTGTTGGCCAGGGCTCCCTTGGTATAAGGGAGCAGGCGAGTTCATCTGTGATAAAATTCACCTGGGGTCACCCTGGAGTGCACTAGGTGCCCAAATAAAATCAACTAAAGCTCTAAAGGCTAGCTAGTTGGTCAACCATGACTCTCCAGGAATTTCTGGTTGGTGATTCAATGTCTAAATTACTGTACACATTTAAACATGTGCTTTACAATATCTTTTGGACATAAAATGAAATTTTAATATTTCAATTTATGCAGTGTATTCTTGATTTATCTGTTTAATAAATACGGCTTGAAAATGGTTTTTCTCAGACAACATTTGGAGGGCCTCAGGATGTTTTTTTTCTTCTTTTTTTGGTGCTGGCTAAAGGGATGAAAGTATTTGGTTGTTGAATTAAGTCAGCCTCTTTGGCCTTCCCCTCCCCCACTCCTAATGTGAGTTCCCCTATTTGTGAATGTTCGTTTTTTCCCCTGTGTTTAACAAATTTGCAGTTCCCTTTCACACGTTGTAAATAGAGCTAAACTGCTCTTCCAGAGTAAGGAACTTGGCGTTTCATTTGTGGTATTCACTTTAATAATCTGCCACGGAGACATTTTAGATGACAAATGGCACGTGTTAATAAGAACGGGCTTTTCGCCCCTCCGAATAGCAAACCCGAGTCAGGTTTTATGAATATACACATGAATGTGCATCAGGCAAATTTACATAACGGTTTATTGGAGTGTTACTTGCACACGTCTTCGTCACGCCAGTTTTTGGGTGCAAGGAGTGTAAAAATCAGTAACATGCACGTGCTGACACCAACCTACCACAAAATGCAGGCCCCAGACTTCAGTTCTTGCAGACAGCACATACCCGTGCACAGCCAACGTCACCTCCCTCGAAAGAAGATGCATATCTCAAACTAATCCCTTTTCTCGACCAAAAAGTCAGTTTTGAAAAGGTCCTACAATAGTTCTGCAGGTCGGTTGAGAAGCCGGCTATTCCTGCATAGTGCCTCTAAAAGAGGCTCTAGTCCCATCGCGGTGCATGTCACGAACAGAGCAGTCAGACCCAGATCACACGTCTAATACGTATGAAACAACATATGTCCCGCATGTACTGAGCCCCATGCAGAATCTCGAGGTAGGCATGGGGCAATAATGGCCCGGCCCTGTTTTTAACCATCACACTTAAGGTGAGTCATTAATGACTTGAAGTGAAAAAAAAACGAAAACAAATACTGTAAGCCATTGCACTATTTTACCGCGAGCATTTTTTTCTGCCATTGGTAACACAAATTCTGTGCATTAATGCGAGATCAGCACATCACTCTATCTATAAGAAGAGTGTGGTGAAATACTTGTGGCAACTTCATCACTGTTACCAAATATTTGACTTGGTCCTAAAGCAGGACTGTAGGGTCAGCATTAGGAGGGCGGTGGTGGGTTACAGAAAGGGGATGCCCAGGAATGTAGGGCTAGGATTCAGGCGGATGGCATGAGAGGGGATGTGCAGGGCAGTTCCCAAGAGAGGCTAACATTACAATCACGGAACACTACATATTGTAGACTTCTCCCAGAGAACATTAATAAATAATGCAAACATAGTCTTGTAGGAAAGGGGGATGTTGTTCAACCCTTGGAGGACAATCATTTGGAATTGACGGTTCATGAAGGACCTCATGCCAGCTCAAACTGGGGCACTATACATAACACTTTAATTAAAAAAAAAATCCAGATATTTCCAAGCGTTCATGAGATGATGATGCAATAAAAAGGGGAATGCGTCGTAGTGTCTAGAATGTCCAGCACTTGCCAAGGTACTGCTGTGGGTGTGATATGCATTAAGAATGTGGTTAAAGGAGCAAAGCAAACCTTCGTACAAAACATATCAAATGCATGTATGCCTGGACTTGGGACACATCAGTCACGTAAAACATGTAAATATGATGGGGAGGAGTGTCGCTTTCCCATATTCCCAAACTTAAACATGTGCTTTTTATTCTGACCGCCTTTGTATACTAAAGAGATGGCTCCAGATACTACCCTCTTAGATGTTGGTATAGACCTCCCTCCGCAAAACACATTATTAGTTTCAAGATTGCTTAGAAGGTGCAGGGGGGGGGAGGGGTGAGAGAGGAGCCCAAAGTGCCAAGATGGATCTGCAGCAGCCCCGCGCTGCCCACTCCATTCACAAAACCTCCCAGGCGCCCGTGCCGCGGAAGGATGACATGGCAATAGACGAAAAGAAGATACCGCCTGCCGGCTGTTGGGGGAGGAGGCGCTGCTCAGCCCTGTCTGCGCCGCCCGCAGCGCTGTGCCGCTCGTGACTACAGAGAGATAAAGACGTGGTGCGTGTGATGATGCCTGCGCGTGCCACGGGAGCGACCAGAGACATGTCGAGAGCGAGAGAGGGGAATCCGAGCATGCCCTATGTGCGAGGCACGGAGCAAGTAACTGGTACTGCTCGGCGAGGACAGCATACAGCGCCGGAGAACCCCTCCTCCACTTCCACCGTCCAATAGAGCGGGTGCGTGGGGAATTGCAATAAATGGGAGACGCGTATGTGCCGCCATTGAGATATTACTTACATTGCTGTGGTGGTGGTAGTCTAGATGTACTGTGAAGGCAAATAACACCCCTGGCATCGTGCACTTTAGTAATGTTTCACACACAGCTTTCTACATATACTCCAAGCTGTGCACGAAAGCACCGACGAGCTAGACAACAAATAAGGGGAAGCTCAAAATCCGGCACAGGCACCCGCTAACATATTGGGCCATGTAAGAAGTCATCCTGTGGGAAATGATCATGCAGTTTATTTGATATATTGTTGCAATATGGCACTTAAAAACCGTTCCTAAACGCGCTTAGTTTGAATGAAGAAACGTAGGTACAGATGGGTGAAGTGATTTGCCAGGGATTACCCAGTGGTAGGGTGTGTGAAGGGAGCTAGGATTAGAGCCCAAGGCTGCTGGCTCTGCAGTCTGCTTCTTAACCACCACACCTCATCACTTTCTGCATGCACAGGAATCTGGAGAAAGCGGGCTGGATCATGCACCCGCTGGCCAATAGGACGCAGCAGATTCGTGAAGCGTAACTACATGGTATATGCTCGATACCGGTGACCAGTGAATGGTTCGTTGAGCTCCCAGCACTGTGCATGTCACTGCCGCCCTTGTCCTCCCCTGGCTTCCAGCAGAGATGTAAGGAGATTGTGCTGTTTACTCTAAGCTGTTCACATGATTCCTACTTATACACAGGGCCTATCTGCTCCAGGTATTGCTACAGGGATACGCACCCTTAAACCAGCTGAAGGCTAGCCTCCCCTACTGAAACATTACCAACAAGGGATGCAAAATTCCTATGGCGATCAGCAGAAAGCAAGGTCAAAATTATAATTGTAATTTTAATTGCATTTCTATAGGACTCACTAGTCCTGACGAGGGGTGGAGCCTTTACCTCGGGCAACATGCTTCTCCGCGAACCCAAATTTACTAGTTAGTACAGTGTTTATTGATACATTTCAAACTAGGCCACGCATTTATAACCATATTTCCAATGCTGCATAAATCCCACTTGGTCAGCCCATAAGCACATCTAGATAAAGCTAAACAGGTCTGTGAAATCTTACAAGCCCCCACAAGAATGTTCTGGAATTTGCCCAAGTGTAACGTTTTAGGTCCCAAGTAGTATGTTGAACCAATAAAAGGTACGTCCTACTCCCAGGCCCCGCCCCCGTCCTTCGTATAGAATGCCAAGCCCAACACATTCCCCTCAAGTACATATTACAACCTCAGGATGGCAAAATGGAATGCTCCGAAAGTCTCATTAAATCCTAGATAAATACATATATCATGTGGCCTTGTACACCCCCGAAAATGTCCCAGCACCCTTTCTGGAATGTTCCTTTTAGCATATAGTGTTAAGCTTCACCACTATCGACATTTCAGACTCTGCCATTTGCCCCAATATGAGGAACGAAGCGTGATGGCAGTGTTCTAGATCACCAGTGGAATGTTTTGGGCCACAAAGTGCAATATTCTAATCTACCCAAAATAAATTCTTGAGCTGGACACTAGGGTCAGAGTGGGACAGAAAACAGACCTGGTCACCGAAATAAAAATGGCCCCTTTTAGCGAACCCGATAGCTTAATAAGGGGTGCATGTTTGCAAATCAGGGCAGTTTTTAAACTTAGAAAGGCATTCTGATGAGAGTTTTGCAAGGCATGGAGGACTTCGTGAATGTGTGCTTGATGCAAGCAATGTTTGTTTCAATATCAGGGAAATCAACACTAAAAACAGACGAGTAGACCACAAATCTAGCCGACAAACAATAGAATATCGGGCCACACAGTGACCAGTCAGACTAGCCACTTGGGCACTGTCGGATTGTCAGATAGTACAGTCCGACCGTTTAGGGCACCCTCTTATCCTACCTCTGATGTTTTGAGCGCCAGTGGGTGCCAAAGCCCTCGGTGTTGCGTTTAACCCGTCATAATTTTCCAATCTGCAGAAAGGTGTATTCTGGAATTTAGAATGTAACTTTTAAGGTTTTATATAGATACACAAATCCCAGGGTGCAAGGTGCTTTTGGCTAAAAAGCCCGGACTGGCGAAGGCGTCACATACGAAACTGCAGCTGTTCCACTCATCCCACTGTGGCATGTTTTGAACTACACGTAATGGAGTATTCAAAGCCATCAGAGCCCAGGAGAGCTTTTTCAGTCCCCGCACATGAAAATTTGTCGAGTTTACACCACAGCGGAATCCCGAGGATCGCCCACTCCTGTTTCCCAAAGCAAAACTCACACCATGAAAGGTCCTGACCTACGCTCAAGCCTTTCACATCTTTTCCCACAGGGTTGTCACCTCACTCCATGTCAGCAGAAACTCAGGTTTCCCGCGCTGACCAGTCATTTGACACAATAATGCATTATGGGAGCTGTAGTCTTGTTGCACTTATATTGCACCGATTGGAATATCGCACCTGATAACAATGCTTTGTGAAATACAGAAAGTGTCTATGTCGGGCTAGGTGGCAACCGTGCACCCTCTCCGCCTTCCAACATGATATCCTAACTACAAAACCCCACCTCCCCGCCCCTTCCCACTCCAAGAACGCCCCAGGAATGCACTGCGATTTTTAAGAAATGTTCAAATCTGCCCCGTGGAGTCAACCTCCTTCCAGGTGCATGCGCGCCTTTAAGCACCCCATCCCCGAACACACACAGCCCGTGGAACGTTATATGCCCCCTTTATAATTTCATAACGACCCACGTCCTTTTAATGGTCAAGCACCGCATTTCATTGTATTCCCAAGTAACATTTTGAACCCCATTAGCAGTGGAGTGCTTCAGAGCCCGTCATCCCTCTGCACTCCTCACTCTCACCTCCTCGATGCCGCTGACCGTGCCCCTGCAGTGCCCCATCCTGGTGGTAAAGGAGGAGGTGGTTGGGGAGCTCCAGTCCTCTAGGGTCTCACTGATGAACTCGCCGACAGAGATGAGCTCGGGCATGGTGCTTGTCGTGGGGAGAGAAACTCCGCCGACCCCTCTGGCTCCCGCACTCCGTCTCCTAGCGCACCTCGGATTCTTCTGCCTCCCTCAACCCCGGCCCCTCCAGCTTCTGTAGCCGCAAGAAACGGGAACTACGGGGCGCGCGCTGAGCTCCGTGTACGAGCCTAGGAGGCGTCTGCCTAGTCGTGAGCATGCGCGAGCGCCTGACAATCCTTTGCCACAGCATCCTCCCATCAGCAACAGCTCAGCATCCGCCAATGCACCTGTGCAGCATCCCCGGAGGATTGGCATCCCCACAGCTCCCAGGAACAGAGATCTAACACCTGTTAAGGAATCCCCTAAAACACATAGAAACAGAATACGGCACCACCAAGCGGAAGTACAGCATTCTTGGGGCACTTTTATCATTACTGCACCATCACGACATCCCTACATCTTCGTCACAGTGTAGCACCAGTACACTCCTATGTTTCCTTTGATGAGATGGGATTACACCAGTACAGCACAACTGCAGTATCCTCAGATTTCCAACGCATCATCAGTACCAGGGACATTTTAAAG
Source organism: Pleurodeles waltl (assembly GCF_031143425.1). Taxonomy (NCBI): domain Eukaryota; kingdom Metazoa; phylum Chordata; class Amphibia; order Caudata; family Salamandridae; genus Pleurodeles; species Pleurodeles waltl. Next base: position 392,457,478 of record NC_090446.1, read on the forward strand.
ATTTAGGGGCCCAGGGCCAAATGTATTTGGGGGCCCTGTTTGGAGCAGCCTTGAATTTATGATCCAATTTCAACTCTTTCACGCCCTCTTTCACAAGGTCACTGACATTGCACATGGACACTAGTCCAAACTCTAAATGTGTTTACAACTAATATTCCGGGATTGTGACGTGTTTTTTCAATATTGTAACACAGCAGCAGCTCACTAATATTACCTCAAACACTCTCTGTGACACCCTCCCTTTTCTCATATGTGAGGTCCTGTTTTGATCTAAAAGAAACTTTTTTTTGGATGTTGCATGAAACATATACATAACATTTCTCTGCAAAATGTCTATAATAGACACACAACATCCACATTAAAAAATAATCAAAAGAAAACGTAATTAAAAACAATCTGTTTAAGGATTATTCAGGATAATCAGGGAAAGACTCTCTGCAGAACAGATCTGGTTCTCAGGGGGCCCTCTAAAAGGCTGGGTTCCTGGGCCAGAGCCCATTTTGCCCATGCCTTAAAATGTCTCTGATTAGTACCAGCACACCTGGTGCAGGAGTAAAATAATAAGTAGACCCGCGGTAGTATAGCGGACCAGAGCACCAGCACAGATACTGAATTGAGATAGCACCCACGCAGCTTCCCCAATGCACCACTATAGACTTCAAGGATCACCCGCCTTCCTCAGTATATAACCAATATAGCACCCCACAGTAGAGGCAGTAACTGTACAGCGTCAGGGCAGTACCACCACCTCACAAGTAAAATAGTTGGCACAAACACAGAACCAATAGTCTCAGAGACCATCAGCACTTCTACATTACCATCACGACACTACATGGCACGACTTCAGTACCGCATCGCCAGAGCATGAGTAGCACCAGTATAATACCTCTGTAGCACCCTCAGATTACAAGCAGGGCCCCATTACCTGCATAACACAAGTGCAGGTACACCCGAGCACCAGTAAGACCCCAGTCGAAATAACAGTAGAAGATCGTTCATAGAGCCCCAAGACAGTTTATGAAGAGCATCAAGAAAGGACAAGAATTGGTAAAGTCAACAGGCCTGATTTTAAAGTGCTAATGCACGCATCTCAATTTCGACATGTCAATATTTCCACAGTGTTACCACTTTAAAACTAGACTAAAGACCCAGTCAATGTTAATTTATTTTAAGCTGGGTTGTGTGCCCTAAAGCTTGCTTGTGTGCGTGTATTTTTTTTTGTATGTATGTTGTGTGTGTCCTACACAGGATTCCCAATTCAAACACAGAAGGATTGCTTTCAGTATACAGGCGTGCACACAAATAATAATTTAATGTATTATAATTCAGTGTAGTTTTGCGATGTAAAATAATTCCTCTTGCATTGCAATGCAAGCACTTCTTTGGAGGTGGAATGATACTTCCAATAGCACAAGACAAGATAAATACTCCTGTGCGTGCAGCCAAAACCCACTCTATGTACATTAAAAAAAATGGTAGCAATAATTGTTAATTACTGAGGGCCCCAGATAAGAACGCTGTATTGTATTTGTTTAGGCCTAAAGTCCTTTCCAAAAGGTTGAGTAATTAGCTACTCCATTTGTTATCAATAGTTTAGAATATTGTTCATTTAAAGCGGTCTTAGTGGAGTTTTGGTGACGTGCCTGAGTTTCTGGGATGTGTTCTGACTTGGGAGAAACTTGTAGGTGTGCTAAAGAATGGTATGCGGTAGAGAGATGTGTGAGAGACCAAGTTGCATTTGCAAATACCTACCATGGTTACCATACTTAGTTTACATTTTCTGGAAACCGTACATGTTGATATTAGGAAAATGACATCCCTGGAATGCCAGCAGCATCCACAAGGAAAAATCTAAGACACCATTACAGTGAGTCTATGAGGCCAAACAAAAAGCGGAGGTGGTGCTATGGTATTTACCAGAAGGTGAAGATGGTACAACACAAGGATAACCAGAGGCACCACATTAGTTGAGCTAGAGGCCAACCCAGAAGCAGAGATTGTATGGCCCAAGGATAGCTAGAGACACCACAGCAGTAGGTCTATGGTGTTCACCATGCAGCAGAATGGGTACACCCCAGGGGATAGTCTGACACACAAAACAATGGTAGGTCTATTGTGTTCACCCAGAAGAGGAAATGGTATAACCCAAAGGATAACTGGAAACACAGTTGACTCCCTCCATAAAGTGATGACAGTCACAAATGAGAGGGGGCAGGATAGGTGCAATAGATAGAATCTGAAAGGGGTGAGAACAGGATGCCAGGACAAGTATTGTGGATCCATTGTCTTGCTACTCAAGAACTCTGTTTTTGCCACACCAGCCTCATGTCTCTGGGATTGTTCTGGGTACAGCAAACACACACACCTCTCAGAGCACAAAGTTAGTGACTTTCACCGTCTTAACAATACCCAATGTGTGTGCAGTTGGCCCCAGAAACCTTTACCCCATTGATTAGGGCATGCACATGAGTCATTCCACCCACTAGCTAGAGTCATGCATAAATGCAGCACCTCCAGGCATCCACTCCAGAACATTTCCTGGACATGGGGAAAATCAGAAGAGTACTGGACCTGCTGTCTGTGACCTGGGAAGAGTGCTGAAGGACTGGACCTGCTTTCTCTTGCACCCAGGACAAAGAAGTGGACTTCAAAGGTCATAAGGCTGACCTTCCGTTCAAGCTATAGGGATTCTACAAGCCACAAGAGGTCTTTTCCTGGAGATACCCGACTGAAAAGTGGCAACTGAAGCTAGACTAGACCTCTGCCTGACACCTTTTGAGTCTCTAAGTGCCACCCTTGAAGTCTTCAGAGGCTTGAGAATTGTACTTTTGGGGTGGATTGGGATTTAATGGACTAAGCGCCTGATTTAGATCTCGGTGGAGGGGTTACTCCATTGCAACGGTGATGGATATCCCATACTCCGACTATAGAAAACAATGGTATTTAGATTTCAGCAGACAGTATATCTGTCACCATTGCAACAGAGTAACCCCCCCGCCAAGATATAATTCTGGTCCTAAGTCAGAAGGTATAGTTGTTGACCAGGACGAATCAGGTTGGTGTATCCAGTCAAATTCCATCCTGGTCAGTCTTAACCTTCAGCTAGGTCCCTGTCTACCATGACTATTGACTATCATTGGCGCTTTGTGCTTTTTTGTGATATTGCTACTAAAACATAAACAAATAATTTCTCTGTTTCCTCTTATTGGATTTTCATAATTTTTATGTTATTTCATTTATCCAATTTCACTCTATTTTTCTAATTCAGTTTGGGATTTTGATTGTTTTGCATTTTGACTTTAATACTGCTTTGGTACTGCATAAATACTTTACACACTGCCCTAAGTTAAGCATGTTTGCTCTGTGCTATAGCTACCTGGGGGTTGAGCTCGGGTTAATTTTGTGACTTTGGGGATTCACCCTGACGAAGATTGTGTTATTACTTCAGGTAGGTAGTTACTAATCCAATTTCTTCTTGAATTTAAAGTTGTTGTAATGGCTTTCTTAAAGTTAGCATTTTGAATTTTCAGATGGATCCCCCACCGACAGCTGCCATTGAGCTAAGCAAGGGCTTCAGAAAAGCCAACTGAGTATTACAATTAGTACGTGTAAGAAAGCCCTGAAACTGCTGGCCCTGTGTTCTCTGTCCCAAATGGCAATTCATGCTTAAGAATAGCGGAGGCCTGATGGAAATAGTGCTGGTACCAACAATAACATTCAGAAAGAAGATCAAATTCGGAGTTGTGTTTACCTAGGACATCTGTTTTTTCAAGGGATGAACCACTGGATGTTGCAGACAAACAGGTTACATTGTATGATGACCATAGAGTCACCACTTTATCTCACAATTATTAACATGAAATGTATTTGATGTAATGCTGCTGAAAACGTGTACAGTTCTAGTTTTAATTATACAATGTCACCTTGAGGAACAGACTGCAGTTGTTCGTCACCAAAAGCTGACATGGGAGGGATAGGTGGCACCCTGATCTCTATTGTGGATCATTTCCTCACAGATTTAGAGATGATTGAGAAGGCATGAAGGTCCTTCTGCATGCTAGAATTGAAATCTTTGTGTTATGGTGGTCACTGACCCAATTAACGGTTGATGCATGATAGGACTCGTATTGGCCAGTCAGATTTGCTTTGAGGAGGACCCACAGCATTTCAGGCTTTGGCATGAATTCCAACCATGGGCAGTGTGTCATAATATATGGTGGAAATGGCCCTTCCTAGGGGGTTTCCATGGAACTTTTAGCTTTTTCCTCCCAATTTGTTTGCTGAATTTCTGTGTGTGGCCTTTAGACTATGGGCACTTTCCCACTGTACTGAAGTGTGAAAGTGCATGCGCCCTTCCTACACATGCCAGGAAGGGGCACCTATATGGTTTGTTTGAGGTGCTGTACCCAGGAGTTTCCTGTTAAAAAGGTACATCACATACCCGGGGTGGGTACAGCCCCAGCTTCTGGTGGGACGCTGCACGGAGTGTGCTGCCCACCAGAATAGCCTGTCAACCATGTACCAGGCCAGCCATTGCAGGCCAGGGGAGATGCCGTTGTGCTGGCACTTAAGGTGGCATCTCTTACTCCTTGGCCAACCCTGAGTGCCCTTACCTAATCCCTAGAGCACCCCCCAAACGGCAGAGCAGGTGGTAGGCAGAAGGCAAGGCAGGTACACATGGTCTGTTCCATGCCCCAGTAGGGAAGAACCCCTTTGTGGGTTCTACCTACCTAAGAGATCAGCTCCTTCCTTAGGTTTTTCCAGATTCTCTTTTAGTGACCTCAGGGCCCTGGGCATTTCCCACTGTAAGGACAGAATGAAAGTGTCTGCACCTTCCTACATATGTTTAGGAAGTGGTGCTATCCTGCATGTACATACTGGCAATCTAGTGTTTTCACATGTGTCCCGCCTGCCATTGCAGGCCGGTGTGCGCGCAGTTGCACATTAGTGTTTCAACATGTGCATCCCGACATTGCAGCACTTGCACCAACGGTGTTTCTTAACATAGTGATAACTACTCATGTACTCACTACTGCTGAGGGTTGCTTTCCCCATAGGCTAACATGGGGGAATGATTTAAGTCACTCCCAGCTGTAATAGTGGATTTCAGTGGAGCAGCCTCATGTCTCCTATCATTGGATTCGCTGTGATAACCCCTTCCTTTGGTAAGGGTGATTTTGGCAATATTCGCTGAGAAATGCCACTTCTGGAAAGAGGGCATCTCTCTGCTCCAAAGTTCGTGGTGTGCCTTTCCACATGGCTCCAATCAACACGGGAGGTTGAAGCACACCTGTGCATTCCCCAGTGACAGCTATAAACAATGGGCATGCAACTGGACCGACAGACCTCTGCTATTTGGGGACCTGGCTAGGTAGAGTGGACGGAGAGGTTTTGACAGGTGTCATGGGTGAGGGCAGGCTATACAGTGAGTGTATTCACCCACCCCAGATGGGAGTGGTAGGTCTGCCTGGCTGGGTCCCCGCCACAGCCAAGCAGAATGTGCCACCTCCAGCAGAATAGAAATCCCTTAGCCTTTGGTTGGCCTCACTGATTGTCAGTGATGCCATAGAAATGCGAATTCATAAAATACCAATTCAGAGAACTCATGTCACATGAACAGTGTAATTGAAATCTTTGGTAGAAATGAATTCATAGAGTGTCTTTTTTGCAAAATTGACTTTTACAGGTCTTTTGCAGTTGAATGCCATTAAACTTGAAAATGGTTTTTCTTGGTTGTTCATTTTTTAGGACCTTTGCATTGATTATTTCTTCATATTCCCTCCCCTACCCACATAATGTTACTGTTGGACTTTCATGTTTTTTTTAAAACTGCTTGTCCATGAGGGGTTCCCTAATCTTGTATTATTTATTGCCACTTCTTTTTCCCACCTGTATTCTTCTTCACTCCCTTCTCTCCCTCCTTAAACCCTGTTTTCTGTTTTTGGAGGGAAACGCCAAAAAATTCCTTATCTTCACCTCTTTCACCAGTTTATTTGAACTTTTCTCTGTGTGCTTCCTGTTTTCCATTTTTTTTGTCCTCATCATCTTCTTACTCTTCATCTTTGCCTTCTTACTTCCCGTTTTCCACATTAATATTAAAACTATGTTCCCTAAATGGGATTAATGATGAATTAATTACGAATTTCCATTTAAAAACATGTTTTCTTATTAAATTCATATTTTGTAATTTGTCTTCATTTTTTGACCAAACTGTAGTTCTATTAATGTGTTTTCCACTAAATAGGTTTCCAGTTATTTAGGTTCCTAGAATTGGATGATGGTATTTTGTTTTTCTAAAAATGAATGATTCAAGCACAACATAAGGAGGGAACTCAGTGGAGGTGCTCAATAGTTGCTTAGAGAATGAAAGACCACACATTATTCAGAAAACACACTGGCAAGCATTAATGGTTGATAGAGCTTAGCAGTAGTTCAGTGCCCACTGTCCTATAGTTAAACAACTAACTGACGTACCCCAGATGACTAACTCTGTTTAGAGTTGTAGACCCTACCTACTTACAGCATAAGTAGGAATGGAATTCTGCACCCTTACAGGTTCCTCAGACAGTGGTGCACCATGCAACTTAAGAAACTGTATAATATGGACTGTGGATGTCAGCCAACAGTTGAAAACTTTGTCTTGTTATTGCAGCTGAAAGAGCTGGCAGGGGTGGCTCCTCCATTAGGGAGGAGGAGCGTTGCCTCCCTGCCAGCAGCAGGAGCTGCAAACCTTTAGAAATAAAACGATAGTAAACACTGTTTATTATCGTTTTATTTCTAAAGGGGTGGGGCCATGAGGTTGACGAGCACTGAGGGGAGTGCACAGAGCACTCCCCTCAGTGTGCATGTATGTTTGACCGCTGTCTCAGGACAGCCAAACACACATGTGCACAAGAGCTCTCTCTAAACAGGTACTGTGTTGCCGACTTGGAGAGAGCCAGCCCTGGCTCCCAGTCTGTAATGGAGTGCCCAGCCAGGGTGCTCCAGCCAATCACAATGCTGCTCTAAGCAGTGTCATTGGCGCAGAGCAGGCTGGAAGCCTGGAGTGCGGCGGCAGTAAATAGGTAAGTTTAATTTATTTTTTATTTATTTTTGCTTCCCCTACCCCCGCCTCACCAGCCGCAACTGCGAGCTGGTTTCTAAAAGACCTGCCTATGCCAGTACTGATCATTGTTTATTTGTCATATTATGCAGCACCAGAGATGCCTGATAACGATTTACCTAAACATGTAAGCACTGTTGCTCACCTCCTGCTCTTGTTTACATCACATATTAGGATCCCAAGCAACCAGCAATTAGCCACTAATTTTTAAGTTGAGAATAGCAGCGAGCAAGCGCTGCTTTCCCGATGTGTTGGTAGCTATGTGGGCTTTTAATCACACCCACTGCACACCCATCACCTGCACTCGTTTGTGGGCTTGCCTTTCAAAAATCCTTTGATGACATTGTTAAATGCTTTAGGTTTATCCTGCCTTGGGGTGGTTTTGTTACCGCCTTGGGGACCCACCGTGTTGCATGGATAATTGCACTTTTGCCGATACGTTTGACTGCAAGCAAACTTCTTTTTCCTTTTGTGTCTCTCCTTCGCGCTCACACTCAAGGCAGCTTTGGTGCTTTGAATTGACTTGCCTATGTCAACCGTTTTACTTTACATTTTGAATTTATGTGACAAGAAAAGTCCAGTTAGGAATTGACAATGCTAATAGCTCTAACTCGAGCAAATTTGAGACACACTGCACTGCAAATGCTTATTTTTGTTTGGATCTCTTCTATTTTTTTCAACGTACATCTTATTGGCAATACAGAGAATGGCATATAAAAGGTATTTCTTTGGTTGAACAGAATATTAGGTTTTACAGAAAAAAACAGTATGTCTAGCATCTACGAGCAAGATGACATTGTTAATAGACAGTCATATTTTTCTATTTTTGCTTGTCTAGAAGAACTAAGGGCCTGATTTAGATCTTGGCATAACTGTGGTGGATGTCCATACACCCACAGGGGTAGCTTCAGGGGAGGTGTTTGGAGTGCTACACCCCTCCTTATAAATGTATTTTGTGATAAATAGTTGGGTACAGGTGCTTTCAGTTGGTACGTCTGCGGTGTATGTCAGATTTCACCAGGAATGTTTACATACACACAAAGACACACACAAAGAGCTCCCTCTCTCTGTTTTGAGACTTCAAAATATTGGTTATTTCACAAACTAATTAACTTTCTCTCACTTAGTACCCCTACCAATCCACATTGTTCTCCCTTTCCGCTGCACATTAAACCCCTCATGTGAGCCCCGCTTGTCATATAATATATTTTAACATTATGTGCCAGCATGGTTTTTGGGAATTCTAAAGCTCATACCCTCCTAATCATACTGACCAAGCTATGCCCCTGGAATCAAAATACCATTGTTTTCTATGGTATTTAGATTTCTGCGGACGGGATAGCCCCAGGGGCGGCTCCTGTCGGGGCAAAGCTGCGGGTGCACAAAACAAAGGCAACTTCACAAATAAAATGATAAATAAAAAACTTACCTGACTCACTGCCGCTGCTCCTCGCCACTCCTGTATCTCCACTCACTGTAGGCACAGGCTCCCAGCCAGCCCTGCGGCCAATCCTAAGACTGCTCTCATGCTGCTTGTAGCATGAGAGCAGCCTTAGGACTGGCCTGAGTGCCCTGGCTTGGTGCTCCCAGGCAGAGTGGCAGCCTATGCCTGCTCTCTCAAACCTGGCAACACAGTGACGGGTTGGAGAGAGCTCAGTGCGCATGTGTGTTTGGCCATCCTGAGACAGCCGGCCAAACACACATGCGCACTGAGGGGTGTGCACACCACTCCCCCCCTGTGTTCATCAGCTTTCATTGCCCTGCCCCTTGGAAAATAAAAAACCTAATAAACAATGTTTATTATCCTTTTTATTTCTCAATTTGCAGCTGCTGACGGGGGCAGATGCTTCTCCGCCATATCGGAGTAGTCGCCGCTGCATAGCCGTCATCATTACGAAAGAGTAACCACTCCGTTAAGATCTTAACCAGGCACTGAATCATTACAATGAAAAAACAAGCATTATAACAGTGATTCGTGTAGGAAGGTAGCCTCTTTCTAGTCTTGTTACCCCCACTTTTGGCCTGTTTGTGAGTGAATGTCAGGGTGTTTTTACTGTCTCACTGGGATCCTGCTAGCCAGGGCCCAGTGCTCATAGTGAAAACCATATGTTGTCAGTGTGTTTGATACGTGTCACTGGGATCCTGCTAGTCAGGACCCCATTGCTCATCAGTTTATGGCCTATATGTGTTCCCTGTGTGGTACCTAACTGTATCACTGAGGCTCTGCTAACCAGAACCTCAGTGTTTATGCTCTCTCTGCTTTCTAAATTTGTCACTGCAGGCTAGTGACTAAAGTTACCAATTCACATTGGCATACTGGTACACCCATATCATTCCCTTTTATATGGTACTTAGGTACCCAGGGTATTGGGGTTCCAGGAGATCCCTATAGGCTGCAGCATTTCTTTTGCCACCCAGAGGGAGCTCAGACAATTCTTACACAGGCCTGCCACTGCAGTCTGAGTGAAATAACGTCCACGTTATTTCACAGCCATTTTTTCACTGCACATGAGTAACTTATAAGTCACCTATATGTCTAACCCTCACTTAGTGAAGGTTGGGTGCCAAGTTACTTAGTGTGTGGGCACCCTGGCACTAGTCAAGGTGTCCCACATCGTTCAGGGCAATTTCCCCGAACTTTGTGAGTGCGGGGACACCATTACACGCGTGCACTGCACATAGGTCACTACCTATGTGTAGCGTCACCATGGTAACTCTGAACATGGCCATGTAACATGTCGAAGATGGTATTGGGGTGACAATTCCATGATCCCCCGGGTCTCTAGCACAGAACCCGGGAACTGCCAAACTGCCTTTCCGGGGTTGCCACTGTAGCTGCTGCCAACCCCTCAGACAGGATTCTGCCCTCCTGGGGTCTGGGCAGCCCCAGCCCAGGAAGGCAGAACAAAGGATTTCCTCTGAGAGAGGGTGTTAGGTGTGAAGGGCTGGGGAGGAGTAGCCTCCCCCAGCCTCTGGAAATGCTTTGATGGGCACAGATGGTGCCTATCTCTGCATAAGCCAGTCTACACCGGTTCAGGGATCCCCCAGCCCTGCTCTGGCGCCAAACTGGACAAAGGAAAGTGGAGTGACCACTCCTCTTACCAGTACCTCCCAGGGGAGGTGCCCAGAGCTCCTCCAGTGTGTCCTAGACCTCTGCCATCTTGGATTCAGAGGTGTTGGGGGCACACTAGGCTGCTCTGAGTGGCTAGTGCCAGCAGGTGACGTCAGAGACCCCCTCTGATAGACTCTTGCCTCTCTTGGTAGCCAATCCTCCTTTCTTGGTAGCCAAACCTCCTTTTAAGGCTATTTAGGGTCTCTCCTCTGGGGTATTCTTCAGATAACGAATGCAAGAGCTTACCAGAGTTCCTCTGCACTTCCCTCTTCGACTTCTGCCAACGATCGACCGCTGACTGCTCCAGGACGCCTGCAAAATCGCAACAAAGTAGCAAGATGACTACCAGCAACATTGTAGCACCTCATCCTGCCGGTTTCTCAACTGTTTCCTGGTGGTGCATGCTCTGAGGGCTGTCTGCCTTCACCCTGCACTGGAAGCCAAGAAGAAATCTCCCGTGGGTCGACGGAATCTTCCCCCTCCTAACACAGGCACCAAAAGACTGCCTCACCGGTCCTCTGGGTCCCCTCTCATCCTGACGAGCGTGGTCCCTGGAACACAGGAGCTAGATTCAAGTGACCCCCACAGTCCAGTGATCCTTCAGTCTAAGTTTGGTGGAGGTAAGTCCTTGCCTCCCCGCTAGACTGCAAACCTGTGTACTGCGTGATTTGCAGCTGCTCCAGCTTATGTGCACTTCTCCAAGGATTCCTTCATGCACAGCCTAACCTGGGTCCCCAGCACTCCGTCCTGCAGTGCTCAACCCTCTGAGTTGGACTCTGACGTTGTGGGACCCTCCCTTTGTGACTCCGGTTACACCAGTCTTCTAAGTGCCTGCTCCGGTACTTCTGTGGGTGCTGCCTGCTTCTGCAGGGGCTCTCTGAGTTGCTGAGCACCCCCTCTGTCTCCTCCTCCAAGGGGCGACATCCTGGTCCTTCCTGGTCCCCAGCAGCACCCAAAAACCCCTACTGCAACCCTTGCAGCTAGCAAGGCTTGTTTGCAGTATTTCTGTGTGGAAACACTTCTGCAACATCCAGCACGCCGTGGGACATCTTCCATCCAAAGGAGAAGTTCCTATCCCTTTTCGTTGTTGCAGAATCTTTGGCTTCTTCCACCCAGAGGCAGCCCTTTTGCACCTTCATCCAGGGTTTCCTGGGCTCCTGCCCCCCGAACACTATAACGACTCTTGGACTTGGTCCCCTTGCCTTGCAGGTCCTCACATCCAGGAATCCATCTTCAGTGTTTTGCTGGTGCTTGTGGTTCTTGCAGAATCCCCCCATCACGACTATGTATTGTGTCTTTCTGGGGTAGTAGGGTAACTTTACTCCTACTTTTCAGGGTCTTGGGGTGGGGTATTTTGGACACCCTTACTGTTTTCTCACAGTCCCAGCGACCCTCTACAACCTCCCATAGGTCTGGGATCCATTCGTAATTCGCATTCCACTTTTGGAGTATATGGTTTGTGTTGCCCCTAGTTGCCTCTGTTCTCCTATTGTGATTCTACTTTGTTTGCACTACTTTTCTTGCTGTTACTTACCTGTTTTGGGTTTCTGTACATATAACTTGAATATATTACTTACCTTCTAACTGAGGGTACTCACTGAGATACTTGTGGCATATTGTCATACAAATAAAGTACCTTTATTTTTAGTAACTCTGAGTATTGTGTTTTCTTATGATATTGTGCTATATGATATAAGTGGTATAGTAGGAGCTTTGCATGTCTCCTAGTTCAGCCTAAGCTGCTTTGCCATAGCTACCTTCTATCAGCCTAAACTGCTAGAAACACCTCTGTTCTACTAATAAGGGATAACTGGACCTGGCACAGGGTGTAAGTACCACAAGGTACCCACTACAAGCCAGGCCAGCCTCCTACAATAAGTATTTAAAGTAACTATATTAAATTCTCCCTCCCATATATCTGGGAATGTTATCCATTCAAAGACGACTTTAGTTGTTGTTTCCAGTACCTTAGCCAAAATGTGTATTGAGGAGAGTTGCTCGACCCAAATTCAGTGTGGGACATGTCATTGTGTTACACCCCATTACGTTTTGCAAATAAGTTAGATCAGGGGTGTCTAAGTGGGAGGCAGCGGCGAGTACTGAGTAAATGGTGTCCCAGCAGCAATGGCCCACTCATGACATCTCTAAGGGGCCGCAATGAATATGATCACATTCTGGCTCGATTAGAAAAGGGTTCAGAGGTGTCACTTATTATTTGTGGTTTGTTAGTTAAGTGAGTTTATTTTAAATCTAACCAACTCTTTTCTTGAAGGAGAAGTAGTAAACAAAAGGCATTATTATTTATTAGACCAGGTCTTTGGCTCGTAATGTATCACAACGCTTGCTGGCTCGAGTTCAATTGCTCAAAGATCGCAGATTATTTAAATTTAAATAACTCAACCAATTTCAATGGTTGTGCTGAGACCACAAGCCTTAATCAGCACGCCTCTCCTAGTCAGTTGGCGATTGTGTTGACATTCAAGGCAATATGGGAGTACATTGTGCCATGCTCACTGTGCCAGCCCAGGTACACTTGTCCGCCAAAATCACCAGGAGGAAAATGTATGGTTCTGAAAGTCAGCTTTTGGCCTCACGTCCCTTATACCCTTGGAAACAAACACAGTAGCCGGGGGCAAAGTCCCAAGTAGCAGGCTGTCTAGCGAGGCGGCCAGCCTGGCACATCAGACGGTGCATTAGATGATGAGTCCTACACAACCCAGCTCATGTGCTGAAGCAGCAGATAGGACCAACATCTCTGGCAATTTTTATGTCAGCTGGTCCCCACTACTCAATGAACCCTTGCAAAGTTAAACCTTCTGTCTGAGAATTCACTGCCTACGAGTGCAGTCATGGAAACGTCCAGTTATCCTCGCATAGAAGAGGATCGCAGGATTCATGATTTTAGTTTCTCAAGTCCTTCTAATTTAATGTCCTTATGGGAAGAATGTAACCCACAACACAATTACTTCAGTAGTCAGACTGAAGAAACACCCGAGCATAATTCAAACTTTATTATCTTCAGTACTCTACTGAACAATTTGGAGACAGTTGCAGCATCACTGTCGCACCATTCAGAAAAACTGAATATGTAAGTGGACATTCTATGTGCCTTAGCAACCCATATTGTGGGAATGGATGCTAAATTGCTAGCATTAAGCAATTTGATCACAAGAGTCCAGTCAGACCCGGATGCTGTATACCATTCTTGCTCTTGCCCCAGCACAATTATTTCCCTCACCAGGATACCACAAATGTTGGATGGTATCCTTAAGCAGATCTCTACACCTATCGAGCAGATGTACACAACTTCGGATCAACTGGTTAAGATGGAATCCAAACAGGTTTCTGTTGGGCTCAACGGCATCTCGGGTCACACACCGCAGGCTGCTTCATCTTGCACTATCATCAGATCGGATTCTGGTGACGTAGCTGAAGTACCAGCATTAAAGTAACTTATTGCTCTGGTAACTGGACCACCTGGTCCTGAAAATGGCAGTGAGTGTGACCCTGTCACACTCCCACCTAATCCACAATATGACAATACCAATCAAATGATTGATAGAACAGTGCCTGCAGTACAACACAGATAGACTGCAAAGCAACCCACGAAAAGGGTGCACAAAAGGCTTCGGAAAGCAAGACAAAAGTGTAGAACTAGCTACATTCTACACTCCTGTTTAGCCACTACTCAGTCGACTATTACCATCTATGAGGGCCTAGGAGGCAACACGGACATGCTCTGTCCATGAACCTGCAGCCCCCTAGTGAGATCAAAAACATATTCAGGGGGTCATTCTGACCCTGGCGGTAAATACCGCCAGGGCGGAGGTTGGCGGTAGCACCGCCAACAGGCTGGCGGTGCTCCGCCGGGCATTCTGACCGCGGCGGTCCACCTGCGGCCAGAAGCGGAAAGCCGGCGGTGTACCGCCGACTTTCCGCTGCCCATGGGAATCCGCCATGGCGGCGCAGCTTGCTGCGCCGCCATGGGGATTCTGACACCCCATACCGCCATCCTGTTCCTGGCGGTTCGCCCGCCAGGAACAGGATGGCGGTATGGGGTGTCGAGGGGACCCTGGGGGCCCCTGCAGTGCCCATGCCAATGGCATGGGTCCTGCAGGGGCCCCCGTAAGAGGGCCCCACAAAGATTTTCACTGTCTGCTGTGCAGACAGTGAAAATCGCGACGGGTGTCACTGCACCCGTCGCACCCCTTCAACTCCGCCGGCTCAATTCTGAGCCGGCTTCCTTGTTGACGGGGCTTTCCCGCTGGGCCGGCCGGCGGTCTTCTGGCGGTCGCTCGCCGGCCCCGCGGGAAAGCCAGAATGACCGCTGCGGTCTTTTGACCGCGGAGCGGTCTTTCGGCAGGAACCGCTTGGCGGGCGCCGACCGCCGCGGTCAGAATCACCCCCTCAATGTTTCACCGCAACTCAGCACCAAAGACTGACAGCAAAGCGCACACTGCCATTGGCAAGTCATGGCTGCCTTTAGACAACCAGCATGCAGTTTTAGTTTCGGCTCTAATTGGGACTGGCTGAAATTCATCAACATCAAATTCCTCTATTAGCAATCCACTACGTGAGAATTCCACTACCGCCACTACTGGAGTTAATACGATTGATATGTGATATGCAGATATGAACCATATTGGCCACCCCTCATAATTTGAATTGTTAACTCAACTAACAGTCTTTTCTGCGTCAACTTATCAGTCCCTAATGTCTTACACTGCTATTGTGCCTGCTCACACATGTACAGACAGTGCAAAGTCTGAAGCCTTAAAAGACAATTCACCTTACAATCATGGGAAGTCTTTATTTGATGACCAGGGTTTTTGGGCAAACAAAACTGGATAAGCAGAAGAGGGAAATCAGAAGTCTGCATGCATATCCAATTTTCCCACAACTAAGCTGGAGTTTATTCCGCATTATGGGGGTTATTCTAACTTTGGAGGAGTGTTAATCCGTCCCAAAAGTGACGGTAAAGTGACGGATATACCACCAGCCGTATTACGAGTTCCATAGGATATAATGGACTCGTAATACGGCTGGTGGTAAATCCGTCACTTTTCCGTCACTTTTGGGACGGATTAACACCTCCTCCAAAGTTAGAATAACCCCCTATGTCTCTAGGGGCAAGCATGATTTTGTCAATAGGAGCTCAGTTTTGAATTTATAGGGGTCACGTGCGAGCATCAGACATATTGACAGCATACATTTGAACATCACTATCACTACCTGGACTTCTCTGGACCTTACAAGTCTTGTTTGGCAGTTGAAAGACAAATCTTTCATGTGGGAAATTGAGCTGGTACCAGTACTACCCCCTTGCTATCCTAGTCTGCTACTATTAGGGAACAGTAACCCTTACAAGTCACCAGGATTACTGAGGAGGTCATCGGCTCAGACTTTTGCAAGCACCTTCCTTCAACCCTAACAGTTATAAGTGTGCACACAGAGGGCCATTATCGGGAAGTTACCTTTCAAACAAGGCATGCAGAAAGAGACATAAGCCCTCATTGTGACTTTGGCGGTCTTCACAGAAGCCGTCGGTGCCTGAAGACCGCCAGTGCTGGCGGTCTTCTGCCCACCATGTCATGGGTACTGCTGGATTTCCACCACACTTTGGGCGTGAATCCAGCAGTAGTTATGCTGGCGGGCAGAGGCGCTTGGGGCAGGTCCACCACCGGCCCCACCCCACCAGAATGACTCCACCAGCTATATTATGGGAAGTAATATGGCCTGGCGGTGTCCTGCTGGCAGGGTGCTCCAGGCGGTGGAATTGCCACTTCCCGTTCCCTGCTAGACGACCTTCTCCCCGGATCAGGTAAGGTGATTGTCCGACAGGGGAGGTGGGTGGGAGAGTGGGAGAGTGGAGGGTATTGTGTGTGCGTGTGTGAGTGTGTGGTGTGTGCGTGTGTGCATGAATGTGTGTATGCGTGGTTGTATGCATGTCTGAATGTTGAAGTGAGTGCGTGTATGCATATAAATGTGTATGCATGTGTGTATGCGAGTGTCAGTCTTGTGATGAATGCATGTGTGCATGTGAGTATGTATGTTTGGATGGGTGTGAGTATGCATGTTTGGATGGGTGTGAGCATGCGTGCTTGAATGCGTGTATGAATGTTGAAGTGAATTTGCGTATGGATGCATGTGAGTGAATGCGTGCATGTAAGTGTAGGTGAATGAGTGTATGTGTGGTGCATGTGGCTGTCTGTGTGCATGTGCATGTATGCCGGGAGAGAGGTGGGGGTTTGGGGAGGGGGTGCTGTGGCTGGAGAAGGGTGTAGTGCTTGTTAGAGGGGGTGGGGGAGTTGTCTACCGGTGACAGGGAAGAAATTCCCTGTCACAGGTAGCCTTTCTGCCATGGTTTTTGTGATGATCCTACCACTGTAGAAACCATGGAGCAAAGGCGGCTCCTAATACCGCCAGCGGTCTTCTGTGGACTGCCAGGTTGGATATGATCATCTCCGGCCAGGCGGTTACGACCTCCAAGGCAGTATGAGTGGAGATGTAGCTGGTTGGTAGCGCAAACCGTCAGCCTGTTGGTGGTGGGACCACCGCATTTACCCTGGCGGTCAGAAGACCGCCAGGGTCAAAATTATCACCACAATGAGCACAAGAGCCCAACTTTCTACACATATGTGAAGCCATGGGGGGATGTGCTCCATGCCCCTTCCTGAGATCAACACTACCTTTCCCACCAACTTCAGTGGAAAGCAACCTGGCTCAGTGAAGTGTTGCATGCTCCCGTATATTTATATCCATAGAGACAAACCAAGAAATCAAAAGTGGCACTCTTTAAAAACTCCTCACCAAGCAAGCTACCCCTGGAGCGGACATCGATGGGATCAGAAAGTTGACAGCACCCTGACTCGTGAAGAGAGCATTATAGCACTATTCCCACCATCAAAGGGTCATGACTTAACATCCAATTGTGCCAATAAAATTAACAGCACCACAAAATTCGAGAATCAGACATGGACAAACTTTGGGAGCTCCTTTGTTTGTTTCCAGGAAACGTGAACTGTGACCCCTATACATATAAATGGTTTAAAAACATTTAACTTACCTGCAATTCCCTTCTCATCCGGCTGACCAAGAGGTGGGGTTTAGCGATCTACATCTCGAATTTTGTCAATGCTAAGCTCTTCCTATATGTAACTAGCACACAGTTTTATCAGGTTCGCGGCGTGGAATTTTTGTTATCGGCTGGGCATTATTCTTTTTTACAGTAATATCTCAACAGCAGACAAAGATTCTGTATTGTAAAAGTAAGAGCTTGACTTGGTTCATTTAGCCCCAGAAGTGGTAGTGAGTTTGGTCTCATATAGGGGAGGTGTAATTTTAATGCTCACGTTTGTGCTCCTGCGTACAAAGATGCTTATGATATAATTGATGTTAAAAGGCATGCTTTATTTCATTTTGTTCATGACGCATTTGGTAATTGCATTAATCATTCGCTGATGAAGTTTAAGTTGTGCTTTGCTAATAAGTATATAACCAAGAATGGTTTGTTCCCAAGGACCTTTGTGGGTAAGGGATCAGAAATTGATTTCAACTTACTATCTGCCAATTTAGCAACTAAGGCGGGAAGACATCAAGCACATAACCCTGCTCTTAGTGATCACATCCCTCAAAGCCATGTTCTGAATATCCATAACTGATTGGAGCCAGAGTGTTCCCTCAGGAGAATCACTGGTACTGCTGCACAAAGGAAAAAGGGTACTCACATCAAGTGGGAACATGTTAACACTGATACCTTCATACCCCAACTGGTTAAGGGCCATTGTACCCTGTTTAAGGTCTGCCTAGATGCTGAAGCCGATGATGCTAGTATAAAGCAAGCCCTCCTCACTCTTTCATAAGTAGTTGCATGGTCACTCTGTAGAGTAGCACAGGAGGGGACCGGCAAGAAAAGGGGATGGTTTGATGCAGTCTTCTCAAGGTCTCATAAAGAGTTGATGATCTCACTTCAAAAGCATCCTAGGTCGGCCTCCAAGGCCGCATGTTGTAGAAAGACTTACAAAATGACAAATAAAGCAAGGAAAGATGCCCCTAGATGAAAAGCTTCGGAGGAGCTTCAGGAAGCCTCCTCCAAGAAGGACCAGAAGGCCTTCTGGAGCCTTAATAATCATCCGTTTTCGCAACTGTGTAGAACCTATGATTGAATCTGCCATAACTGGCCACCGTCTTTAGGGAGGTCTAATCCATTACTGGTGATATAGCCTGTGATAGTGATTCTTCAACATTAACAAATGAATGTCTTCTCCCAAAGTACTGCACCTTGTTGGTAGAAGTGCTAGTGGCTATAAGGACCAGTCCTAGTGCCATGGCCCCGGAGATAGATGTGGTGCCCATAGACCTCTCTAAAAACAATTTAGATTTGTGGGCCCCCTTGGTAACTATCGACCTAGGAGCTGTCAGCCCTTCCACTAAGATAATGTCATCGTCCAAATCAGTATTCGTTCTGATGTTTATAAGGGTTATGGTGAGGACACCAGCTGCTACAGCACAATCTCTCTGCTGAACTCTACTGTGAAGGCACTGGGCCTTGTCTTACCCTCCCATCTCGAGGCTTGGGTAGAGGAGAGTGGAGCTCTATCAGGCTTCCAGTACTGATTCAGAAGAGGGATGGGGACAGAAGATTAATTTTCTTGATCTTTGCCTCTTTCTAGAGAAATACACTTATGCAAAGTGTGGGGGCACTGCATCTGGGTTTCATAGACCTGTCTAGTGCCTTTAATCATGTCCCACATTCTAGATTAAGGGGATAAAATGGAAGACCTTGGTATTGACAAACCAATTATTAACACATCAGAGAACTATACTGTGACTCTAGTTCTGTTGTAAGGTCTAGACTAGGGGATTGTAGGAGGCTGGACTGGTTTGTAGTGGGTATCTTAGGTACTTACACCTTATACCTGGACCAGTTATCCCTTATTAGTGAAATGTAGCAGTGTTCTAGCAGCTTAGGCTGTTAGAAGTAGCTGTAGCAGAGCAGCAGCTTAGGCTGAACTAGGAGGCATACAAAGCTCCTGCAATACCACTATAGTTACACAGTACTTATAAACAATAAAAGGCAATACTCAGTGTTACCAAAAATAAAGGTAATTTATTCTAGTGACACATGGCCAAAAATATCTTAGAGGCAATACTCCTTCTGGAGGTAAGTATTATATACAATATATACACCAGAGACCAAAATAAGGTAAGTAAGTAGTCACAGGCTAGTGCACACAATAGAAAGTACCACATAATGCAATAGGAAGAAACAGGCCTAGAGGCAACACAAACCATAAAATAAGAAAGTGGAATGCGAATCATGTATTCCACCCTAGGCAATTGTAGTGTGTAGAGGAGCACTGGGAGTGTAAGAAAACCACAAAGGTGAGTAAAATACCCCACCCCAGAGCCCAGGAAAGTAGGAGTAAAGTACTGCAAGTTTCCTCAGGACACACTACGAGACACGATTAGAGTTATTGCAAGAACCAAGCAAGACTGCAAACAACAAATGGTGGATTCCTGGACCTGGAGACCTGGAAATAGAGACCAAGTCCAGAAGTGGCAGAAGATTACAGGAAGGACAGGAGCCCCTGCCAACCTAGAAGATGATGCAAAAGGGGATTCTCTGGTTGGAAGAATTCTGCAGAAGAGCACCAAAGAAGATGGATGTGAGTTCCTGCATGATGCAAAGGATGTGCCACGTCGAGATGTTGGATGCAGGTGAGTTGCAGCGCTGAATTTTTCCAACAAGCCTTGGTTCAAAGAATGTTGTGGTTTGCGTCAAAATGGCGCTACCTGGACCCAGGAGGGACCTGGGGGCCTCAACTCAGACTGAGGAGGCAGAGAGGGCTCCCAACACTGGAGGGAACCCACAGATGACCAGGCAGCACCCACAGAGGTCCCAGGACATGGGGAAAAAGAAGGTGCAAATTGCGGTTGCTGCAGCACTACAAAAGAAGGTCCCACACCACTGGAGAACAACTCAGCGAGTTGAGCATCGCAGGATAGAGTGCTGGGGACCTGGGCCAGGCTGTGCATGAAAGATTCTTGCAAATAGTGCACTGGGGCCTCAGGAGGTAGAGATGATATGGTGTACACGGGTTCTGTCGCAAAAGGGGAAGGCAAGCAGATACCTCTGCCAAATTTGGACAGCTGGACCTTAGGACAATCTGTGTCAAAGGGGTCCACCACCTGTGTTCCAGGGAGCTTGCTCGTCCCCAGGATAGGAGTCCCAGAGAACCAGTCGTCATTTTAGAATGTGCCTGCTGGAGCAGGGAAGTGACTCCGTCTCTCCACAGGAGATTTCTTTGGTCCTTCTGGTGCAGGGTGAAGACAGGGAGTCCCCAAAGCGTGCACACCTTGGAAACTGTTGCAGTTACTGGCTGGAGCTGAAGTTGCAGGGTCACAGTAGCCTTTCTGGATACTTTGTTGCAGTTACAGTGGTTCCTGGAGCAGTCTGTGGTTGATCCGATGGTCAGAGAACAAAGTAGGAGTTGCAGAGGATTCCTGGTGGAAACTTGCAAGCTGAATCTGAAGAGAAACCCACAGGAGAGACCCTAAATAGCCTTGAGAAGGGGATTGGCTACCTAACTAGGTATGCACCTATCAGGGGGGGTCTCTGACGTCACCTGCTGCACTGGCCACTCAGAGATCTCCAGAGTGTCCCCATCCTTGGAAAACAAGATGGCTAATGCCAGGGACACACTGGAGGAGATTTGGGCACCACCCCTGGGGTGGTGATGGACAGCCCCTTTCCTTTGTCCAGTTTCACACCAGAGCAGGGACTGGAGGTCCCTGAACCGGTGTAAACTGGCTTGTGAAAGGAGGGCACTATCTGTGCCCTTCAAAGCATTTCCAGAGGCTCTGGGAAGCTACCCCACTCAGGCCTGTAACACCTATTTCTAAACGGAGAGGGTGTCACACCCTCCTTCCAAAGTAAATGCTTTGTTCTGCCTTCCTGGGACTGAGCTTCTCAGACCACAGGGGGGCAGAACCCTGTCCGTGAGGTGGCAGCAGCTGTAGCTGCAGTGCAAGCCTCAGAGAACTGGTTTGGCAGTACAGGGGGTCCATGGTGGAGCCCCCAGGATGCATGGGATTGCCCCCCCAATACCATATTTAGAATGGGGGGACAATTCCTTACATGGCCATATTCGGAGTTACCATTGTGAAGCTACAAATAGATATTGACCTATATATAGTGCACATGTGTAATGGTATCCCTGCACTCACGAAGTCCGGGGATTTGGCCCTGGACAGTGTGGGAGCAGCTTTGCTAGTGCAATGGTGCCCTCACACTTAGTAACTTTGCACCTAGCCTTCAGTAAATGAAGGTTAGACATAGACGTGATTTATAAGTTACTTAAGTGCAGTGAAAATGGCAGTGAAAGAGTGTGTGCAGTGGCAGTCCTGTGAAGGGTTTGTCTGAGCTCCTTATGGGTGGCAAAATAAATGTTGCAGCTCATAAGGTTCTCCTGGATCCCCATTGCACTGGGTACCTAGGTGCCATATACTAGGGACTTATAAGGGGGGTTCAGTGTGCCAATTGGAATTGGTCAATGAAGTCACTAAACTATAGTGACTAATTTGGAAGCAGAGAGAGCTTAAGCACTGAAGTTCTGGTTAGCAGAACTTCAGTAACACAGTTAAGCACTGCTGACAACACACACATTAGGTCACAAACTATGAGCACTGGGGTCCTGACCAGCAGGATTCCTGTGAGACAGTCAAAACATATTGATAAACAGGTAGAAATTGGGGGTAACATGCCAAGAAAGATGGTACTTTTCTACACAATCCCCCCTCCACCCAAACGAGGGTCAATAAGGCTAACCTTGCCCAGATGAGTCTTCATTGTCTAAGTGGAAATATCTGGAGAGTCCATCTGCATTGGAGTGGGTACTCCCAGGTCTATGTTCCACTGTAAAGTCCATCCCCTGTAGGGAAATGGACCACCTCAGCAATTTAGGGTTTTCACCTTTCATTTGTTTGAGCTGTAAGAGAGGTTTGTGGTCTGTTTGAACAATGAAGTGAGTCCCAAACAAGTAGGGTCTCATCTTCCTCAAGGCCCAGACCACAGCAAGGCTTCCCTCTCTATGGCAGACCAACGCTTTTTTCCAGTGGTCAACCTCCTACTGATAAAAGCAACAGGTTGATCCTGGCCCTCTGAGTTAAGTTGTGATGACACTGCCCCAACCCCCAGTTCAGAAGCATCTGTCTGGACAATGAATTTCTTGGAGTAATTTGGGCTTTTTAAGACAGGTGCAGTACACATAGGGGGTCATTCCGACCCTGGCGGTCATAGACCGCCAGGGCCGGGGACCGCAGATGCACCGCCAACAGGCTGGCGGTGCATCCAGGCCAATTCTGACCGCGGCGGTAAAGCCGCGGTCAGAAAAGGGAAACCGGCGGTTTCCCGCCGGTTTTCCCCTGGCCTGAAGAATCCTCCATGGCGGCGCTGCAGGCAGCGCTGCCATGGGGATTCCGACCCCCTTCCCGCCAGCCTGGTTCTGGCGGTTTTGACCGCCAGAACCTGGCTGGTGGGAACGGGTGTAGTGGGGCCCCTGGGGGCCCCTGCAGTGCCCATGCCAATGGCATGGGCACTGCAGGGGCCCCCTAACAGGGCCCCACAAAGATTTTCAGTGTCTGCACAGCAGACACTGAAAATCGGGACGGGTGCAACTGCACCCGTCGCACCCTTTCCACTCCGCCGGCTCCATTCGGAGCCGGCATCCTCGTGGAAGGGGGTTTCCCGCTGGGCGGGCAGGCGGCCTTCTGGCGGTCGCCCGCCAGCCCAGCGGGAAACTCAGAATGACCGCTGTCTTCTGGCGGTTCCCGCTTGGTGGGCGGCTCCCGCTGCCCGCCAAGATTAGAATGACCCCCATAGTCTGCTCAACTGCTTAAAAGCTTTCTGACAGGTAGCTGTCCATCATATCTTTTGGGGCATTTTGTTTGGAAGTGAGGTCATTAAGAGGGGCAACAATGGAGCCATAGTTCTAAATGGACATCCTGTAATACCCAGTGAGACCTAAGAAGGCTCTGACCTGGGTCTGAGTAGTAGGGTGAGCCCAGTCTATAATTGTCTGGATCTTCCCCTGTAGTGGTTCAATCTGTTCTCCACCTACCAGGTGGCCCAGATAAACCCCTTTCCACTGCCCTATCTGGCACTTTGAAGCCTTGATATTGAGGCCTGTCTTTTGCAGGGCCTTGAAAACTTTCCATAGGTGGACCAGGTGATCATCCCAGGTGGAGCTAAACACAGCATTGTCAACTAAGTATGCTGCAGTGAAAACTTCCAAACCTTGGAAGACTGTATTCACCAGCCGCTGGAAAGTGACAGGTGCATTTTCCAAACAAAAGGACATAACTGTGAATTGGTAATGCCCTCCTATGGTAGAAAATGCAGTTTTTGCTTTAGCATCCTCTGATACCTTGATCTGCCAATACCCTGCAGTCAGACCAAAGGTGCTTATATACTTGGCAGAAGCCAGTGTATCTATGAACTCATCTGCCCTGGGTATAGGGTGAGCATCAGTTTTGGTTACAATATTAAGTCCTCTATAGTCCACACAAAACCACATTTCTCTCTTTCCTTCTTTGCAATGAGGTTTGGGGACAAGCACCACTGGGCTGGCGCAGGGGCTATCAGAGGGCTCAATAACTCCAAGGTCTAACATTTTCTGTACCTCAGATTTAATACAGTCTCTGACATGTTCAGGCTTCCTATAAATCTTACTTTTGACAGGTAAGCTGTCTCCAGTATCAATTGAATGTTCACACCAGGTAGTTGTACCAGGTATGAGGGAAAAGAGGTCAGAAAATAGCCCTCGGAGGTCAGGGAGAGGGTCACTCTCTTCCTCCTGCCCCTCATCTATTGCCATGAGTAGGGTTAAATCACCCCTATAATAGTAAGGTTTAAGGCGATTGACATGAAGTACCATAAGGGGGCTTCTGGCAGTGCCCAGGTCCACCAGGTAGGTGTCCTCACCTTTCTTCTTCACAATGGGATGGTTTCCACTCCATTTGTCCTAGAGTGCTCTTGGGGCCACAGGCTCCAATACCCACACCTTCTACCCTGGGTTGTACTCTGTCAGGAAAGCCTTCTGGTCATGCCATTGCTTTTGGAGGTCTTGGCTGGCCTGAAGGTTTTTAGTAGCCTTTTTCATGTACTCAGCCATTCTGGATCTTAGGCCAAATACATAGTCCACAATGTCTTGTTTAGGGTGCTTCAATGGTTGCTCCCACCCCTCTTTCACAAGAGCAAGGGGACCTCTAACAGGGTGACAAAAGAGGAGTTCAAAGGGGCTGTAGCCCACTCCTGTCTGGGGTACCTCACTTCAGACGAAAAAGAGGCATGGCAAGAGGACATCCCATCTCCTTCTGAGTTTTTCAAAGAGTCCTATGATCATGCCTTTGAGAGTTTTATTAAATCTATCAACCAATACATTTGTTTGTGGATGATAAGGGGTGGTGAATTTGTATGTTACACCACACTCCTTCCACATAGCTTTGAGGTATGCAGACATGAAGTTACTATCTCTGTCTGATACAACTTCCTTAGGGAAACCCACCCTAGAAAATATTCCCAGGAGGGCCTTTGCCACTGCAGGTGCTGTAGTGGTCCTTAAGGAGATAGCTTCTGGATACCTTGTGGCATGGTCCACCACAACAAGGATGAATCTATTACCAGAAGCTGTTGGAGGGTCAAAGGGGGAAACAATATCAACCTCTACCCTCTCAAAAGACACCCCAACCACTGGCAGTGGGATTAAGGAGGCTTTTGGGGTGCTACCGGTCTAGCCACTGACTTGGCAGGTGACACAGGAGCAACAAAACTCCTTAGTGTCCTCTGACATGTGAGACCAGTGAAAATTGTGAAAAAGTCTGTCCCATGTTTTACTTTGCCCCAAATGCCCAGCCAAAGGAATGTCTGGTGCCAGAGTTAGGAGGAATTCCCTATGCTGTCAAGGGATGACCAGTCTCCTTGTTGCAACAGGTTTAGGGTCCCTTGCCTCAGTATAGAGGATATCATTTTCCCAGTAAACTCTGCGGGCATCATTGACATCCCCATTTTGCTGTTTGACAGCTTACTGTCTGAGACCCTCTAGTGTGGGACAGGTCTGCTGTGCCACACTCAGTTAGCTCTTCCCTGGCAGCCCCCTACACCCAAAAGCTCAGCTGTGTCAGCTTCAAGCTCCTCTGGTGTAGGTTCTGTACAGGGAGTAGACTCCTCCTCATCAAAAGGAGAGGGAGGGATAGTGGACAAGGGTTTTCCCTTACTACCCCTAGTTTTTGGGAGTACTTGGTCCATTCTTTCAGGATACAAGTTTCCCTGTCCTCTTTGCTTCTTGTCCTGAGCACTAGTGAGAGCAGAGTTATGCCCTGGAAAGCCCAGCATTGCTGCACAGGCCTCCAACTCGACTTCAGCCTAAGCTGAAGTCTCCAAATCATTTGCTAAGAAACACTCTACAGGTAAGTCAGTGGATACCACAACTTTCTTTGAACCAGTAACCCCCCCACCCCAGTTGAGATTCACAACAGCCATGGGGTGGCTAACAGTGTTATTATGGGCGTCTGTCACTTGGTACTGATGACCAAGTAGGTGTTGCTTAGGGGCTACCAATCCCCTGTGTCCCTGTAGGCCTCAATCT
The DNA here is from genome assembly GCF_031143425.1 of Pleurodeles waltl. Taxonomy (NCBI): domain Eukaryota; kingdom Metazoa; phylum Chordata; class Amphibia; order Caudata; family Salamandridae; genus Pleurodeles; species Pleurodeles waltl. The sequence continues at coordinate 392,483,339 of NC_090446.1, forward strand.
GCACACCATTTATTAGGGGTACTTGCTTGTTCTTATCCATATTGAGGGGACAAGCAACTAAGGTGGCAAGGTCAATGCCACCATCGGAGACTAAAACAGCCTCAGTGGTCTCTCTAACTAGACCAACCCCCACTACATTACTGTTAGAAATGGGGTCTTTGGTTGGCAGTCAGGTTACCCCCTGTCCAAGCAAGGACCCTCACTCTAGTCAGGGTAAAAGAGAATCTCTCTCAGCTAACCCCTGTTTACCCCCTTGGTAGCATGGCACGAGCAGTAGGCTTAACTTCAGAGTGCTAGATCTAAAGTATTTGTACCAACACACACAGTAACTTAATGAAAACACTACAAAATGACACAACACATGTTTAGAAATATAGAAAATATTTATCTAAACAAAACAAGACCAAAACAACAAAAATCCACAATACACAAGCAAAGTTTTAAATTAAAAACCAAAAAGAGTCTTCATGTAATTTTAAACACAACGCTAATGCTGTTAGTGTGAAAATGTACCTAGGTGTGTCAAAAATAACCCCGCACGGGTGAGTGTGCATCAAAAAGGGCTTGAGATGTTCGATTTTACTCATGATCGAGACGTTGCGTCACTTCTCCTTCAGTCGAGTCAACATTTCTTCTCTCCAGAAGACAGCGATGCGTCGATTCGAACCGCTCTCTCAGGTCCAGGCAGGCCTGGTGTCGTTTTTGCACGCCCAGCGATGTTTGCGTCAGAAATCCTGCCGCACGATGATCTGAAAACAACGCAGCACGGGTTGTGATCTCATCAGCCCCCGTCAGCGATGGTGCGCATCATTTCTCCAGCTGCGTGCATCGATCTTCTGGTCGCGTTGCAGGCGAGTGTCAATTTTCTGCCGTGAAGCCGGTGGCGTGATGCGTTTTCAGCCGCAGATCGGAGTTGCATCGATCTTTTCCCCGCACTGCGGTCGGTGTGTGGATTTCTCACTTTTGGGTTGCCAACTTCTCCTTTCAGGGTCTCAGGAACTGGATGGGCACCACTTGACAGGGTAGGAGTCTCAGCAGAGGCTCCGGGTGCTGGCAGAGAGAAGTCTTTGCTGTCCCTGAGACTTCAACAACAGGAGGCAAGCTCTAATTCAAGCCCTTGGAGAGTTTTTCACAAGAAGGAAGGCAACACAAAGTCCAGTCTTTGTCCTCTTGCACAGGCAAAAGCACCAACTGCAGGATAGCTCCACATAGCACAGACACAGGCTGGGCAGCTCTTCTTCCTCAGCTCTTCAGCTCTTCTCCAGGCTTGCTTTCCTCTTGCTTTCCAGAAGTGTTCTAAAGTCTGTGGTTTTGGGTGCCCTTCTTATGCCCATTGTGCCCTTTGAAGTAGCCTTACTTCAATGGAAAGTCTCTCTTGTTTGTGAAATCCTGCCTTGCCCAGGCCAGGCCCCAGACACATACCAGGGGGTTGGAGACTGTATTGTGTGTGGGAAGGCAAAGCCCTTTCAGGTGTGAGTGACCACTTCTTCCCTCCCTCATAGCACAGATGGCTTATCAGGATATACAGGCTACACCCCAACTCCCTTTGTGTCACTGTCTAGTGAGAGGTGGAACCAGCCCAACTGTCAAACTGACCCAGACAGGGAATCCACAAACAGGAAGAGTCACAGAAATGGTTGAAGCAAGAAAATGCCCACTTTCTAAAAGTGGCATTTTCAAACACACAATCTTAAAATCAACTTTACTAAAAGATGTATTTTTAAATTGTGAGCTCAGAGACCCCAAACTCCATGTCTATCACCTCCCAAAGGCAATCTACACTTTAATCATATTTAAAGGTAGCTCCTATGTTAACCTAGGAGAGGGATCGGCCTTGTAACAGTGAAAAACAAATTTAGCAGTATTTTACTGTTAGGATATATAAAGCACATCACTATGGCCTCATTACAACCCTGGCGGTCAGTGTTAAAGCAGCGGTAATACCGCCAACAGGCTGGCAGTAAAATAAAATGAGATCCCGACCACAGCAGAAACCGCCAACACATACAGTCACTTTAACAGTCCGACCGCCACGGCGGTAGCAACTAACACCCCGGCGGTCACGGCCAACAGACAGACGGAAGACATTGTACCGCCCACCACATTACAACCTGCCTACCCGACAGCTTTTCCGGTGCGGTACCAACGCCATCGAAAGCATGGCGGAAACAGTGTTTGGAAGGGAAACCACTCACCGATCAACACACAACGAAGAACCAGGACGCCATAGAGCCCGAGCTGCAGGTCCTGCCGATGCTGGTCTACCTCCTCCTCTACCAGAAAAACCAAAGACGGCGGTGACGACAACGTGAGTACTACACCTAGAACATATGGGGGAGGAAAAAGAGAGTGACACACACACACACGCAACACGCAACACCCCCATCCCCAACCTCACCCACAACACCATACACACAAACAGATCCAACAACATTACAGATACACCCCGTAACCCCCTTTGAAGAACGCAAGGACAAAAAGAATTGAGTCAAACCAGTGATATTTTAGAAATAGGCAGACATACTATAGAATTTGAATAACAGTATTTACACAAATATACAACATGTACAGAAGTCCGTACATTGTCCATCACAAATGTTCGTGGGCCACTGGGCCAAAAATCATGGCCCAAGCCCACACTTGACTCCTGCCTCAATACAGAGAGAACACTGTAGGGGCATCAGGTCAAAAACACACAGGCACCTCAGGCGGATGTGGGGGGGGGCACTCCAGCCGGAAGATGGAAGAATGTCACTGCTCCTCGAAGGGGCTCCATGCCCACAGCGATGTCCTGGAGAGTGCAAGGCCGCAGTCTCTCAAGTGGGTGGTTTGCCCACTGCTTGCCCTGGGGATGCAAAGCCACAGTCTCTCAAGTCTCTCAAGTGGGTGGTTTCCCCACTACTTGGTCCTGGGGAGTGCAAAGCCACAATCTTTCAAGTCCCTCAAGTGGGTGGTTTGCCCACAGCTTGGTCTTGGGGAGTGCAAAGCCACAGTCTCTCCAGTCTCTCAAGTGGGTGGTTTGCCCAATGCTTGGTCCTGGGGAATGCAAATCCACAGTCTTTCAAGTCCCTCAAGTGGGTGGTTTGCCCACTTCTTGGTCCTGGGGAGTGCAAAGCCACAGTCTCTCAAGTCTCTCAAGTGGGTGGTTTGCCCACTGCTTGGTCCTGGGGAGTGAAAAGCCACAGTCTTTCAAGTCCCTCAAGTGGGTGGTTTGCTCACTGCTTGGTCCTGCAGAGTATAAGGCCACAGCCTCTCAAGTGGATGGCTTCTCCACTGGTTCTGGTGGGGGCTTTGTGCCCAGTGTGCTTCATCTTGCAAAGGAGGGGGTGAGTGGATTCATATCTCCACTTGTTCTGGAGGGGGCTTGGTGCCCAGTGTGCTTCATTCTGCCAAGGAGGGGGTGAGTAGATGCATATCTCCACTGGTTCTGGAGGGGGCTTGGTGCTCAGTGATGCAGTACTTGGGGTGTGCCAGTACACATTCCCTCACATGGGTGTCTGAGGCACAAGATTTGCAGGGAACAGGTAGCATGATAGTTCATGGAGGCAGGGCTAGACTCCATCCTGCGGCGGCTAAGGCTGCTAAGTAGTGGTAGTGCCGGTGCTGGTAGGGGTGGATGGCGGCCCACTGGGGCTGCTGGTGCTGGTAGTGGTCCTACTGTCAGCGGTGCAGGTTGCTGTGCTTGCGGTGGGGATGCTGGCGGTGCTGGCCGTGGTGCAGGTGCCGGTGCTGCCAGTGGTGGAGGGAGGCTCCAGCCCTTCTCATGCAGCCTCGAACTGCTGCTCACTGGGTACATTGCTGCTGACAGCAGTGGTGGCAGCGGTGGTGCAGGTGGCGGTGCAGGTGCCAGTGCTTGTTGCGGTTCTGCTGGTGGGCACCAGGCCTTCCCTGCATCCTCCGTCGGCTGAAGTGCCTTGCCTTCAATTTTCTTCCCCTTCCTCACCTTGGCAGATCCTATTATGCCCTTGGCTCTGTCAGCTGGAGGTTTGGAGGAGGCCTTGCTGGGTGGGTCGTGCTCCTTGCCCTTGCTGCATGCTGGCCCCTTCTTTACCTTGTCAGATGGCGGAATGGTTTGATCCTTTGCAGGGGTTGGTGGTACACTGGCTTTCCTGACGGGTGCCCCCTTTGAGCCTCTGCGAGTTGCAGGTTCCACATTGGACAGCGACTTGGTGGCTGAGGTGCTCAGCTGGGTTCTGGACACCCTGGCCCGAGGGGAAGGACCGGGGGAGGGAACAGGTCAAAGTTTGCCAGGAAAAGGTTTTTAGACACACTGGGGCGGGAAGATGGAGAGGGTTTGGGAGTGGAGGAAAAGGGAGTAGATGTAGGAGGTGTCTTTCTGCTGAGCTTGGGTGAAGGTGCATGGGCTGGATGCTGTTGTGAGGTGGATGGCTGTTGGGTGGATGGGTGGTTACATTTGTGTAGTGTGGGAGGAGGGGTTCGGCCTCCAGTCCCATGTGGGATGCAGCTCCCTCCGACACCGGTGCCTCTGCTCCTCCGCCAGATGATGCTAATGCACACAAGGACAGGGTGACAAAACAAAAAGGGGGGAGAGACAGATGATACACATGGCCAATGCCAGCAACAACACTACAATTGGCGTACACAACACACAGGTTGCAGCCCTATGCACTAGACCATGCCCAACCATTTCCTAAGACAGTCACCAGCCCATGGGGTTTAATGCCTAACGCCATTAGCTGCACACCTCAAACCCACAGGACCCTGCCCAGGAGTAGATGGCCACCAACACTATTCAGGTAGAAGTAATCCCAAGCCTGCCCAACAAGGGACCTACCATATCATGTTCGCCATGGACTAGGGACACCCACATCCTCACCCAGGTACCTCCTAACGCGTGCAAAGTCAGGTTTTAGATTCTGTACTCACCCCCTCGTGGCTGCTGTGATGCCTTCAAGCGCCCATCTAACTCCGGATAGGCCACCGCCAGGATGTGGAACATCAGGGGGGTCATGGTACGACGGGCACCCCTTCCTCTTTGGGAGGTCCGCCCTAGCTGGGCCTCCGTTATCTTCTTTGCCCAGCAGCGCAGGTCCTCCCATCTCTTGCAGCAGTGGGTGCTCCGCCTGCCAAAGACCCCCAGGGTCCGTACCTCCTTGGCGATGGCATGCCTAATACCCTTTTTCTGGTGGGTGCTGACCTGCAGGGAAAGGACAGCAGAAAAGGGAATTATTTACCCGTCCGGACCATCATACTCATTGCCCACCAGATCCCACACATCCCCTGATGCACATACATTGACCACCTTACAGGCTGCACTCTGGCCAGGACCCCTCTGCCCCCCTACATGTGGCTTACACACACAGCAGTCCATACATTGATGGCCCACGCATCATGCTTACAGTGTACTCACCTATTTGTCTGGAGGACCGTAGAGTAACGTGTACTGGGGTAGGACTCCATCCACCAGTTTCTCCAACTGCAGTGAAGGCAAGGGCCCTTTTCCCAAACACATGAGCCGTTGTCGCTTCCAGACACAGGTCACAGCAGCACTTGCAGTGTAGGTCCTCTCCTGTTGAAGGCCAGGTAGCAAGTGAGTGAAGAGATTAAAAATGTTGGTGACGTCCGCGGCAGTGCATACTGTCACCACTGGCGTACATCGCCATTGGCTCCTGGAACCCATAGGGCCCAATAACCAATGCGAATTTTCAGGGCGGTCATCGACCGCCTACTGCAACGGCACACAATGTCAGCGCAATTACCTCATTTCAACTTGTCCCTCCTCACAGGTCAGGAAGCCGCGATTTCAGGGGGCAGGGGGGCACAGGGCATGGCACCTAACTGTGTCACAGCAGACATTGGCACATCAATGGACTCTCAACTTCACATACTGTTTCTGTAAAGTCAACAATTCATCATTAGTGCAAAGTGTGAATATGACCCTCTGCTCACCGTTCTCTTCCATAGACTTCAACCGCTGAGGCAGAATATGAGATGGCGGTATCCTCCGGTGTACAGACCCCTGGTGGACCTAGCGACAATGGAGGACAGACACATTATCATTACCTTCAGACTTGATCATGCCACAATCCAAGAACTGTGTGCCCAATTGGAGCCAGACCTGATGTCTGCTATCCTCCAACCCACAGGTATTCCCCCTCTAGTGCAGGTCCTGTCAGTGCTCCATTTCCTAGTAAGTGGTTCCTTTCAAACAACAGTGGCCATGGCATCAGGGATGTCTCAGCCAATGTTCTCCAACGTGTTGACCAGAGTGTTGTCTGCCCTGCTTAAACACATGCGCAGCTACTTTGTGTTCCCCCAGGTGGAGGATTTGGCCACAGTGAAAGCTGACTTTTATACCCTGGGACATATCCCCGACATCATTGGTGCCATTGATGGTACACATGTGGCATTTGTCCCCCACCCGGAAATGAACAAGTTTACAGGAATAGAAAAAGCTATCAATCAATGAATGTCCAGATGGTGTGTTTGGCGGACCAGTACATCTCCCATGTGAATGCCAAATTTCCTGGCTCTGTGCATGACGCCTATATCTTGAGGAATAGCAGCATTCCATGTGTGATGGGCCAACTCCAGAGGCACCGGGTGCGGCTAATAGGTGAGCCAAATTTCCCCACACAGAATGAGTAGGTGTCTGGGTATGGGGTTGTCCCTAAGGGTTAGTGTGTGTCTAACAGTTGTCCCTCGATATTTGCAGGTGACTCTGGTTACCCCAACCTCTCATCGCTACTGACCCCATTGAGGAATGCCAGGACAAGGGCAGAGGAATGTTACAATGAGGCACATGGGCGTACAAGGAGGATTATAGAAAGAACCTTCGGCCTCCTGAAGGCCAGGTCCCGGTGCCTCCATTTGACAAGTGGATCCCTGTACTACTCACCCAAGAAGGTGTGCCAGACCATCGTTGCATGTTGCATGTTGCAAAACCTGGCCTTGAGACGTCAGGTGCCTTTTCTGTAGGAGGATGTGCCTGGAGATGGTCTTGTGGCAGCGGTGGAGCCTGTGGACAGTGAGGAAGAGGAGGCAGAGGAAGAAGATGTTGACAACAGAATCAATATTATTCAGCAGTACTTCCAGTGACACACAGGTAATACACTGTAGCTTCACTTAACATTTCAGTTATCTGTTGGACATTGTACAAGGCAGCCTGTTTCCCTATGTCTATGGCCACTGAGTGTACCCTTTGCCATCTCCATTTTCAGATCTCTGTGCGCCACTCTGGCTCCTGCTATGTGTACTGATGCCCACCAGAGGTCACCCTAAAGTATATTTCACTGTGCTTTTGAGGTGCAATGCTTTGATAATGATGTACTAATACATATTTGAATCATTTGACAGACTCCAGATTGGTATTTGTTCCAAGGTTGTTTATTTAGGTTCTCATAAGTAGAGGGGTGGTGCAAAGGGCTGGGCTGATGGTGGAAGGAAGTTCAGGGTAGAGTCCAGTCTCTTGGTATCACAGGTGCATTGTCCAATCGGGCATAGGAAGGGGATTAATGGCAGTTCAAGGTGGACAGGGTGACAGCGTGGGGCACAAGCGTGACAATCAGGAGAGTATTATTTCCTGGTGGGGGTCTTGGCAATGTTCTCTGTCTTCTGCCTGGATCGCAGGGACCGTTTGCGGGGTGGTTTTCCTTCTGCAGGGGGTGGAGTGCTGGTGGCCTGTTGGTCCTGTGGCGGGGCCTCCTGTCCACTAGCGCCGGCGGAGGTGGAAGTTTGTTCCTCAGTTTGGCTAATGTCAGGCACCTGTTGTTTTACCACTGCTTCACTCATGGTCTTGCCTATGTCCGCTAGCACCCCTTCAATGGTGACCAGGATGGTGTATATTTTTGTTAGGCCCTCCTTGATCCCCAGGTACTGTCCCTCCTGCAGCCGCTGGGTCTCCTGCAGCTTGGCCAGTATCTGGACCATCATCTCCTGGGAATGGTGGTATGCTCCCAGGATGTTGGATAGTGCCTCGTGGAGAGTGGGTTCCCTGGGCCTGTCCTCCCCCTGTCGCACAGCAGTCCTCCCAGCTTCCCTGTGCCTCTGTCCCCTGAACCGTGTGCCCACAGCCACTGACCCCAGGCCCCTGATTGTCCTGTGTTTGTGGGGTGGCCTGGGGTCCCTGTAGTGGTGTAGACACTGCTGATTGATGTGTCCTGCGGACAATGGCATGGGCCCGCTGGGTGGGTGCTGTGGTGGTGTTTCCTGAGGGGAGAGGCTCTGTGGTGGGTTGGGACTGTGGCAGGGGAACTGACTGTCCAGAGGTCCTGGATGGGCCAGGTTGGTCATCAAGATCCAGGCGTGCAGAGCTGCTGTCGTCACTGTGAGCCTCTTCTGTGGGAGGACTGGATATAGCTGGCACTTTCTCTGCGGTGACGTTGAGTATGGGGCCTGTGGGGATGCAAATGCAGTGTTTTTGTATCTGTGTGGGCCATATTGTGCATCGGTGTGTTTCCCTCTATGATTGTGATTTCCCTGTCAGCTTGGCCTTGTGTGAGTGGTGATTTACTGGGCATGCTGTGGTGATAGGTGTCCATGCAGTTCTGTGATGGGGGTCCATGCATTGGTGTTGCATGCAGGGCTTGGTATTGGGATGGGTGGGTTGTGATGGTGGGGTATGTGTGAGGTGATGGAGTGATGGGAGTGAGGGTAAGGGTGGGGGTATGTGATGGCATGCAGGTAGGGTGGGGAATATAATAGTAAAGATATGACTTACCAGAGTCCAGTCCTCCTGCTGCTCCTGCGAGGCCCTCAGGATGCATTATTGCCAAGACTTGCTCCTCCCATGTTGTTAGTTGTAGGGGAGGAGGTGGGCGTCCACCGCCAGTCCCCTGTACGGCTACCTGGGTGTCTTGCTACCACGGAACTCACCTCCCCCGTAGGTCGTTCCACCTCTTCCTGATGTCATCCCTTGTTCTGGGGTGCTGTCCCACAGTGTTGACCCTGTCCACTATTCTCCGCCATAGCTCCCTCTTTCTAGCTATTGACGTCTTCTGCACCTGTGATCCGAAAAGCTGTAGCTCTACCCGGATGATTTCCTCCACCATTACCCTTAGCTCCTCCTCAGAAAACCTGGGGTGTCTTTGGGGTGCCATGGATGTGGTGCAAGAGATATGTGTGAGGATATGTGGGGTGATGTGTTGTGGTGTGCGCTGTGATGTGCATGGATGGTGTATGGGTGATGGTGTTCTGTGCCTCTGATTGAGTGGGTGCTCCTGCCTTGTCTCTCTCTGTGTGCTATCATTTTTTTCGCTGTAAGGGGTTGTGGGTGATGTGGGTGTGTGTTTTATAGTGGTGTGAGTGTGTGGGTGAGGTGAGCGTATATCTGTCAGGTGTATGTAGTTTAAATTGTCCAATGTGGCGGTGTTTTGTAAATGTGTGTGTATTTTAAGCGCAGCGGTGTGTACCGCCAATGGTTTATCGCAGTTGAAAGACCGCCGCGGTGATTCATTGGTCGTGATACTGTGGACGTATTCCTGTTGGCGTGACGGTGTGGGTTTTGCTATTGCCAGTTTCTCACTGACCTTTGGTCTGGCGGAGTTGTGTAGGTGTCTGTATAGTGGCGGATTTCTCAGTGTGGGTCATAATACCCGCAGCGGAATACCGCCGCTGTCACGCTATCTTGGCGGCCGTCAGCACGGTGGTAGGCGGCATTTACTGCCACGGTTGAAATGAGTGCCTATATGTCCTACCTTAACCATACACTGCACCCTCCCCTTGGGGCTCCCTAGGGCCTATCTTAGGGGTGCCTTACATGGAAGAAAAGGGAAGGTTTAGGCCTGGCAAGTGGCTACACTTGGCAAGTCGAAATGGCAGGTTAAAACTGCGCACACAGACACTGCAGTGGCAGGTCTGAGCCATGTTTACTGAGCTACTTTTGTGGGTGGCACAACCAGTGCTGCAGGCCCACTAGTAGCATTTGATTTATCGGACCTGGGCACCTCTAGTGCACTTTACTAGGGACTTACTAGTAAATCAAATATGCCAATCATGGAGAAACTAATCAACAATACAATTTACACAGAGAACATATTCACTTTAGCACTGGTTAGCAGTGGTAAAGTGCTCAGAGTTCTAAAGCCAACAAAAACAGGTAAAAAAATAGGAGGAAGGAGGCAAAAAGACTGGGGATGACCCTGCAAAAAGGGCAAATTCCAGCATGCCCCCCTACCAGCCAAAAGCCAGGGGAGAACAATCAATACCTTGATGTACTTCCCTGACTGGGGCGATAGAACAGAGACCCAGGCCCACAACATCAGGGGCATGTTCCTGTTCTACACCTTCCTGACTCCAGTTGGATCCCTCTGTCCATACTCTCAGGGCCCACTAAGCTAACCCATGGGGAACCCTTCTCCTCACCTGTAGATACCATCTGTGTGGCACCTAACCTTACTTTGCTCACAGATGTATCCCAGGGGCAGATAGTACCACCAGGGCCAACACAGTGGTGTTGCCCACTCCACCCCCGGGTGTGACTCTAGTCCTCCTCGCCCCCCAGGGGCAACTCTGTCCACCAGGACAGCAAGCCACAGTGGCCACTGACAGCTGCCAGGGATGAGAGCCAGACCTCAGGCCTCTCCAACCACTGTGACTGTGGATAGTGGGGGGCGGAAGCCCCAGGTGTCTGGCACCCTTTGACCACTCTCCCTTCCATCAGGTCAGGGATGACATCATGACCGTGGTCCTCCCCTCTGGGGCTCTGTACCCTCCCTTCAGGAGTGGAACTCCCAGAGTCCAAAATTGTCAGGGTGCTTGTAGGGATGTGAACCTGCAACTGGTCTTCCAACCTGGGGTCTGTACCTTCAGGTTGGACCAGGGCCAGGTGTGAGGCATTTCTCCCCCTGCCCTCCCTTTGGGGTCCTGTACCCCCCAATTAGGAGTGCCCCCCTCCAGAAGACAACATGGTAGGGGGACTGTTAGCACTAGCCCCTCCCTCCAGGTCAGGGGGGACACCCTGAACCTGGCCTGCCAATCCAGGGTCTGTACCCTTAGATTGGACTGGGGTCATGGGTGAGTCTCTCTCTCCCCTGCCCCTACTCTCAGAGTTCTGAACCCCCTCTCAGGAAGAGTACCCCTAGAAATCACACTGGGGGGGTGATTAGGCAAACCGCCTCCCCCTTCAGGTCAGGTTTTACCCCCTGCACCTGATCCTCCAGTCCAGGGTCTGTACCCTCAAACTGGGCCACTGCCTGGCAACCCAGGCCCTCATGGGGGCACACCTACCCCCCACCAGGTCAGAGTTTACCCTCTGAACCTGGTCATCCAACCTAGAGTCACCACCCTGCAGTTGAACCACTGCCTGGCGCACCAGGACGTCCTTGGGGGCTCACCTACTCCCCATCAGGTCAAAGTTTACCCCTGAACCTGATCATTCAACCTAGAGTCACCACCCTGTGGCTGAACCATTGCCTGGTGCACCAGGACTTCCTGGGGGGCACACCTACCCCCCAACAGGGACACACCATCCCCAAGGGCCACACAAGAGTCTGGCTGGCGCAGGTCTCCTGACCCCTGCCCATCTGGCAGACTCTGGATTCCCCCAACCCAGAAATGGTCTCACCAAGGGCATTCCTGGGGGGCTCTGCTCTCAGAGCTGACCCCTGACCCTCCAGGTTCTCCACTGGGGTCTGCAACCCCCTCTCAACCTTCTGTCTGGACTTTTGCACCCCCTCACTAGGAGTGGTACTGCCAGACACCAGAACTGGTGGATCGCTGGCTACAGCCACCTCCCAAGTTCTCCTGACACTGTGGGGTCTCCCTCAGCAGATGGCCCTACAGTGCAGGCTAGTCTTCCCTCCTGGTGTTCCGTCATGGAACCCTCAAGGACCTGTGACTGGGTTTCGGGCACCTTGGGCCTCAGCCCATCCCCATTCCCTCTCCTCTGAGATTGGACATGGAGTCCCTCACCCATCCCACTACACTGGGACCTACCTGGGCCACTGCAATCCTTCCCTACCTCACCTGGTTGGGAAATACCTATACCACTCTCCTCAGGAGCACCCCCAAATGCCTCTTCAGACTCTCTGGTACTCGCCCAGAGGTCTGCTCCAGCATAAGATCCCTGGGGTCAGAGAACTCACACTCCACCTGGTGTTGGCGTAGCTCTGAAAAATAAGGACTAGACATATGCTCTCCAGCAATTACATCACTCAGCCCCTCACATGAATTAACCAAAGCACCCTTCACCCAACCATCCAGAGACTCATCCTTGAAAAAGCACCCCACATCACCCTCCTAAGACTGGTGAGACGGTACATGACTTTCCCTGACACTCAACCCACACTCTTCTGGGATGCCTTCATACTCCATAATCAGGACTTCTACCGGGGGGGACCACTCTCCCTGTCACTCTCACCTAGAGTCAGTAGAGTGTCCCTCCCACCAGTAGGAATATGACTCCCCATGCTAGTTCCCCAATCCACCTCAGGGACCCTGTGCATCACTGGAGCTACTTCATACCCCTGAACCTCTTGGTGTGTGTTAAACCCCTCCTTCAAGTGAGGCACCACATTTCTGGGCATGTGCACTTCTTCAGCAGCACTGGATACAGAATTGTTGCTGCCACCATTCCAGCTGGACTCAGCCCTCATGACTTCCAGCTCTTTCAGTTTTAGCTCATAAGCCAAAATCATCTTTTGTATCTCTAAGTCTCTCCTCATGTCTTCTAATTCCTTGTCCAGTTGCATCCTCAACTCCTCCCCCTTCAACCGGTGAGCTCTCTCTACCTGTCTGTCCTGTAACTCTTCAGGAGTCATACCCTTGGATGACACCATGCTACCCCTCCTGGGGACCCTCCCCCCAGGGGTAACAGGTACGCCCACTATATCACTGTTTGTCCTCTGCACTTCCCCATCCTCCTCCCCTGTGTGCCCCCCAGCCTCCTTGACTGTCACCCAGGCCCTCAGTGCCTTTTGCAGCAGATCATTACAGAACTGTTTCAATTGAGCAACTAAGTACCTCTTCAGTTTCCCCAATTAAAATACAGCTCCAGCTGTTGCATCTCCAGATTGAGACATAATGGCAACCAAGTGCAAAGTTCCCAAGGCAGAAACAAGTTCCCAATGAAGTTCAAAGAAAAGTCAATCAAGGGATCAGCAAAAACATGAAAGAAGAACAAAAGGAGTCCCACGAGAAAAAAAGCAAAAAACACAAGACAAGTAGTATGTGGTCACATAGTGGTCTGCATTGAAAACGGAAGTGTACACTTAGGTGGTCATTACAACCCTGACGGACGGTGTTAAAGCGGCGGTAAGACTGGCAACAGGCCGGCGGTAAAAAAAATGCAATTTCGACCGTGGCGGAAACCGCCAACAAAGACAGCCACTTTAACACTCAGACCGCCACGGCGGTACAAACAAACAGCGCGGCAGTCACCGCCAACAGACAGGCGGAAGACAATGTACAGCCCACACTATTATGACAGGCCAATCCGCCACCTTTTCCGGGGCGGATTCACCGGGGATGAAAACACGGCAGAAACAGGAATTTCGAAGGGAAAACGCTCACCTCTACACACTCCACGAGGAACGAGGACACCATGGAACCGGAACTCCAAATTCTACCTGCAATAGTCTTCCTGCTCCTTTACCAGGAGCACGAATGCCGGCTGCGAATACCACGGTGAGTACAGCACCTACGACACAGGGGAGGGGGGAGGCAAAAAACAGGGAAACACACACGCAACACCCCCACCCTCACCCATCACAACACACACACTAATGCATATCAATACATCACAGTTACACCCCCCCAAACCCCTCCTGAAGAATGCAAAGACCAAAGAAATTGTGTGTATCCATCGGAATATATTAAAAACAAGTAGGCAGAAATATGTATATACACAATGTACAAAATAAATACCAAGCATAGTAGTCCAGGTACTGCACAAGGAAAGTCTGTGGAACACTGGGACCACACGGTATGGGCGAGGCCCACACAAGATCCCCGACCATGACGGAGAGAACACTGCAGGGGCATCAGACAGCAAGAAAACAGGCACCTCAGGGGGAGGGAAAGGGGGGGCACCTCAGCCGCTTGAGTGCACGACGCCCAATCCACGAGGGGGCCACATGCCCACTGGGTGGTTTGCCCACTGTCCAATCCTGGGGAGTGCAAAGCCACAGTCTTTGAGTCTCTACAGTGGGTGGTTTGCCCACTGTCCAATCCTGGGGAGTGCAAAGCCACAATCTCTCAAGTGGATGACAGTCTCCACTGGTTCTGGAGGGGGACTGGTGCCCAGAGTGCTCCATCCTGTGAAAGACAGAGGTAGTGGATGGATCTCTCCACTGGTTCTGGAGGGGGACTGGTGCCCAGAGTGCTTCATCCTGTGAAGGACAGAGGTAGTGGATGGATCTCTCCACTGGTTCTGGAGCGGGACTGGTGCCCAGTTGCGTCAGTGCCCCTGCCGCTCATGGGCTAGCGATGCTTGAGATGACGGTGCCCTGTTCAGGGGTGCTTGAGATGGTGGTGCCCTGTTCAATGGTGCTTGAGATGGCGGTGCCCTGTTCAGCGGTACATGAGATGGCGGTGCCCTGTTCAGCGGTGCTTGAGATGGCGGTGCCCTGTTCAGCGGTGCTTCAGATGGCTGTCTACATTGCAGGGTCTCAGCTGCTGGCGGTCCTTCATGGCCCAGCTGGGCTTGTGCTGGCGGTCCTTCATGGTCCAGCGGGGCTGGTGCTGGCGGTCCTTCATGGCCCAGCGGGGCTGGTGCTGGCGGTGGCCTCCTGGGCAGCTGGGCTGGGGCTGGCGGTGGCCTCCTGGGCAGCTGGGCTGGGGCTGGCGGTGGCCTCCTGGGCAGCTGGGCAGTGGCTGGCGGTGGCCTCCTGGGCAGCTGGGCTGGGGCTGGCGGTGGCCTCCTGGGCAGCTGGGCTGGGGCTGGCGTTGGCCTCCTGGGCAGCTGGGCTGGGGCTGGCGGTGGCCTCCTGGGCAGCTGGGCTGGGGCTGGCGGTGGCCTCCTGGGCAGCTGGGCTGGAGCTGGCGGTGGCCTCCTGGGCAGCTGGGCTGGGGCTGGCGGTGGCCTCCTGGGACGCGGGCTTGATGGCGGTCTTCTCCGCTGTGCTGCTCTTCCCAGACTTGCCGGGTTTCTTGTGGCCCTTCCCCACCTTGGAAGGTGTCACAGCTGACTCCACGCTCCCAACGGGACCCCTGGGACCTGTGCTGTGGCTCCGTGCCACACTGGCTGTCCTGGTGGCCGGTGCACTCCACATACCGGTGACTACAGGCACCACTGGTCCCGGAGATGTTGTGGCTGAGGTGCAACTTCGGGACCCATGAGATGGACGGGGTGGGGGAGGTGTTGGAAAAAGGTCAAGGGTGGACACAAAAAGTTTTTGGGACACACTGGGACGGGTAGCTGGAGGGGGTTTGGGAGTGGAGGAAGAGGTGGTGGTAGTAGGAAGTGTATGTTTGGTGACTTTGGGTGAAGGTGCATGCGCTGGAGGCTGTTGTGATGTGGATGGCTGTTGGATGGGTGTGTGCCTGCGTTTGCGTATCTTGGGAGGGGGTGTCACAGACATACTGGGAGAGGACACAGGGGACGTGTGAATGGTAGTGGGGGTGGTGACTGCACGTGAGCGGGGTGTGCTGGTGAGTGTGCTGGTGAGGGACGTAGTGGATGAGGATGTAGTGCATGCAGGTGTGAGTGTAGATGAGACTGGGAGGGAGGAGGGAGACGACGAGGAGGGGGACACAGTGGAGGCAGTGGATGTTGGTGTGTCTGCATGTGTGTGTTGCTTGCTTAAGTGCCTGTGGGATGTGTGGTGCTTATGTTTGCCTGAGCTTCCCTTGTGTGTTGGGGTGTGTGCAGGCTGGTCTGATGGTGTGCTTGGGATAGGCAGAGGTACAGGGGATTGGGTCTGGGTGGAGGAAGTTGGAGGGGGGAGGCTAGAGACGGGTACAATGGCTGCCATCAGTGCTGAGGCCAGAGTCTGAAAAGCTTGGTGAAGGGCCGTCTGACCAGAATGAATGCCCTCCAGGAATGCACTTGTTTGTTGCAACTGCCTTTCTATTCCCTGGATGGCATTCAAAATGGTAGACTGACCAACAGTGAGGGACCTGAGGAGGTCAATGGCCTCCTCACTGAGGGCAGCAGGGGTGACAGGGGCAGGGCCTGAGGTGCCTGGGGTGAAGGTGATGCCCACCCTCCTGGGTGAGTGGGCATGGGGCGAAGGCTCAGGGACTGCTGGGAGGGCGGTGCTGGTAGGGGGTGGCGGCTGTACCTGTAGATGCGGGGGGCACAGATGTTGCCACCACCACAAGGGAGCTCCCATCAGAGGACGAGTCTGTGTCGCTCGTGTCAGCTCCTGTCCCCGCCGTGGAGCTCCCCTCGCCCTCCGTCCCACTGGTGAATTCCGAGTCCGTAGTCTCGCCCTCCAGGGCCATGTGGGATGCAGCTCCCTCGTGCTCCGGTGCCACTGCTCCTCCGCCTGATGATGCTAATGCACACAAGAACAGGGAGACCACAAAAATGGGGACGATGACAGAAGAAAGACATGTTGAGTGCATGGATTACCGCTACCTTTGGCGGACACGACAGACACAGAAGCCCCCTGCACTACACCGCGCTCTTGGGCTCCACTGTTCAATTCCTGGGAAATGGCCTACAAGGTTATGGATGACATCTGCACACATAGATGACACAGGGGCATGGCTAGGTGTACTTGGCACTCCACAGAGGTGGGGTGGGGTGCCACATGGCCTGCCTTACGGAGGGGCCTTGCCTACGGAACTCGCCCTGGCCTAGGGAAACCCCCAGCCCTCCTCCCCCACCTAGACACCTCCACTACACGCAAAGTGAGCAGAATGAGAGTGTACTCACCCCCTTGTGACTGCTGTGATGCCCTCAAGCGCCCATCCAACTCCGGGTAGGCCACCGCCAGGATCCTGAACATCAGGGGGGTCATGGTGCGACGGGCACCCCTCCCACGTTGGGAGGCCATCCCCAGCTGAGCCTCTGCCCTCTTCTTGCTCCAGCGGCGAATGTCCTCCCATCTTTTCCAGCAGTGGGTGCTCCGTCTGTGGTAGACCCCCAGGGTCCGAACGTCCTTGACGATGGCACGCCAAATATCTTTCTTCTGGTGGGCGCTGACCTTCATGAAATGTGCAGGGGAAAAAGAGAAGTTATTACCAACTGCACCGTCAAAGTGATTGGCCCCCATCCCTACCCTTGCCATGTGGCACATGCATTCACCGTCTTTCATGCACGCAGCACTTTGCCCCCTTCCTTCTTACATCCAGCCCTCTCCCCACAGGCATAGCCCATACAACATGCTCCCTGTGTACTTACCTGTTTGTCTGGAGGACCGTAGAGTAGGTTGTACTGGGGGAGGACCCCGTCCACTAGTTTCTCCAACTCCTCCGATGTGAAGGCAGGGGCCCTTTCCCCAGACGCACAAGCCATTGTCTCTTCCAGACCGAGGTCACAGCAGCACTTGCAGTGTAGGTCCTGTCCTGTCGAAGATCAGGTATCGAGTGATTGAACAGATAGAAAATGGTGGTCATGTCCCCGCGGTGCGTACTGTCACCACCGGCGTACATCGTCATTGGCTCCTAGGGCCCATAGGGTCAAATGTTAACCAATGCAGCATTGCACCGCGGTCGTCGACCGCCTACCGCGACGGTGTACAACGCCAGAGCAGTTACCTCACATCCCATTGTCCCACTTTAGAGGCCAGGCAGCTGCCATTTCAGGGGCCCACATGGCTTCATTTTCAACTGCGTCACATATAACTAGGCCCAGACTCAACACACATACAGGCCACCTTTTGTGTATGGATGGTGTTCTGTGTAAACTGTGGGTACGTACCTCTGAGTTGGTTGACTCTGTGCTCGCTGTTGTCCTTCATAGGCACCGTCCACTGGGACATGTGAGGAGATGGCGGCATCCTCCGGTGTACCGACCGTTGGTGGACCTGTCGGCAATGGAGGAGCTACATTTGATTATCACCTACAGGCTTGACCGTGCCACAATCCAGGAACTGTGTACCCAGTTGGAGCCAGACCTGATGTCAGCAATCCGCCATACCACAGGAATCACCCCTCAAGTGCAGGTGCTGTAAGTGCTCCATTTCCTTGCAAGTGGCTCTTTTCAAACAACTGTGGCCATGGCATCAGGGATGTTCCAGCCTATGTTTTCCAACGTATTGTCCAGAGTGTTGTCTGCCCTTCTGAAACACAAGCGGAGCTACATTGTTTTCCCTCAGGTGGAGGATTTGCATGCAGTGAAAGGTGATTTCTATGCCCAGGGACATATCCCCAACATCATAGGTGCCATTGATGGGACCCATGTGGCTTTGGTCCCCCCCCACAGGAGTGAACAGGTGTACAGAAACCGGAAGAGTTATCATTCGCTGAATGTACAGATGGTATGTTTGGCAGACCAGTACATCTCCCATGTGAATGCCATGTTCCCTGGCTCAGTGCATGACGCCTATGTCCTGCGAAATAGCAGCATCCCTTATGTAATGGGTCAACTCCAGAGGCACCGTGTGTGGCTATTAGGTGAGCACATGGACCCAATACAGTGGGAATAGTTGTCTGGGTCTGGGGATATCCCTACAGATTAGTGTGCGTCTAACAGTTGTCCCTCGCCATTTGCAGGTGACTCTGGTTACCCCAACCTGTCATGGCTACTGATTCCAGTGAGGAATCCCAGGACAAGGGCAGAGGAACGCTACAATGAGGCCCATGGGCGAACTAGGAGGGTGATCGAGCGGACCTTCGGCCTCCTGAAGGCCAGGTTCAGGTGCCTCCATATGACAGGTGGATCCCTATTCTACTCACCAAAGAAGGTGTGCCAGATCATCGTGGCCTGCTGTATGCTTCACAACTTGGCTTTGCGATGACAGGTGCCTTTTCTGCAGGAGGATGGTCCAGATGGCGGTGTTGTGGCAGCTGTGGAGCCTGTGGACAGTGGTGAGGAGGAAGCAGAGGAAGAAGACATGCACAACAGGGAATCAGTGATCCTCCAATATTTCCAGTGAGACACAGGTAGGAATCCAAACCTGCCTACTACATGTACTTTGACACTATTACCTCTCTCCTGTCTGTCGTTTTCACCCAGTGTATGGTCACTGAGTTGTCACTTTCCTTTACGATTTCACAGATGTGGGTCCCACTGTGTGACATCTGCTTAGATTCCTCATGGACTAGAGCTGTGTGACATAGGTATGTTGACATTACTATTTAAAAGATATTTTAGCACTGTAATTGCTAATACACTATTTCGAAATCACAGCCAGACTCCAGATCGTTTTGTGCTTTAGGTGTGTTTATTTAAATGCTCAATATTGGAGGGGGTAGTGAAATGGTGAGGGGTGATGGCGGAGGAGTGTTCATGGCTGAGTCCAGTCTATTAGTCTCACAGGTGCATTGCCCATATGGGCATAGGAAGTGGAGCTGGGGCAGTTTAATTATAGACAGGGTGACAAAGTGGGACAGTAGGATGACAATCAGGGTGGTCTCATTTCTTGGCGGGGGTCTTGGCATCGTGCTCTGTCTTTGTCCTGGATCTCAGGGACCGTTTGCGGGGTGGTTCTCCCTCTGCAGGGGGTGGGGTGCTGGTGTAGTGGTCCTGTGGCGGGGCGTCCTGTCCACTAGCACCGGCGGAGGTGGTGGGCAGTTCATCATCCATGCTAGTGTCAGGGGCCCCTTGTAGTGCCACAGTGTCCCTCCTGGTGTTGAGTAGCTCCTTCAGCACCCCTACGATGGTGCCCAGGGTGGAGCTGATGGTTCTGAGTTCCTCCCTGAAGCCCACATACTGTTCCTCCTTCATGCGCTGGGTCTCCTGAAACTTGGCCAGTACCGTTGCCATCGTCTCCTGGGAGTGGTGGTAGGCTCCCATGATGGAGGAGAGGGCCTTGTGGAGAGTGGGTTCCCTTGGCCTGTCCGCCCCCTGTCGCACAGCAGCCCTCCCAGTTCCCCTGTGTTCATGGGCCTACGTCCCCTGGACCGTGTGCCCACTACCACTGCCCCCAGGTCCCTGTTGTTGTTGGGGTGGTGGGTTAGCCTGGGTTCCCTGTAGTGGTGGACACACAGCTGATTGACGTGTCATGGGGACGGAGGTATGGGCCCGCTGGGTGGGTGCTGTGCTGGTGTTTCCAGAGGGGGGAAGGTTAGTGGTGGCCTGTGCCTGTGTGAGGGGAACCGACTGTCCAGAGGTCCCCGATGGTCCGGGCTGGTCATCTAGATCCAGCTGGACAGAGCTGCTGTCATCACTGTGGGCCTTTTCTGTTGGTGGTGTGGACATGTGTGGACCCTCCTGTCCAGTGACGTTGGGTAGGGGTCCGGCAGGGGTATAAAAGGATGTTTATTAAATCTATGTGTGTAATGGTGTGCAATGGGTGGGTGACCGTGTACCCCAGTGCTGGCATTCCTGTGTGGGAGCTTGTGTGATGATGGTTTAGGGGGGTGTATGGGTATGTGCAGTGGGCATCCTTTGGTGATGGGTGTCCATGCTTTGTTGTTGCATGCAGGGCTTGGTGTTGGGATGTGTGGTTTGTGATGCTGGAACATATGTGAGGAGTTGGGGTGCTGGGGGTGAGGGTGGGGGTATGTGATAGCATGCAGGTAGGGTGGGGGGATGTAATAGTAAAACTTTGACTTACCAGAGTCCATTCCTCCACCTACTCCTGCGAGGCCCTCAGGATGCAGGATAGCCAAGACCTGCTCCTCCCATGTTGTTAGTTGTGGGTGAGCAGGTGGGGGTCTGCCGCCAGTCCGCTGAACCGCCAGGTGGTGTCTTGAGACCACGGAACGCACCTTCCCCCGTAGGTCGTTCCACCTCTTCCTGATGTCCTCCCGATTTCTTGGGTGCTGTCCCACTGCGTTGACCCTGTCCACTATTCTTCGCCATAACTCCATTTTCCTAGCTATGGAGGTGTGCTGCACCTGTGATCCGAATAGCTGTGGCTCTACCCGGACGATTTCCTCCACCATGACCCTGAGCTCCTCCTCCGAGAACCTGGGGTGTCTTTGCCGTGCCATGGGGTGGTGTAGGTGATGTGTGGGGTGGAGTGTGTGGTGATAAGTGTGGTGATATGTAGTGGTGTGTTGTGTGAGGTGCGTGGAAGTTGTGTTGGTGATGGTGTTGTGTGCCTGTGGATGCTGTTGTTCTTGCTGGTGGGGTCTCTCTCTGGCCTTCTTTCTGAATTTTTTGTCGGGGGGTTTGTGGGTAATGTGGGTGTGTGTTTTATATTGTATTGGGTGTGTGGGAGTGGTGTGTGTATGTGTATCAGGTGTGTGTATTTTGAATTGTCCAATGTGGCTGTATTTTGTAAGAATGTGTGTATTTTTAGCGCGGCGGTGTGTACCGCCAATGGAATACCGTGGATGAAAGACCGCGGCGTGGATTTGTGTGTCGTGATAGAGTGGGCGTATTTACGTTGGCGGGATGGTGGAGGTTTTGTTTTCGCCAGTTTATCACTGACCTTTGGTGTGGCGGACTTGTGTGGGTGTCTGACTTTTGGCAGATTCCGAGATGTGGGTCATAATAGCTGTGGCGGATTTCCGTGCTGCGGCGGTGTGTTGGCGGTCTTCTGCACGGCGGTAAGTGGGTTTTACCGCCAATGTTGTAATGACCGCCTTAATCACTGTATGTCAAGTACAAATACAAGTCCTATCCCAACTGCTGATCATCAATGATAGAAATGGGGTCTTTGGTTGGCAGTCAGGTTACCCTCTGTCCAAGCAAGGTCCTTCACTCTAGTCAGGGCAAAAGAGAGTCACCCTCAGCTAACCCCTGCTTACCACCTTGGTAGCTTGGCACAAGCAGTAGGCTTAAAGTCAGAGAGCTAGGTGTAAAGTATTTGTACCAACACACACAGTAACTTAATGAAAACACTACGAAATGACACAACACATGTTTAGAAAAATAGAAAATATTTATCAGAACAAAACAAGACCAAAACAACAAAAATCCACAAAACATAAGTCAAGTTATCAATTAAAAACCAAAAAGAGTCTTCATGTAATTTTAAACACAACGCTAATGCGGTTAGCGTGAAAATGTACCTAGGTGCGTCAAAAATAACCCTGCACGGGCGAGTGTGCATCAAAAAGGGCTTGCGATGGTCGATTTCACTCATGAGTGAGACCTTGCGGCGCTTCTCCTTCAGTCGAGTTGGCATTTCCTCTCTCCGCAGGACAGCGATGCATCGATTCAAACCGCTCTCTCGGGTCCAGGCAGGCCTTGCATCATTTTTGCACGCCCAGCGATGTTTGCATCAGAAATACTGCCGCACGATGATCTGAAAACCACGCAGCGCGGGTTGCGATCTCATCAGCCCCCGTCAGCAATGCTGTGCATCATTTCTCCAGCTGCGTGCATCGATCTTCTGGTCGCGTTGCAGGCGAGCGTAGATTTTCAGCCGCAAAGCCGGCAGCGTGTCGATTTTTCAGCCGCAGATCGGAGTTGCTTCGATCTTTTCTCCGCACGGCGGTCGTGCATGGATTTCTCACTCTTGGGCTGCAAGCTTCTCCTTTCAGGGTCCCAGGAACTGGATGGACACCACTTGTTAGGGTAGGAGTCTAAGCAGACGCTCCAGGTGCTTGCAGAAAGAAGTTTTGCTGTCCCTAAGACTTCAACAACAGGAGGCAAGCTCTAATTCAAGCCCTTGGCGAGTTTTTCACAAGAAAGAAGGCAACACAAAGTCCAGTCTTTGTCCTCTTGCACAGGCAGAAGCAGCAACTGCAGGAAAGCTCCACAAAGCACACACACAGGCAGGGCAGCTCTTCTTCCTCAGCTCTTCAGTTCTTCTCCAGGCAGAGGTTCCTCTTGCTTTCCAGAAGTGTTCTAAAGTCTGTGGTTTTGGGTGCCCTTCTTATACCCATTTTGCCCTTTAAAGTAGGCTTATTTCAAAGGAACATCTCTCTTGTTTGTGAAATCCTGCCTTGCCCAGGGCGGCCCCAGACACACACCAGGGGGTTGGAGACTGCATTGTTTGAGGGCAGGCACAGCCCTTTCAGGTGTGAGTGACCACTCCTCCCCTTCCTCCTAGCACAGATGGCTTATCAGGATATGCAGGCTACACATCAGCTCCCTTTGTGTCACTGTCTAGTGAGAGGTGCAACCAGCCCAACTGTCAAACTGACCCAGACAGGGAATCCACAAACAGGCAGAGTCACAGAAATGGTTTAAGCAAGAAAATGCCCACTTTCTAAAAGTGGCATTTTTAAATACACAATCTTAAAATCAACTTTACCAAAAGATGTATTTTTAAATTGTGAGCTCAGAGACCCCAAACTCCACATGTCCATCCGCTCCCAAAGGGAATCTACACTTTAATTATATTTAAAGGTAGCCCCCATGTTAACCAATGAGAGGGATAGGCCTTGCAACAGTGAAAAACGAATTTAGCAGTATTTCACTGTTAGGACATATAAAATACATTACTATGGCCCTCGTTATGTCATTGGCGGTAACTCCCGCTTACCGCCATGCCGACTGCCACTAACATACCGCTGCGGTTTACCGCTAGCCAAATTATGACACACACATAGCAATTCGTCACTATACAGACACACACACAAGTCCACCAGCCCAAAGTTCAGTGATAAACTGGCAGTACCAAAACCCTCACCATTACGCCGACAGAACTACACCCACAGTATGATTACCCACGAATTACCGCCACAGACATTCAACCGCGGTAAACCATTGGCGGTACATACCGCCGTGCTGAAAATACACACACACTAACAAAACAACGCTTCATTGGACAATTTAAAATAAACACACCGGACACATACACATACCACACCCACACAACCACAGCACTATAAAACACACACTATCCACAACCCTTTGCGACTCAAAAATATTACCAACTGAGAGACACAGACCAACAGCACCCACAGAACCAGAGACACAAAACACCATCACCCATACACCATCCACAAACCTTACAGCACACACCCCAACACATTACCCCACACACCCTCACACACACCACTCACACTACACCCATGGCACCACAAAGACACCCCAAGTTCTCAGAGGAGGAGCTAAGGGTCATGGTGGAGGAAATCATCAGGGTAGAGCCACAGCTATTCGGATCACAGGTGCAGCAGACATCCATTGCCAGGAAGATGGAGCTATGTCGGAGGATCGTGGACACGGTCAGTACCGTGGGACAGCACCCCAGAACAAGGGATGACATCAGGAAGAGGTGGTACGACCTACGGGGGAAGGTGCGTTTCGTGGTAGCAAGACACCAGATAGCAGTACCGAGGACTGGCGGTGGACCCCCACCTCCTCCCCCACAACTAACAACATGGGAGGAGCAAGCCTTGGCAATACTGCATCTTGAGGGCCTGGCAGGAGTAGCAAGAGGACTGGACTCTGCTAAGTCAAATCTTTACTAGTTTCACCTCCCTACCTGCATGCCATCACATATCCCCACCCTCACCCTCACTCCCATCACTCCACCACCTCCCACACACCCCAACATCATAAACCACCCCTCCCACCACCAAGCCCAGCATGTAACACCAATGCATGGTCCCCTATCACAGACCTGCATGGACACTCATCACCAAAGCATGCACTCTTGAGACAATCACCTAGCCCACCAAATCACCACTCACACAAGCCTAAGCTGCCAGGGAAATAACATACATAGAGGGCAACACACCCATGCACAAGATGGCACACGCAGAAACAATAACACTGCATTTACATCCCCACTGGTCCCCCAGCCAATGTCACCAGAGAGGAGGTGCCAGCAACATCCAGTCCCCCCACAGAAGAGGCCCACAGTGATGACAGCAACTCTGCACGCCTGGATCTTGATGACCAATCTGGCCCATCAGGGACCTCTGGACAGTCGGATACCCAGGCACAGTCCCATATCACCATAGAGCCTCTCCCCTCAGGAAACACCACCCATCCAGCGGGCCTATACCACTGTCCCCAGGACACATCAATCAGCAGTGTGTCCACCACTACAGGGACCCCAGGCCACACCACAAACACAGGACAATCAGGGACCTGGGGTCAGTGGCAGTGGGCACACCGTTCAGGGGACAGAGGCACAGGACAACAGGGAAGCTGGGAGGATTGCTGTTCGACAGGGGGAGGACAGGCCCAGGGAACTGACTCTCCACGAGGCACTCACCAACATCCTGGGAGCATACCACCATTCCCAGGAAATGATGGGCCAGATTCTGGCCAAGTTGCAGGAGACCCAGCGGCTGCAGGTGGGACAGTACCTGGGGCTCAGGGAGGACCTGAGGGACATACACACCACCCTGGTCACCATTGCAGGGGTGCTGGCAGATATGGCCAACACCATGAGGGAGGCAATGGCACACCAACGGGCCCCTGACACTAGCTACACCCATGAACAGCCTTCCACCTCCGCTGACGCTAGTGGACAGGAGGCCCAGCCACAGGATAAACAGACCATCAGCACCCCTACCCCTGTAGAAGGAGAACCACCCCGCAAACGGTCCCAGCGATCCAGGCAGAAACCAGAGAATATTACCAATACCCCCACCAGGAAATAAGACTCTCCTGAATGTCACCATTGTGTCCCACTCTGTCACCCTGTCCACCTTGAACTGCCATTGCTCCACATCCTATGCCACCTTGGACAATGCACCTGTGATACAAATAGACTGGAACTGTACCCTGGACTCTCCTCCACCACCACCCCAGCCCATTGCAATAACCCCTCCACTTATTAGCACACAAATAAACACCCTTGTAAAAAATACAAGTATTGAGTCTGTCAATTGATTGCACTATGTATTTGTTTAACAAGCTGTAAACATTGCTATTCAACTGTACAGTAATGTATACATAGGTGTGACCTGTAGTTGGCTGCAGTCAACACACCAGGAGCCAGAGTGGGGAACAGATATCTGAAAATAGACATGCCAAAGGGTACAGTAAGTGGCCATAGTAGTGGGAAAATCTGCCTGCCAGTGACAATATCCAACACAAAACTGTCAATGGAAGGTGAATTAAAAGTGTCTTACCTGTGTGTCACTGGAAGTACTGTTGTATGATTGCTGTTCTGTTGTCCTCATCCTCTGCCTCCTCTTCGTCACTGTCCACAGGGTCCACTGCTGCCATATGCCCATCTCCAGCCTCATCCTCCTACAGAAAAGGCACTGGGCGATGGAAGGCAAGGTTATGCAACATACAGCATGCCACGATGATCTGGCACACCTTCTTGGATGAGTAGCACAGGGAACCACCTGTCAGATGGAGGCACCGAAAACCTGGCCTTCAGGAGGCCAAATGTCCTCTCTATAATACTTCTTGTTCACCCATGTGCCTCATTGTAACGCTCCTCTGCCCTTGTCCTGGGATTCCTCACAGGGGTCAGTAGTCATGAGAGGTTGGGCTAACCAGAGTAACCTGCAAATATCGAGGGATACCTTATAGCCAAACACTAACCCTTATGGCCAACCCCATACCCATACACCAACATATACTAGGTGGGAGCTATGGGCTCACCTATTAACCACACCCGGTGCCTCTAGAGTTGAGCCATCACATATGGGATGCTGCTATTTCTCAGGATAAAGGCATCATGCACAGACCCAGGATACTTTGCATTGACATGGGAGGTGTACTGGTCCGCCAGGCACACTATCTGAACATTCATCGAGTGAAAGCTCTTTCGATTTCTGAACACCTGTTCATTTCTCTGGGGGGGGTGGGTGACAAAGGCTATACGTGTACCATCAATTGCCCCAATAATGTTGGGGATATGTCCCATTGCATAGAAGTCAGCTTTCACTGTGGCCAAATCCTCTACCTGGGGGAAAACAATGTTGCTGCGCATGTGTTTCAACAGGGCAGACAACACTCTGGTCAGCACTATTGAGAACATTGGCTGTGACATTCCTGCTGCCAAGCCCACTGTCACTTGGAAAGAACCAGTTGCCAAGAAGTGGAGCACAGATAGCACCTGCACAAGAGGGGGGATCCCAGTGGGGTGACGGATAGCAGATATCAGGTCAGGCACCAATTGGGCACTCAGCTCTGTGATTGTGGCCCTGTCAAGTCTGTAGGTGAGGATAAGGTGCCTGTCCTCCATAGTTGCCAAGTCTACCTGCGGTCTGTACACAGGGGGATGTCTCCACCTCCGATTCATCTGTAGAATTGCAATCTAGGTGGCAAAACGGGGAGCAGCTGGTCAGTATTCAACGTTTCCAAACTGTACACTGCATTGCATGTTGTGACTGAAACAGTATGTTGTTGAATAGGCCCAACTGGTGCCTATGTGTACTGTGATGCAGTTAGGTGCCATGGCCTGCCCCCCCTAAAATGGCGTCCGCCTGTCCTATGTGGATGGACAGGTGGAAATGAGGTAATGCCGCTGACGTTGTGCGCCATTGCGGGAGGCGGTCGAGTACTGCAGTGCAACTCCTCATCGGTTGTCATTTGGCCCTATGGGTTACAGTGGCCAATGGTGATGTGCGCCGGCGGTGACGGTGCGCACCGCCGCAGACGTGACCACCATTTTCTATCTGTTCTCCACTTGCTACCTGACCTTCAACAGGAGAGGACCTACACTGCAAGTGCTGCTGTGACCTGTGTCTGGAACCGACCATGGCTTGAGTCACTGGGGAAAGGGCCCTGCCTTCACCGCTGCAGAGTTGGAGAGACTGGTGGATGGGGTCCTACCCCAGTACCGAATGCTGTATGGGCCTCCAGACCAACAGGTGAGTACACTGTGAGCATGATGCATGGGGCATGAATGCATGGAGTGCTGTGTGTAAGGACCTCGTGTAAGGGGGTGGTGGAAGGGTCCTGGGCAGCGTGCTACATGTATAGTGGGCAATGTCTGTACTTAAGGGGATGTGAGGGATATGGTGGGCCATGATTGTAAGAGGCCAGACAGTATGGCTGATACCCTTTTCTATGTTTATTTGTCTGCAGGTTAGCACACATCAGAAAAAGGGTTTACGGTGTGCCATCGCCAAGGAGGTGCGGACCCTGGGCACGGAAGACGGCGGAGGCCCAGCTGGGGATGGCCTCCTGTTAGAAATGGGGTCTTTGGTTGGCAGTCAGGTTACCCCCTGTCCAAGCAAGGAACCTCACTCTAGTCAGGGTAAGTCACACAGAATCCAAATTATCCTGTGCCCACCTTCTGGTAGCTTTGCACTGAGCAGTGAGGCTTAACTTAGAATGCAATGTGTAAAGTATTTGTGCAATAAATCATACAATAACACAATATAGCACCACAAAAATACACCACACAGAGTTTAGAAAAATATATATTTATCTGGATATTTGCATGTCAAAACGATCAAAGATGTAATAAGTAAATGTAGAGATATCACTGAAAAGTGAAATAAAGTGTCTTAAGTCTCTTTCAAGCACAAAGTACCTGGTTTGTGTGAAAACTCTCCGCAAAAGGCCGCAGAGAAGCTTGGAAACAAAGGGGTGTGCGTTGATTTCTCAGGCCGCACACGGCGATGTGTTGTTTAGTTTTCATTCAGGGACGGCTGTGCGTCGATTTCGGCCACTCAGTCATGGATCCTCTTCGGGTTGCGGGATTTTCAGATGCCCTGGGTTCTGTGTGTGGAATCCTAGGCTTGCGGAGCGAAGTCACAAGTGCTGCGCCGATCCGGTGGGCGTTGTGTAGAATTTTCTCTCACCTGGCATACGCTGCATCGATTTCCACTCTGGAAGTCAGGCTGCGTTGTTCCAGGTCGGCTGTGCGTTGATCCGGTGGACAATGCGTCGAAGGTCCGGTCGGAACTCAGGCGCTGCATTGATTTTCTCCTTGCGAAGTCGCGCTGCGTTGTTCCGGTTTGTCATGCAGTGAATTTCTCATCACGGGGCAGGCTGTGCGTCGTTTTTAGCAAGCTGTGCATCGAATTTTCACCGCACAAGGAGTCCAGTTGCAAGAGAGAAGTCTTTTTGGTCCTGAGACTTCAGGGAACAGGAGGCAAACTCTATCCAAGCCCTTGGAGAGCACTTCTTCATCACAGCCACAGAGCAGCAAGGCAGCAGGCCAACACAAGGCATCAGTCCTTCACAGAAAGCAGTCAGGTGAGTCCTTTGGGCAGCCAGGCAGTTCTTCTTGGTAGGATGCAGGTTCTGGTTCCAGTTTTCTTCTCCAGGAAGTGTCTGAGTTGGAAGGGGCAGAGGCCCTGTTTATGTACCCAAATGTGCTTTTGAAGTGGGGGAGACTTCAAAGAGTGGCTCAGAAGTGCACCAGGTCCCCTTTCAGTTCCAACCTGTCTGCCAGGGTCCCATTAGGGGGTGTAGCAGTCCTTTGTGTGAGAGCAGGCCCTCCACCCTCCCAGCCCAGGAAGACCCATTCAAAATGCAGATGTATGCAAGTGAGGCTGAGTATCCTGTGTTTGTGTGAGTCTGAGTGAATGCACAAGGAGCTGTCAACTAAACCCAGCCAGACGTGGATTGTAAGGCACAGAAAGATTTAAGTGCAGAGAAATGCTCCCTTTCTAAAAGTAGCATTTCTGAAATAGTAATACTAAATCCAACTTCACCCGTCAGCAGGATTTTATATCACCATTCTGGCCATACTAAATATGACCTTCGTACTCCTTTCAGATCAGCAGCTACCACTCAAACAATGTATGAGGGCAGCCCCAATGTTAGCCTATGAAGGGAGCAGGCCTCACAACAGTTTAAAAACGAATTTGGGAGTTTTACACTACCAGGGCATATAAACTACATAGGTACATGTCCTGACTTTTGCCTACACAGCACCCTGCCCTATGGGTTACATAGGGCATACCTTAGGGGTGTCTTATATGTAGAAAAAGGGGAGTTTTAGGCTTGGCAAGTACTTTTAAATGACAAGTCGAATTGGCAGTGAAACTGCACACACAGGCCTTGCAATGGCAGGCCTCAGACAAGGTTAAGGGGCTACTTAAGTGGGTGGCACAACCAGTGCTGTAGGCCCACTAGTAGCATTTAATCTCCAGGCCCTGGGCACATATAGTGCACACTACTAGGGACTTCTAAGTAAATTAAATAGGCCAATTGGGTATGATTCAAAGTTACCATGTTTAAAGGGAGAGAGCATATGCACCTTAGCACTGGTTAGCAGTGGTAAAGTGTGCAGAGTCTAAAAACCAGCAAAAACAGTGTCCAAAAAGTGGAGGGAGGCAGGCAAAAGTCAGGGGTGACCACCCTAAGGCTGTCAGGTCTAACACCTCCCAATGAGGAAGGGGTGCCCGTCAAACCCTGACCCCCCTGATGTTCTGCATACTGGCGGTGGCCTATCTGGAGCCGGATGGGCACTTGAGGGCATCACAACAACCACAAGAGGGTGAGTACAGTTTCCAGATCTACAACCTGCGCGTGGCGGGATGGTCTCCGGGTGGGGGAAGTGAGCCTGTGGGTGCCCCTAGGCCAGGCCGGACATTGCATGGTAGGTCCCATGTTGGGCAGGGATCGGATGTAAAATTCCTCCAACCAAGCTAGTAGGCATCCACTACTGGGCAGGGGTCTGTGGGTCTCAGGTATGCTGCTATTTGCCTTCGGTATTCCTGTCCTAGGGCTGGTGACTAGCATTGTAACTGGTAGTGCATTGCATAGTGCTTAGGCCTGTTCCCGGTGTGAGTGTGCTGTGTACGTCAACAGTGGTGTTGGTGCAGCCATTGACCAAGTGTATCATTTGTCTGCCCCCCCTTTTTTGTTATGTCACCCTGTCCTTGTGCGCATTAGCATCATCTGGCGGATGAAAAGAGGCACTGGCGACGGAGGGAGCTGTAGCCCACTTGGCCCAGGAGGCCAAATTCATCGACGGTGAGGGCACCGGTGGGACGGAGGGCAAGGAGAGCACCACGGCGGTGACAGGAGGGGACAGTTGGGACAGTGATACCTCCTCCGATGGAAGCTCCCTGGTGGTGGTGGTGGACACCTCTGTGGCCACCCCAACTACAGGTACAGCCACCATCCTCATACCAGCATCGCTCTCACAGCAGCCCCACAGCGAGTTTCCCATGCCCGCTCACCCAAGAGGGTGAACATCTCCTTCACCCCAAGCACCTCAGGCCATGCCCCAGTTAGCCCTACTGCCCTCAGTGAGGAGGCTATTGACCTCCTGCGATCCATCTCTGTTGGGCAGTCAACCATAGTGAATGCCATCCAGGGGCTGGCAGCTCATTTGCAACAAGCAAATGCCTTCCTGGAGGGCCTTCACTCGGGCATGGCTGCCCAACAGAGATCAATGCAGGCTCTGGCCTCCTCCCTGATGGCAGTTATTGTCCCTGTCTCTAGCCTTCCTCCTCCAACTTCCTCTACCCAGTCCCATTCCCCTGAACCCCAACCTATCCAAAGCACACATTCAGACCAGCATGCACCCAAGACAAAACACAGGAGTGGCTCAGGCAAACACAAGCACCACACATCATCCCACAGGCACTCACACAAACACCAACCAGAATCAGACACACCAACATCCACTGCCTCCACTGTGTCCCCCTCCTCCTCGTTGTCCACCACCCTCCCAGTAGCGTCTCCACTCACATCTGCATGCACTACATCCTCATCCACTACTGCCATCACCATCACGCCTATCACTACACACCCCTCACTGGCAGTCACCACCCCTACATCCGTGCACACGTCACCTGTGTCCTCTCCCACTGTGTCTATGCAAACCTCCTCCCAAAGTACACAAACGCAAGCACTCAGACACGCAATAGCCATCCACCTCACAACAGCATCCAGCCCATGCACCTGCACCCAAACACAGGAGACTGACACCTCCTACAACCACTCCCTCTTCCTTCACTCCCAGACCTTCACCCTCTTCCCGCCCCAGTGTCCCTAAGAAGCTTTTCCTCTCTGCCGTTCACATCCTCCCTACCTCTACCCCCATCCTTGACATCGATCCTGGATGGTCAGAACCCAGGCCAGCACCTCAGCCACCCAGTCCACGGCCACAGTAGTGTCGGCAGCTATTGCAGGTGGGAGAGGCTCCAGGGAACCAGCCATAACCACTGACAGTGTGCCTGCACCAGCTGCCAAAGGGAAGGACAAGGATGCACCACCAGCTGTGAAGGGAAAGGAGGCACCACCAGCTGTGAAGGACAAGGGCAAGGACGCACCACCAGCTGCCAAGGCAAAGGGCAAAAAGGCACCACAAGCTGGGAAGGGCAAGGGGCGTGCCCCTGCAGGAAGGAAGGTCAGGAGGCCTGGGGCAGGGACTGAATCAGAGCCACCACCACCAACGTGGCGGTTCAGCAGTCCGAGGCTGCAGGGGAAGGGCTGTAGCCTCCCTCCACCACGGGCATTCCCGACACCAGCACCACCACCAGAACTACCACCACCACCAGTACCGCCACCAGCATCACTGCCTGCAGCAGTGCCAGCATCAGCAGCCCCAGTGGGCAGCCATCCGAGGCTGCAGAGGATGGGCAAGAGCCTCCCCCCAACACTGCCATCACCGCCAGCAGCCCCAGTGGGCAGCCACCAGAGGCTGCAGGGGACGGGCAGGAGCCTCCCCCCATCACTGCCAGCACCGCCAGCAGCCCCAGTGAGCAGCCATCCGAGGCTGCAGGGGATGGGCAGGAGCCTCCCCCAACCACTGCCAGCACCACCACCAGCCCCAGTGGGCAGCCATCCGATGCTGCAGGGGATGGGCAGGAGCCTCCCCCCACCACTGGCATCCCCGTCACCAGCCCCGCCACTGCCACCACTGAGCAGCCGTCACCGCCGACGGGCAGTGTGTAGTCCTGCCTCCATGGACTGTAGTGCATCCTGGCCCCTGCAAATCCTGTGGGTGTGACACCCAGGTGAGAGACTGTGACCTTGCACTCCCAATGTGCTGCATCACAGGGCACAATGCCCCCTCCAGAACCAGTGGAAGAAGCCATCCACTCACCCCCTCCTTGCCAGGATGAAGCACACTGGGCACAAAGCCCCCTCCAGAACCAGTGCAAGGAGCCATCCACTCACCCCCTCCTTCCCAGGATGAAGCACACTGGGCACAAAGACCCCTCCAGAACCAGTGGAAGAAGCCATCCAATCACCCCTCCTTGCCAGGATGAAGCACACTGGGCACAAAGCCCCCTCCAGAACCAGTGGAGAAGCCATCCACTAGAGAGACTGTGGCTTTGCATTCCCCAGGACCAGGCAGTGGGCAGACCACCCACTAGAGAGACTGTGACTTTGCACTCCCCAGAACCAGGCAGTGGGCAGACCACCCACTTGAGAGACTGTGACCGTGCACTCCCCAAGCACACGGCATGTTGCCCCCTCCAAGACGAGTGGTCTTGTTCCATCTTCCGGCTGAGCTGCCCCAGCCCCCATGAGGTACCTGTGTATTTTTGACCTGATGCCCCTGCAGTGTTCTCTTCGTGTTGTTGCAGGAGTCAAGTGGGGCCTCGGCCTATGTGTTGTGGCCCTGTGACCCTCGGACATTGTGGACTGGGCAGTGTCCCTCCATTTGTATATATGTATATACTGTTTTGATCATGAAGCACGACTTTCCACTATTTTATCTTATTACACTCGCTTCAATCAATTCCTGTTGTCCTTGCATTATTCCTGAGGGGTACAGGGTGAAAATGTAATGTTACTCCATCTGTTTGTGTGTATGGTGTTGGGGGTTGGGGGGTTGCGTGTTGCATGTGTGTCACTCTCTTTTTCCTCCCCCGTACCTTGTGTGCTAGGCGGCAGTACTCACCGTGGTCGTCTTCGCCTGCGTTGGTATTTATGGTGAAGAAGGAGATAGATAGACGAGCATGAGGAACACCTGCAACTCGGGCTCCATGACAGCGTGGTTCTTCCTTGAGTCTCCAGGGGTGAGTCGTTTCCCTTCTGTGCACTGTTTCCGCCGTGCTTTTGATGTCATTGGAACCGCCCCGGAAAAGGTGGCAGATAGGCCTGTTGTAATACTGTGGGTGGTACATTGTCTTCAGCCTGGCTGTTGGCGGTTACTGCCACGGTGCTTGTTGCTACCGCTGTGGTGGTCAGTGTCTTAAAAAGGCTGTCTGTGTAAGCGGTGTCCACTGTGGTCATAATTCCATTTTTTTTACCGCCTGCCTGTTGGCAGTATTACTGCCACATTATCACCGACCACCAGATTTGTAATGAGTGCTGATATGTCCTACTGTAACCATACACTGTACCCTACCCTTGGGGCTCATTAGGGCCTACCTTAGGAGTGCTTACATGTAAGAAAAGGAAAGGTTTAGGCGTGGCAAGTGGCTACACTTGCCAAGTCGAAATGGCAGGTTAAAACTGTATTCACAGACACTGCAGTGGCAGGTCTGAGCCATGTTTGCAGAGCCACTATTGTGGGTGGCACAACCAGTGCTACAGGCCCACCAGTAGTGTGAGAAAGTAGCCTCTTTCTAGCCTTGTTACCCCACTTTTGGCCTGTTTGTGAGTATATGCCAGGGTGTTTTTACTGTCTCACTGGGCCCAGTGCTCATAGTGAAAACCCTATGTTGTAAGTATGTTTGTTATGTGTCACTGGGACCCTGCTAGCCAGGACCCCAGTGCTCATAAGTTTGTGGCCTATATGTGTTCCATGTGTGGAGCCTAACTGTCTCACTGAGGCTCTGCTAATCAGAACCTCAGTGGTTATGCTCTCTCTTTACTTCCCAATTTGTCACTAACAGGCTAGTGACTAAATTTACCAATTCACATTGGCATACTGGTACACCCATATAATTCCCTAGTATATGGTACTGAGGTACCCAGGGTACTGGGGTTCCAGGAGACCCCTATGTGCTGCAGCATTTCTTTTGCTACCCATAGGGAGCTCTGACAATTCTTACACAGGCCTGCCTGTGCAGCCTGAGTGAAATAACATCCACGTTATTACACAGCCATTTACCACTGCACTTAAGTGACTTATAAGTCACCTATATGTCTAACCTTCACCTGGTGAAGGTTGGGTGCAAAGTTACTAAGTGTGTGGGCACCCTGGCACTAGCCAAGGTGCCCCCACATTGTTCAGGGAAAATTCCCCAGACTTTGTGAGTGCGGGGACACCATTACCGACGTGCACTATACATAGTTCACTACCTATGTACAGTGTTACAATGGTAACTCCGAACATGGCCATGTAACATGTCTAAGATCATGGAATTCCATGATCCCCCGGGTCTCTAGCATAGTACCCGGGTACTGCCAAACTGCCTTTCTGGGGTCTCCACTGCAGCTGCTGCTGCTGCCAACCCCTCAGACAGGTTTCTGCCCTCCTGGGATCCAGGCAGCCCTGACCCAGGAAGGCAGAATAAAGGATTTCCTCTGAGAGAGGGTGTAACACCCTCTCCCTTTGGAAATAGTTGTGAGGGCGGGGAGGAGTAGCCTCCCCCAGCCTCTGGAAATGCTTTGATGGCACAGATGGTGCCCATCTCTGCATAAGCCAGTCTACACCGCTTTAGGGATCCCCCAGCCCTGCTCTGGTGCGAAACTGGACAAAGGAAAGGGGAGTGACCACTCCCCTGACCTGCACCTCCCAGGGGAGGTGCCCAGAGCTCCTCCAGTGTGTCCCAGACCTCTGCCATCTTGGAAACAGAGGTGATGGGGGCACACTGGACTGCTCTGAGTGGCCAGTGCCATCAGGTGACGTCAGAGGCTCCTTCTGATAGGCTCTTACCTCTCTTGGTAGCCAATCCTCCTTCCTTGTAAGCCAAACCTCCTTTTCTGGCTATTTAGGGTCTCTGCTTTGGGGAATTCTGCAGATAACGAATGCAAGAGCTCATCATAGTTCCTCTGCATCTCCCTCTTCACCTTCTGCCAAAGGATCGACCGTTGACTGCTCAGGACGCCTGCAAAACCGCAACAAAGTGGCAAGACGACTACTAGCAACCCTGTATCGCCTCATCCTGCCGGCTTTCTCGACTGTTTCCAGGTGGTGCATGCTCTGGGGTTAGCCTGCCTCCTCCCTGCACCAGGAGCTCTGAAGAAATCTCCTGGGGCTCGATGGAATCTTCCCCCTGCTAACACAGGCGCCAAAAGACGGCAACACTGGTCCTCTGGGACCCCTCTAATCCTGATGAGCATGGTCCCAGGAACTCAGCAACACTGTCCAAGTGACTCCCACAGTCCAGTGACTCTTCAGTCCAAGTTTGGTGGAGGTAAGTCCTTGCCTCACTACGCTAGACTGCATTGCTGGGTACTGCATGATTTGCAGCTGCTCCGGCTCCTGTGCACTCTTCCAGGATTTTCTTCATGTACAGCCAAGCCTGGATCCCCAACACTCTATCCTGCAGTGCACAACCTTCTGAGTTGTCCTCCAGCGTCGTGGGACTCCCTTTTGTGACTTTGCATGGACTCCGGTTCATTTTCCTTCCAAGTGCCTGTTCAGGTACTTTTGCATGTGCTGCCTGCTTC
Source organism: Pleurodeles waltl (assembly GCF_031143425.1). Taxonomy (NCBI): domain Eukaryota; kingdom Metazoa; phylum Chordata; class Amphibia; order Caudata; family Salamandridae; genus Pleurodeles; species Pleurodeles waltl. Next base: position 392,519,592 of record NC_090446.1, read on the forward strand.
TGTGAGGGCTCCCTGAGTTGCTGGGCACCCCCTCTGTCTCCTCCTCCAAGTGGCAACATCCTGGTCCCTCCTGGGCCACAGCAGCACCCAAAAACCTCTACTGTGACCCTTGCAGCTAGCAAGGCTTGTTTGTGGTCTATCTGCGTGGGAACACTCTGCAAGCTTTATCGCGACGTGAGACATCCATCTTCCAAAGGAGAAGTTCCTAGCTCTCTTCTTTCTTGCAGAACTCAAAGCTTCTTCCATCCAGTGGCAGCTTCCTTGCACCCTCAGCTGGCATTTCCTGGGTTCCTGCCCACTCTCGACACTTTCGCGACTATTGGACTTGGTCCCCTTGTCTTACAGGTACTCAGGTCAGGCAATCCACTGTTGTTGCATTGCTGGTGTTTGTTCTTCCTGCAGAATCCCCCTATCACGACTTCAGGTGCTCTCTGGGGGTAGTAGGTGCACTTTACACCTACCATTCAGGGTCTTGGGGTGGGCTATTTTTCTAACCCTCACTGTTTTATTACAGTCCCAGCGACCCTCTACAAGTTCACATAGGTTTGGGGTCCATTCGTGGTTTGCATTCCACTTTTGGAGTATATGGTTTGTGTTGCCCCTATACCTATGTGCTCCTATTGCAATCTATTGTGATTCTACACTGTTTGCATTACGTTTCTTGCTATTACTTACCTAAGTTTGGTTTGTCTACATATATCTTGTGTATATAACTTATCCTCATACTGAGGGTACTCACTGATATACTTTTGGCATATTGTCATAAAAATAAAGTACCTTTATTTTTTAGTAATTCTTTGTATTGTGTTTTCTTATGATATTGTAAATATGACACCAGTGGTATAGTAGGGGCTTTACATGTCTCCTATTTCAGCCTAAGCTGCTTTGCCATAACTACCTTCTATTAGCCTAAGCTGCTAGAAACACCTCTTCTACACTAATAAGGGATAACTGGACCTGGCACAAGGTGTAAGTACCTCTGGTACCCACTACAAGCCAGGCCAGCCTCCTACAAGTAGAATTTGATTTACAGGCCTTGAGCACCTCTAGTGCACTTTACTAGGGACTTACAAGTAAATCAAATATGCTAATCATGGAGAAACCAATCAACAATACAATTTACACAGAGAGCATATGCACTGTAGCACTGGTTAGCAGTGGTAAAGTGCTCAGAGTGCTAAAGCCAACAAAAACAGGTAAGAAAAAATAGGAGGAAGGAGGCAAAAAGATGTGGGATGACCCTTCAAAAAAAGCTAATTCTAACAATTACCAAAAGTGAGCCCAGCTACACCATTTGACTGGCTATTTGTAGTGTTCTTCACACCACCACTGCTATCACTAGGGGCACTAGTGGAAGCAGTGGGGGCTGTGGTGGTGGGAGGCTTGGTGTTTCTCTTTTGACAAATGGGGTCACTTGTCCAATCGCCTTTTATTTTACATAAATAACACCATGGCTTTTTCTGATTGTGCGAAGAGGATTTGTACCCACCACCCCCAGAGGATTTTTTTGGGCCTGATGAAGACTGAAGATTTTTTATCTTTGTCCCCACCCTTGTCATGAGACATACCATCATTCTTCTTGCTGTCTTTGTCACCCCCTGTATGAGCTTTTATGCTCACCCTTGTTCCGACCCATTTGTCTGCCTTCTTTCCCAATTCTTGGGTAGAGGTCAGACCTGAGTCCACAAGATACTGATGTAACAAATCAGACACACAATTGTTCATTCTATGCTCTCTCAGAATTAAGTTATAAAGGCTTTCATAGTCAGTAACCTTACTGCCATTTAACCAACCCTCTATGGCCTTCACTGAACAGTCTACAAAGTCTGTTCAATCCTGTGAGGATTCCTTTCTGGTATCTTTGAACTTCATTCTATATTGTTCAGTGGCTAAGCCCAGACCATACATGAGTACACTTCTGAGAATGTGATAATTGTCTGCATCATCCTCCCTGACAATAAGGAGTCTGTCTCTCCCCTTGCAGTGCAAGACAACCACAGGATAGCAGCCCACTGTGCTTGAAGGACCCTTTGAACTTTAGAGGCCTTCTTAATTGCAGCAACCCACTTATAGATGTCATCCCCATCCTTGTAAGGGGGAACAACTTTGTGCAGATTTCTGGAATCAAATGTAGGTTCCCTAACGCTGAAATTCCTGAAACTGCTGCTGCCACCATGGGGAACTACCCAACCCCTGCATTTCCCTTACCACAGCCAGGGATTCCCTGTCTAAGACCAACTGTTGCTGTTGTGGCCTCAGTCTGGCCTCCTCTAACCTCAGCTTTCTGAGTTCCCTATCTAGGGACTGGTCATCAAGGTTAGAAGTGAGGGATACATCTGAGACAGAAGTGACATGGGAATTAGAGGCAGATCTTTCCCTAACCGGAGCCACCCTAGTTACCTGTCCTCTAGGTGTGAAGGGAGCCCTACTGGTGTGTGACCCCCTTCCCACTCCCAGCTACACTAGGGGGGTTTGTTGATGGAAAGATCAGTGGAAGGATCCTCCTCAGGATTTTCAGAGTGCTCCTCTGAGCCTACCTGGTTGGAATTTTCCTCTACTTCCCCCTCTGGCTGTTCCTGACCAGTGCTTAGTCCCTGGTCATCCTTTAGGAGAAGATTCAAAAGGAATTCCTTATTGGGGTTCTTCCTAATCCATAAACTTCTTTCAATGCAGAGACCCTTCAAACTTTTAAAATTCAAACTTTCATAAGTGTCTTCACAACTCCAGTGGTAGCCTCTACAACAGACATGTTGACAGAAAGAGTTTAAGGAAAAAGAGTAAGAAGTTAGTAAGCTGTTAGGCCTCACTTTTTATAGAAAATAAAACTTTTCAGAAATATTTAGAAAGTTTTAAATAACTTTTTTGAAAATTTAAAGTGACTTCTAATTTATTATGTATAGCTCTAAGTATCTAAGTATTGGAGCAAGCTTTTCTTGTGAAAAGCACTAGTAACAAAGTGGTAAAGCAATTGCAAGTACTTATCCCACTGCTGCACCACCAATGTAGGAGGCTGGTCTGGTTTGTAGTGGTAATTTAGGTACTTACACCTTATAGCAGGTCCAGTTCTTCCTTATTAGTGAAATGTATTAGTGTTCTAGCAGCTTAGGCTGTTAGAGGTAGCTGTTGGAGAGCAGCTTAGGCTGAACTAGGTGACATGCAAAGTTCCTTCAATACCACTATAGTTATAGAGTACTTAAACACAATAAAAGACAATACTCAGAATTACCAAAAATAAAGGTACTTTATTTTAGTGAAACAAGGCCAGAAATATCTTAGAGGCATCACTTCTTCTGGAGGTAAGTATTATACACAATATACACAATAGAGACCAAAATCAGGTAAGTAACTAGACACAGGATATTGCAAACAATAGAATATTCTGTAGAATGCAGTAGGAAGAAATAGGCCTAGGGGCAACACATACCATATACTAAGAAAGTGGAATGCGAATCACAAATTCCCCCTAGGCAAGTATAGTGGTAGAGGGGCCTGGGAGTGTAAGAAAACCATAAAGGTGAGTAATATACCCCACCCCAGAGCCCAAGAAAGTAGGAGTAAAGTACTGCAAGTTTCCTCAGGACACACTACAAGTCGTGATTAGAGTTGTTGAAAGAGCCAAGCAAGACTGCAAACAACAAATGGTGGATTCCTGGACCTGAAGACCTGTAAAGAGAGGAGACCAAGTCCAGAAGTCGCAGAAGATTCCAAGAAGGACAGGAGCCCCTGCCAACCTAGAAGATGGTGCACAAGAGGATTCTCCGGTTGGAAGAAGTCTGCAGAAGAGCACCAAAGGAGATGGTTGAGAGTTCCTGCATTATACAAAGGATGTCCCATGTTGAGATGTTGGATGCAGGTGAGCTGCAGCACTGGATTCGTCCAGCAAGCCTTGGTTCAAGGAATGTTGCAGTTTGTGTGAAAATGGCACTGCCTGGACCCAGGAGGGACCTGGGGGCCTCAACTCAGACTGAAGAGGCAGAGGGGGCTCCCAACACTGGAGGGAACCCACAGATGACCAGGCAGCACCCACGGAGGTCCCAGGACATGTGGACAAAGAAGGTGCAAATTACTGTTGCTGCAGCACTACAAAAGAAGGTCCCAAGCCACCGGAGAACAACTCAGCGAGTTGAGCGTCACAGGATAGAGTGCTGGGGACCTGGGCCAGGATATGCACAATAGATTCTTGCAAATAGTGCAGAGGGGCCTCAGGAGGTAGAGATGATGCGGTGCACATGGGTACTGTCGCAAACGGGGAAGGCAAGCTCTTCCGCCAAATTTGGACAGCTGGACCTTAGGACAGTCTGTGTCAAAGGGGTCCACCACCTGTGTTCCATGGAGCATGCTCGTCACCAGGAGAGGAGACCCAGAGAAGCGGTCGTCGTCTTAGAAGGTGCCTGCTGGAGCAGGGAAGTGACTACGTCACTCCATGGGAGATTTCTTCAGTCCTTCTGGTGCAGGGTGAAGACAGGGAGTCCCCAGAGTGTGCACATCTTGGAAACTGTTGCAGTTGCTGGCTAGAGCTTAAGTTGCAGGGTCACCGTAGCCTTTCTGGATACTTTGTTGCAGTTACAGCGGTTCCTGGAGCATTCTGCGGTTGATCTGACGTCCAGAGGATGAAGCAGGAGTTGCAGAGGATTCCTGGTGGAAACTTGCAAGCTGAATCTGAAGAGGAACCCAGAGTAGAGACCCTAAGTAGCCCTGAGAGGGGGATTGGCTACCTAACTAGGTATGCACCTATCAGGAGGGGTCTCTGACGTCTCCTTCTAACACTAGCCACTCAGAGATCTCCAGAGTGTCCCACGCCTTGGAAACAAGATGGCTAACGCCAGGGACACACCGGAGGAGCTCTGAGCATCACCCGTGGGGTGGTGATGGACAGGGGATTGGTCATTCCCCTTTCCTTTGTCCAGTTTCGTACCAGAGCTGGGACTGGGGGTCATTGAACCAGTGTAGACTGGCTTAAGCAAGGACGGCACCATCTGTCCCCTTCAAAGCATTTCTAGAGGCTCTGGGAGGCTACCCCTACCAGGCCTGTAACACCTATTTCTAAAGGGAGAGGGTGTCACACCCTCCTTCCAAATGAAATGCTTTGTTCTGCCTTCCTGGGACTGAGCTGCTCAGACCCCAGGAGGACAGAACCCTGTCTGTGAGGTGGCAGCAGCTGTAGCTGCAGTGCAAGCCTTAGAGAGCTGGTTTTGCAGTACTGGGGGTCCATGGTGGAGCCCCCAGGATGCATGAGATTGCCCCCGAATACCAGATTTGGAATGGGGGGAAAATTCCATGATCTTAGACACCTTACATGGCCATATTCAGAGTTACCATTGTGAAGCTGCAAATAGGTATTGACCTATATGTAATGCACGTGTGTAATGGTATCCCCGCACTCACGAAGTCCGGGGATTTGGCCCTGCACAGCGTGGGGGCACCTTTGCTAGTGGAAGGGTGCCCTCACACTTAGTAACTTTGCACCTAGCCTTCAATAAATGGAGGTTAGACATAGAGGTGACTTATAAGTTACTTAGGTGCAGTGAAAATGGCTGTGAAATAGTGTGTGCACTATTTCATGCAGGCTGCAGTGGCAGTCCTGTGACAAGGTTTGTCTGAGCTCCTTATGGGTGGCAAAAGAAATGCTGCAGCCCATAAGGATCTCCTGGAACCCCAATGCCCTGGGTACCTAGGTGCCATATACTAGGGACTTATAAGAGGGGTCCAGTGTGCCAATTGGAATTGGTAAATGAAGTCACTAAACTATAGTGACTAATTTGGAAGCAGAGAGAGCATAAGCACTGAAGTTCTGGTTAGCAGAACTTCAGTGACAGTTAACCACTACTGACAACACACACATTAGGCCACAAACTATGAGCTCTGGGGTCCTGACCAGTAGGATCCCAGTGAGACAGGCAAAACATACTGACAAACAGGTAGAAATTGGGGGTAGCATGCCAAGAAAGATGGTACTTTCCTACAGGGATTAGTGTTTTGGAAGGCTTAGTGTGCACAGGGGTGTCAGGCAAAGATGTGTCCTCATGCCCTTCCCATTCTCCCTCTCTAATAACCACCTGGAGAGGGAGCTTGGATCTAGGTGAGGTGACATGCCCTAGATAGGGAAATGTCCAATATTGACTCTATTGTGTGCTGATGATGCCCGCATAATGTGCCACACACACACAGCGGCTGTTGGGTGCCTGTGCATCTTTTAAGGAGGGGCTTGACATGAGGATTAATATCAGCAAATCCTTTGTCATGTCCTATGGACACAGGAAGACTGAAAAATCTACTTTTTTTGCTTCACATCAGTCATGTCAAAGAGATGGATAACTTTAGTTGCCTAATAGTAATGTTTAATTGAAGTGGATATTGGCAGCCACAGCTAGAAACCAGGAATAATCAGTTAGCAAGGAACACTAATGCTGTCTTCTCCTTTGCGGCCAAATTAGGTAAAAGATAATTCACCCATATGCTGGCCACATATTGTTCAAAATGAGTTGGTGTTGTAACATACAAGACAGGAATCTATGGTTTACAGGAAGCTCATCCTCTACAGGTCACAGAAAACAAATTTGCATGTCACCAATTGGTTTTTCCACATCTGTCTCCTTTATCACCCATAGGGAACTAGGGCTTTAACACATGGATGATATTCTAAGAACCCACCCAATGGTGGTATAGTGAAGGGTCGGGTCAATGAGACCCACCCCATTAACAGAATGTTAATTGAGGATTGCTTGACTCTGTCATGTGGACTAGAGATTCCGTGGTTGAGGGAATTTAAGGACTTGGCCATGGCTCTGGGTAGGCAGGAGTTATTCATAGACCCACTACGATCCTTGCCTGCGCTACTTAAAAAAACTTAGAGCTATGTGTTGCGCTTAATGGAAGGAAGTGAGATAAGCAAGGGCATCAGCACTCTCTACTGTGGCCTCGTATATGTTGCTCAAGCCATCCAGGGACATTCAATCAATTTTGTTGTACAACATACCACACTACCAGCATTGTATCATTCTCAGATAATATTACTCTTGAAAAAGGTACTTACCTGAACTTTTGATTCTGGTTTCAAAACATATTTAAATATACTTTTTATACATTGGTGTGGATCTCCTTCTTGAGTTGTGTGCCTCATTTATTGGCTGTGTGTGTATTTGCAAGTGTCTAACACTCCTCTCTGATACGCCTATGGCTGCTCAACCACACTACCCCCCAAAATAGCACCTTGAGATTGCTAGAGCAAGCCCTGTCCACTAGCAAGGGAACCCGTGGACTCTTTGCACGGACTATTTCACTTTGATATATCATATAAAGAGCCTTCCTATGTTGGTGGCAGCGGTAGGATACAAGACTTGTCATTTGCTGTGCCACTCGGTTAATGAGTAATACAACTAAGGAATGCAAAACTGTCTTTAGTTAGAAAATATTTTTCCAATCTTTGATTTTTTCTAAATAGTTTAGAATTTATTATAGGACCTTGTGTGGAGTTCCCACCCCGCAGTCCAAACTGTTTAAAATTGAAAAAAAAACTTAGTTAGGCCTTTTAGTAATTCACCTAGAATTGTTTTAAGTTTTTAAGAAGGTCCCAACTACTTTAAAACCATGACTGAGGCAGCAGGTTCATCCCAGCGGCTAAACCAGGGCTCCTAAAAAATCTTAAGGTTGCTCATCTTAAGACCTTCTGCCAAACATGGAAACTTGCAATGGGTCCTAAGTCCACAAAAGCCCATCTGCAGCAGCTGCTTGCAGACAAATACAGAGCAATGGCAAGGGGAAACACCCGGAACGAGTCTGGAACCACGAGGTTGTGAAAAACGAAAGCGAAACAACGCTTTCGTTTTCCACGACTTCCTGATTTTGGTACCTTAACCACGCATGTCTGAACAAGTACATGCGTGTTTAAGGTACAGAAGGGAGTCAGAGTGGACGCGGTGAGGAAGGAGGTAAGTTGGGCTGGGACTGGGGCTTTTTTTGGTTGGGGGGGCTGGGGTGATTAGGGTTTAGGGGGGCAGGGTTTAGGTTTTAGGGACGGGGGTGGGGACTCTGGGTGGTTTTAGTTTTTGGGGTGTGGTGCGGGGCTGAGGGTGATTAGGGTTTGGGGAGGAGGGGAGGGGTAAGAGTTTAGGTTTAAGGGGTGGGGGGCTGGGGTGGAAGCATGCTGGGCATGCATGCTGATTGCTAATGCCTTTACTAGGAATGCGTTTACAATGGTAAAATTGTTGTAAACGCATTTGTGGTAAAGGCATTAGTGGTTAGAACGAGGTCGTTGTTCCGACCTCGTTGTTGAGCCACGGGTGGTTTAGGCACCCGTGGTTCCGAGGTATAACCGATGGCAAGTAGGGAAGTCCCTCATGAGAGTGAGGAGGAAGGGGAGGTGGGTGAGGATGAGGAATCCCTCCAGAATTCCACTGACAGTAACGCCACTGGAGGCCCTTCTGATATTACCCCAGGGGATTGAAACAGGGAAGATGCGGAACTTCAGAAGCAAGCTAAGAGGATAGAGTTAGAGTCTGGATACTTGCTATAGAGAAAGAGCTGAGAGGAGCCTAGGACCCAACTCTGGTGGCAGCAATATTTTAAGTAGGGTCAACAAAGAAGCTTTCAACCCTAAGATCCCCAAAGGGTTTGTCCCCAAATATTCAGAGGGTGATGATATCACTCAATGGTTTACAGCCTTTGAGAAGGCCTGTGCAATGAGGAAACTCAACCAGTAGTATATTGGGGCTTTCTACTCTGGAAGATGTTTTTAGGGAAGTGTAGTGAAAGACTCCTGACACTGGAGCAGATGCTGAGTTCTGTGACCGAATGAAACATACTCTGATTGAGGGATTTGGACTCACAACTGAGAAGTACAGGAATAGGTTCAGAGAAACTAGAAAAACCGCTAGTCAATCCTGGGAAGGTTTTGTTGACTTCTTAGTCAAAACACTGGGTGGCTGGTAAATCAAAAGGGAATCAGGTGCAAGACTATGATGAGCTTTATAATCTTATTATAAAAGAGCATCTGTTGAGAAACTGTGTTTCACGAAAAATTGCATCAGTACCTGGCAGACCTAGGTCCAGTTTCTCCCAAGGAATTGGGGAAGAAGGCAGGTCTCTGGGTCAAGACTAGGGTAGTGGGGATGACTAAAATAAAGGGGTTGCTAAGCCCCCCTAATGGAAAGATAAAAACAAAGAGTCTTCTAAAAGTCCCCAAACACCTGGTCACGAGGATGCCCCTCGCGACAAGACACAGAGCAAGGGTGGGTACCAGGGCAAGAACTGGCACCCTAAGAAGGCTTGGTGCTTTAATTGCAAAGCCAATGGGCACCAAACTGGAGGCCCTGCCTGTCCCAAAAAGAATCCCCTCAGTGTACCTGCGGCTCCTGGAGCAGTGGTAAGTTTCCAGATGGGAATCCCGGGTGGGCCCTGACCATTTCAGAGAGCTCACCAAATCAACCTTAGTCTCAGAGGGAGGGGTGGATGTATCTACCCTTGCTGTCTGGCCCAGTAATCTGGAGTAGTACAGACAACAGCCTCATATTAATGGGATCAAAGTTGAAGGGGAGGGGTTTCTGGCCAGAAGAAGGTGGTGGTATCCTTTGCAATTCCTGTTGCCTGTCTGCTAGGAAATTTTCTGGAGTCATCAGCATGGGCTGAAGGTAAAGGAAAGTCCCATGCACATATGCTGGGTATACATAAGTAGGTGTGTGTGAAAACCAGAACACAATGCAAATCCCAGGGTGAAAACCAGGTACTGGAGCTGGGAATAATGGCCTAGCCCTCCAAGAGAAAAGGCAGAAAAGACTGGTAAGCCAGCGTCTGAGCAGCCCCAAGCTCAGGTCCCCTCTCCTCAGGGAGAAGACCTTTCATCCCTTGAGGAAACTGAGACCCAGGAACCTGGGCCTTACACAGCAGTGCTCCTGGGTCCAAAGTGAAGGGGACCCTTCTAGGGAAGAGCTGTGCCAGGGACAGAGGACCTGTCCCAATCTTGAGAGCCTGAGACAGCAAGCTGCTGAGATTTCAGTGGCTCTCACAGAACCTATTGGGAGGAGGGACTTCTTTATACTGAGGCCAGAGACCCCTTACCTGGTACCATTAGGAGAGTGGTACTGCTCAGATGTATAGAGAGTTCCTGCTTGCTTTGGCTCATGCCATCACCTTAGCTGGGCATCTTGGCCACATCAAAACTTGAAGATTGTACCTCACCTTCTACTGGCCAGGTATGTCCCAGAAGGTGAAGGAGTTTTGTAACTCCTGTGTCACCTGTCAAGTCAGTGAAAAGACAGGTAGCCACCCAAAGGCCCCCTCAATTCCACTACCAATTACTGGGGAGCCATTGAAAGGGTAGGGGTTGACATTGTTGGCTCTTAGACCTTCTAACATCATCAGGGAACAGATTTTTACTGGAGGTAGTGGATTATGCCACCATATACCCTGAAGCCTTTCTCCCTTGGACTACCACTGCTCCTGAAGTTTCTGGGGCCCTACTTAGTGTTTGTACTACAGCAGGCTTACCTAAGAAGGTAGTATCAGATAAAGGTAGTAACGTCATGTCTGCATACCTCAAGGCCATGTGGAATGAATGTGGAGTGGCTTAGAAATTCACAACCCCATCTCACCCACAAGGAAATGGTTTAGCTGAGGGATGCAACAAAACAATGAATGGCATGATTGCAGATCTCCCTGAAAAAATCAAGAGGAGATGGGATATCCTCTTCCATGCTTGCTTTTGACCTACAGAGAAGTGCCACAGAAGGGAGTATGTTTTCCCCCCTTTGAACTTCTGTTTGGTCATTCTGTAAGGGGACCATTGTGTCTGGTGAGGGAAATCTGGGAGAGACCTCTCAAAGAGCCCAAACAAGAAATTGTGGACTATATGCCTTGCCTGGCCTACATTCTAGGATGACTAAGTACATGGAAAAAGCATACAAAAACTCTGAGGCCAGCCAGGAGCTCCAGAAGCTCTGATATGACCAACAGGCTGCCATGGTGGAGTTCCAACCATGGCAGAAGGTGTGAGTTCTGGAGCCTTTGGCTGCCAGGTTTCTCCAGGACAAATGGAATGGCCCATACCCCATCCCTAAAAAGAAAAGTGAGGTCACCTATCTGGTTGACATAGGCACTTCCAGGAACCCTCACAGGGTCACCATTGTGACCCACCTAAAGCTCTTCCATGGCAGGGCTGATGTGGCCATGCAGATGTTCACTAATGAGGATCAATAAGAACAGAGTGAGCCTCTCCCTGACCACTTCTCCCACAACCCTAAAGATGGGTCAGTTGATGGAGCGGTCTTTTCAGACCCCCTCTCTGCCAAGCAGCAAGCTAACTATAGGTGAGTCCTACAGCAGTATGCTGAGCTCTTTTCCCTTACCCCTGGTCATACTAGCTGGTGTGCCCAAGATGTGCACACTGGTGACCATCTGCCTGTCAAAAGCAAAATATGCAGGTAGTCTCACCAAGTGAAAGATAGCATCAGAACTGAAGTAACCAAGATGCTGGATTTAGGGGTGATTGAGCCCTCTGACAGTCCCCGGGCCAGCCCAGTAATCTTAGGTGGTCATTCTGACCTCGGCGGTAAAAGGGGCTTACCGCCGGTCAGAAGACCGCCATAACACCACCGCTGCCGCGGGAAACCGCCACGGTCATTCTGACCCGCAACAGGCAAACCGCCAAAAACCCGACATCCACAAAAGTCCGCCACACCAACGGGCTGCGAAAAACTGGCGATGACCAAACCTCCACCGTCACGCCAACAGAAATACGCCCATTCCATTCCGACCCACGAATCCACGCGGCGGTCTTTCAACCGCGGTATTCCATTGGCGGTACACACCGCCGCGGTCAAAATACACATACAGCTCCAAAACACTGCCACATTGGTCATTTTGAAACACACACACCTGATACACATACTAACACCACTCCCACACACCCAACACAATATAAAACACACACCCACATCACCCACAAACCCCTACGACCCAAAATTATTGACGAAGGCCAGAGAGAGAGCACAGAATAGACAATCCCACCACACAGAGGCACACAACACCATCACCCACACAACATCCACGCACAAAACACCACACACCACCACACGCACCACACTTATCACCACAAACGCCACCCCACACCTCATCCACACCACCCCATGGCACCCCAAAGACACCCCAGGTTTTCGGATGCTGAACTCAGGGTCATGGTGGAGGAAATAGTTCGGGTAGAGCCCCAGCTCTTCGGGGCACAGGTGCAGCACACCACCATTGCCAGGAAGATGGAGCTATGGCAAAGAATAGTGGATAGGGTCAACGCTGTGGGACAGCATCCATGAAATCGGGACGACATCAGGAAGCGGTGGAACGACCTACGGGGGAAGGTGCGTTCCATGGTATCAAGGCACAACATCGCGGTGCAGCAGACTGGCGGCGGACCCCCACCTCAACCCCCAGAATTTACAACATGGGAGGAACAGGTCTTGGCGATCCTGCATCCTGAGGGCCTCGCAGGAGTAGGCGGAGGAATGGACTCTGGTAAGTCGAATCTCAACTACTTCATCCCCCCCACCCACCGGCATGCCAAATCATACCCCGCCCTCCCACCCACCCCCATCACACATCCTCCTTGCTAATGTCTCACCATCACAACCCACCCATCCCAACACCAAGCCCTGCATGCGACCACAAACCATGGACACCCATCACCTAAGCATGCCCACTGCACATACCCCCCAAACCACCGTCACAACAGCCCCCACTAGGGAATGCCAGCACTGGGGTACACGGGCACCCACCTATTGCACGCTATGGCACACACAGAAGCAATAACCATACTCTTATACCCCTGCAGGACCCGAACGCCACGACACCGCCCAGGAGGGTCCAGAAATATCCATTCCACCCCCAGAAGAGGCCCACAGTGATGACAGCAGCTCTGTCTCCCTGGACCCAGATGACCAGCCCGGCCCATCGGGGACCTCGGGACAGTCGGTTCCCCTCAGACAGCCACAGGCCACAGCAGACCTACCCCCCTCTGGGAACACCAGCACAGCACCCACCCAGCAGGCCCATGCCTCTGTCTCCAGGACACGTCAATCAGCGGTGTGTCCACCACTACAGGGCACCCAGTTTAACCCACCACCCCAACAACAACAGGGACCTGGGGGCAGTGGTAGTGGGCACACGGTCCAGGGGACAGAGGCCCAGGGAAACAGGGGAACTGGGAGGGCTGCTGTGCGACAGGGGGGGGACAGGCCCAGGGAACCCACTCTCCACGAGGCCCTCTCCTCCATCATGGGAGCATACCACCGCTCCCAGGAGACGATGGCGACGGTCCTGGCCAGGTTCCAGGAGCTCCAGGTACTGCAGGAGGAACAGTTTATGGGGTTCCGGGAAGAACTCAGAAGCATCAGTTCCGCAATGGGCACCATCGTTCTGGCTCTCAATCAGATTGTCAGCACATTGCGGGACCATGTGGCACCACAAAGGGCCCCTGTCACTAGCATGGACCAAGAACAGGCTACCACCTCCGCCGGCGCTAGTGGACAGGAGGCCCCGACACAAGAACAGGCCACCAGAACCCCACCCCCTACAGAAGGAGAACCACCCCGCAAGCGGTGCCTGAGATCTAAGAAGAAGACAGAGTAGGATGCCAAGACCCCCGCCAGGAAAGGATACCCCCTGATTGTCGTCCCACTGTCCCACATTGTCACCCTGTCCAACCTTAAACTGCCCCTGCTCCACCTTCCACAGGCATATGGACAATGCACCTGTGAGACTGAAAATCTGGACTCTGCCATGGACATTCCTCCACCATCACCCATCACCGAATTGCAACCATTTCCCTAAATTTTACACTTTAATAAACACACTTATTGCACAAAAATAATCTGGAGTCTGCCTGTATTTTTGAACAAATGTATTTCACAGAACCGTGCCAAAATGTCCAGTTACATTGTGATGACAACATACCACTGTCACACAGCTGTAGTCCATGGGGAAACAAAGCAGAGGTCACGGACTGGGGCCCACATCTCTGAAATTGGAAGGGAAAGACACAACTCAGTGAACATACACTGGGTGGAAACTCAGACAGTAGAGAGGCAGGAGACTTTAAGTAAATGTAAATTCCGGTGTTTATTCTTACCTGTATGTTATTGAAAATACTGCTGTATTACTCTGTCCCTGTTGTCTGTGTCGTCCTCTTCGTCTTCCTCCTCCTCACTCTCCGCAGGCTCCACAGCTGCCACAACACCACCATCTGGACCATCCTCCTGCAGGAAAGGCACCTGGCGGCGCAAAGCCAGGTTGTGAAGCATACAGAAGGCCACGATGATATGGCACACCTTCTTTGGTGAGTACATTAGGGATCCACCTGTCATATGGAGGCACCTAAACCTGGCCTTCAGGAGGCCGAAGGTCCGCTCGATCACCCTCTTAGTCCGCCCATGGGCCTCATTGTACCGTTCCTCTGCCCTTGTCCTGGGATTCCTCACTGGGGTCAGTAGCCATGACAGGTTAGGGTAACCAGAGTCACCAATTAGCCACACACGGTGTCTCTGAAGTAGTTCCATCAGGTAAGGGATGCTGCTATTTCGCATGATGTACGCGTCATGCACTGACCCAGGGAACTTGGCATTTACATGGGAGATGTACTGGTCAGCCAAACAGACCACCTGGACATTCATGGAATGATAACTTTTTCTGTTCCTGTACACCTGTTCACTCGTGCTGGGGGGGACCAAAGCAACATGTGTCCCATCAATTGCACCAATGATGTTGGGAATATGTCCAAGCGCATAGAAATCACCCTTCACCGTAGCCAAATCGCCCACCTCAGGGAAAACAATGTAGCTCCGCATGTATTTCAACAGGGCAGACAACACTCTGGACAACACCTTGGAAAACATAGGCTGTGACATCCCTGATGAAATGGCCTCTGTAGTTTGGAATGACCCACTTGCCAAGAAATGGAGTACTGACAGAACCTGCACTAGAGGGGGAATCCCTGTGGGTTGGCGGATGGGTGACATCAGGTCTGGCTCCAGTTGGGCACATAGTTCCTGTATAGTGGCTCTGTCAAGCCTGTATGTCAGTATGACATGTCTTTCTTCCATTGTCGACAGGTCCACCAGCGGTCTGTACACAGGAAGATTCCTCCATCTCCTCGCAAGTCCCAGCGGACGGTGCCTAGGAAGGACAACATGGAGCACAGAGTCAATCTACCCACAGGTACATTCCCACATCTTGCACAGTACACGATTCTCAATGCATTGAATGGCTTGTATGAGTGTTGATGCAAGGCCTAGGTATGTGTGACGCAGTAGAGTTTAAGCCATGTGGGCCCTTGAAATGGCAGCTGCCTGACCTGTGAAGTGCGTCAGTGGGATGTGAGGTCAATGTGCTGGCGTGGCACACCGTGGCGGGTGGCGGTCGAAGACCGCGGCGCAAAGCTGCATTGGTTAACATTGAACCCTATGGGTCTCAGGAGCCAATGACAATGTGCGCCGGCGGCCGCGGTACGCACCGCCGCGGTACGCACCGCCGCGGGCGTGATCGCCATTTTCTAACTGCTTAATCACTCGATACCTGATCATCCACAGGAGAGGACCTATACTGCAAGTGCTGCTGTGACCTCGGTCTGGAAGAGACAATGGCTGCTGCGACTGGGGAAAGGGCCCCTGCCTTCACTTCTGAAGAATTGGAGAAACTCGTGGATGGGGTCCTCCCCCAGTATGCACTACTCTATGGTCCTCCAGACCAACAGGTAAGTACACAGGGAGCATGCTTTGTGGCCAATGCCTGGGTTGAGTGGGGTGAATGAACGATGGTGGGGAGGGGAGCGAATGAGGCATGCATCAAACGACAGATGAGAGCATGTGCCACATGGCAAGGGTGGGGATGGGGGCCACTCACATCGAACATGCAGAAAATGATTGTTTATTTTTCTCCCCCTGTACATGTCACATAGGTCAGCGCCCATCAGAAAATCGACATTTGGCGTGCCATCGCCAAGGACGTCCGGACCCTGGGGGTCCACAACAGACGGGACACCCACTGCCGCAAGAGGTGGGAGGACATCCGCCGCGAGAGCAGAAAGACCGCAGAGGCTCTGCTGGGGATGGCCTCCCAACGTAGGAGGGGTGGCACTCGTCAATTGACCCCCCTGATGTCCCGGATCCTGGCGGTGGCCTACCCCGATTTGGATGGGTGCGTGAGGACATCACAGCAGACACAAGGGGGTGAGTACAAATACATTCTGCTGACTTTGCGCGCAGTGGAGGTGTCTGGGTGGGGGAGGAGGGCTGTGGCTAACCCTAGGCCAGGGCGATTTCCGTAGGCTAGGCCCCTCCGTTAGGTATGGCCCTGTGCCCCCGCCCCCCACCTCTGTAGGTTGCCTAGTACAGCTGTTCATGGCCCTGTGTCACCTATGTGTGGATTTGTCGTCCATAGGCTTGTAGGCCATGTCCCACGGATTGAGTAGTGTACCCCAAGTGCGCGGCGTAGTGCAGGGGGCTTCTGTGTCTGTCCTCTCCGCCAACTGTGTTGCCAATGCATGCACTCAACATGTCTTTATTTCTCCCCCCCCCTTTTTTTGGTGGTCTTCCTGTTCATGTGTGCATTAGCATCATCAGGCAGAGGAGAAGTGGCATCGGAGCACGAGGGAGCTGCATCTCACATGGCCATGGAGGGCCATGCAACCGACTCGGAGTTCACCAGTGAGACGGAGGGCGAGGGGAGCTCCACAGCGGGGACACGTGGTGACACCAGCGACACAGACACGTCCTCGGAAGGGAGCTCCCTTGTGGTGGCGGCAACATCCGTGCCCACTGCAACAACAGGTACAGCCGCCACCCAGCGCACCAGCTCTGCCCTCACAGCAGCCCCTCAGCCTTCGCCCCGTGCCCGCTCACCCAGGAAGGTGGGCATCTCCTTCGCCCCAGGCACCTCAGGCCCTGCCCCAGTTACCCCTGCTGCCCTCAGTGAGGAGGTCATTGACCTCCTGCGGACGCTCATTGTTGGGCAGTCTACCCTTTTGAATGCCATCCAGGGTGTAGAAAGGGAGGTGCACCGGAGTAATGCATACCTGGAGGGCATTCATTCGGGTCAGGCTGCCCATCAGCGATCGTTCAACGCTCTGGCCTCAGCACTGACGGCAGCCATTGTCCCTGTCTCCTGCCTCCCTCCTCCAACTTCCTCAACCCAGTTCCACTCCCCTGTACCTCTGCCTATCCCAGACACACCTACAGACCAGCCTGCACACACCTCAACACCCAAGGGGAGCTCATCCAGACATAAGCACCACACATCACACAAGCATTCACCCAAGCAACAGCCACATGCAGACATGCCAACAGCCACGGCCTCCTCTGTGTCCCCCTCCTCCTTGTCTCCCTCTCCCTCCTTGTGACGTCTCCACTCACACTTGCATGCACAACATCATCAGCCACTACGTCCATCACCAGCACATCCACCAGAACACTCCGCACACGTGCAGTCACCACCCCCACTACCATTTACACGTCCCCTGTGTCCTCTCCCAGTGTGTCTGTCACCCCCTCTTCCAAACCACACAAACGCAGGCAGCAACCCACCCAACAGCCATCCACCTCACGACAGACTCCAGCACAAGCACCTGCACCCAAAGACACCAGACTTGACTCACCTACAACCACATCCTCTTCCTCCACTCCCATACCCACTACACCTACCCTTCCCACTGCTCCTAAAAAGTTTTTCCTGTCCAAAATTAACCTCTTTCCATCACCTGACCCACCCCCTCCATCTCATAAGACTCCAACCAGCACCTCAGCCACCACAAAACCTGGACCTACAAGGACAATAGTCCAAGGATTTTGGAGTCCAACACCTTCAAGGCCAGCTACTTCGGCTAGCAGTAAAGATACAGCCAGCCCACCCCCTGGAAAGAAAACCAAAAAAGCTAGTGCCCGGCGCGAGAGGCCAGAGACAGCAGGATCCAAGAGCACTACCCTGGCACCGTCAGGAAGTGGGGTGCCACCTGGCACACCGACAAAGGGAGGAAAGGGCCACAGAGGAGCAGGGAAGGGTGGCAAGGGCAGCACGCCCGACAAGTCCAGCAGCAGGCGAGCTGCTCAGGAGGGCCCCACCAGCCCCATTCCAAGGGTGAAGGAGGACACCCACGGGCCCAGGACGGCAGCACAGGAGGGCCCGGCAAGCGAGAAGACGGATGTGCATGAAGGGCACGGCAGCCACATGTCGGGTGGCGAGTTAGATCCATGTCATGGCCGGATCTGGTGCCCTGGAGACACATGTCAAGCACCGCTGAACAGGGCACCGCAGTCTCAAGAACCGCTGAACAGGGCCCTTCAAGACAAGCACCGCTGAACAGGGCACTGCCGTCTCAAGAACCGCTGAACAGGGCCCTTCAAGACAAGCACCGCTGAACAGGGCCCTTCAAGTCAAGCACCGCTGAACAGGGCACCGCCGTCTCAAGAACCGCTGAACAGGGCCCTTCAAGCCAAGCACCGCTGAACAGGGCCCTTCAAGTCAAGCACCGCTGAACAGGGCACCGCCGTCTCAAGAACTGCTGAACAGGGCCCTTCATGACAAGCACCACTGAACAGGGCACCGCCGTCTCAAGAACCGCTGAACAGGGCCCTTCAAGACAAGCACCGCTGAACAAGGCACCCCCGTCTCAAGAACCGCTGAACAGGGCCCTTCAAGACAAGCACCGCTGAACAGGGCACCGCCGTCTCAAGAACCGCTGAACAGGGCCCTTCAAGACAAGCACCGCTGAACAGGGCACCGCCGTCTCAAGAACCGCTGAACAGGGCCCTTCAAGACAAGCACCGCTGAACAGGGCCCTTCAAGTCAAGCACCGCTGAACAGGGCACCGCCGTCTCAAGAACCGCTGAACAGGGCCCTTCAAGTCAAGCACCGCTGAACAGGGCCCTTCAAGTCAAGCACCGCTGAACAGGGCACCGCCGTCTCAAGAACCGCTGAACAGGGCCCTTCAAGACAAACACCGCTGAACAGGGCACCGCCGTCTCAAGAACCGTTGAACAGGGCCCTTCAAGACAAGCACTGCTGAACAGGGCACCGCCGTCTCAAGAACCGCTGAACAGGGCCCTTCAAGACAAGCACCGCTGAACAGGGCACCGCCGTCTCAAGAACCGCTGAACAGGGCCCTTCAAGACAAGCACCGCTGAACAGGGCACCGCCATCTCAAGAACCGCTGAACAGGGCCCTTCAAGTCAAGCACCGCTGAACAGGGCACCGCCGTCTCAAGAACCGCTGAACAGGGCCCTTCAAGACAAGCACCGCTGAACAGGGCACCGCCATCTCAAGAACCGCTGAACAGGGCCCTTCAAGACAAGCACCGCTCCGCTGGGCCCTTCAAGTCAAGCACCGCTCCGCTGGGCCCTTCAAGTCAAGCACCGCTCCGCTGGGCACCGCCGTCTCTGCACCGCCGTCTCTGCACCGCTCCGCTGGGCCCTTCAAGTCAAGCACCGCTCCGCTGGGCACCGCCGTCTCTGCACCGCTCCGCTGGGCCCTTCAAGTCAAGCACCGCTCCGCTGGGCTCTTCAAGTCAAGCACCGCTCCGCTGGGCCCCACCGTCTCTGCACCTCTCCGCTGGGCCCTTCAAGTCAAGCACCGCTCCGCTGTGCCCTTCAAGTCAAGCACCGCTCCGCTGGGCACCGCCGTCTCTGCACCGCTCCGCTGGGCCCTTCAAGTCAAGCACCGCTCCGCTTGGCCCTTCAAGTCAAGCACCGCTCCGCTGGGCACCGCCGTCTCTGCACCGCTCCGCTGGGCCCTTCAAGTCAAGCACCGCTCCGCTGGGCACCGCCGTCTCTGCACCGCTCCGCTGGGCCCTTCAAGTCAAGCACCGCTCCGCTGGGCACCGCCGTCTCTGCAACGCTCCGCTGGGCTCTTCAAGTCAAGCACCGCTGGACAGGGCACCGCAGTCTCATGCACCGCTGGCCCATTGGCAGAAGGGGCAGGGCAGGATCTGTGTCGGCCAGGGCTGCACGAAGCACTCTGGGCACCATGCCTCCTCCAGAACCAGTGGAGTCTGTAATCCACTTGATTGACTGTGGCTTTGCACTCCCCAGGATGGCACAGTGGGCAATCCACCCACTGTAGAGACTTGTGAGACTGTGGCTTTGCACTCCCCAAGATGGCACAGTGGGCAATCCACCCACTGTAGAGACTTGTGAGACTGTGGCTTTGCACTCCCCAGGATTGAACAGTGGGTCCCTCGTGGATCTGGCGTCGTGGACTCATCTGGCTGAGGTGCCCCCCCTTCCCTTCCCCCTGAGGTGCCTGTAGTTTTGCTATCTGATGCCCCTGCAGTGTTCTCTCCAATGGATTTGGGTATCGTGTGTGGGCTTTGCCCATGTGTTTAGGCCCATTGGCCCACGAACAATGGCTGATACCCAATTTGCACAGGACAATTTACATTTGTATATATAGTTATGGATGTTGGATATATTTTTTAACTTCAATATACTTCAAGATTCATGAACATTTTATTTTGTCTTTGCATTCTTCCGGGGGGTTTGGGGGTGTCACTCTGAGTTGTTGCTCTGCATTGATGTGTATGTAGTTGTGGGTGAGGGTGAGGGTGGGTGTGTCGCGTATGTGTGTGCCCGTAATTTTTTGCCTCCCCCCTCCCCTGTGTCGTAGGTGCAGTACTCACCGGTGTCTTCTCCGCCGGCGTTCGTGCTCCTGGTAGAGGAGCAGGAAGACAATAGCTGGTAGGATGTGTAGTTCGGGTTCCATGCTGTCCAGATTCCTCGTGGAGTGTGTAGAGGTGAGCGTTTTCCGTTCGTAATGTCTGTTTCCGCCGTGTTTTTATCGGCGGGGCTAGCGCCCCGGAAAAGGTGGCGGATTGGTGGGTTGTGATAGGGTGGGCGATACATTGTCTCCCGCCTGTCTGTTGGCGGTGACCGCCGCACTGTTAGTTTGTCCCGCCGTGGCGGTCGGAGTGTTAAAGTGGCGGTCTCTGTTGGCGGTTTCCGCCAGGGTCAGAATTCCATTTTTTACACCGCCTGCCTGTTGGCGGGTTGGCCGCCGCTTTAACACCGACCGCCAGGGTTGGAATGACCCCCTTAGTCCCCAAACCTCATTCCAAGGGAGGTAAACCAAAGAGGTTTTGTATGGACTATAGAGGTCTTAATGCTGTTACCAAAACAGTCACACACCCTATTGCAGGAGCAGATGAACTGATTGACAGGTTGGGGGAGCCACGTTTCTCAGTACTTTTGATTTGGCATCAGGGTACAGGCAGATTGGTCTGACCCCTGGAGCAAAAGAAAGATCAGCATTCTTGAATCCAGATGGACAGTACCAGTTCACTGCTATGCCATTTGGTTTAAAGAATGTCCCTGACACCCTCTAAAGGTTGGTGAATAAAGTCCTGGCTGGGTTGGGAACCTTTAGTCCACTCCCTGTAAATTGAGCTCACACTGGATCTGTAAGTATTTTAAGCCTTTAATTGGTCAATGGGAAACAGGAAAGCGTTGGACAATTCTTCAGGGTTAAGCCATGCAGTGAAAAGCACCAAATGACACGCAGCCAATAAATGTGCTCTTGATGTAATCAATGAATTGATAAAGGACGGGGAGGGTATCTTTGGTGATGATTCAGCCCGGACAAAGGAGAGTGGTGCCAGACCAAAAAATCACACTATTTTAAAGGGGACAGTAGGAAGAGAAGTAAAAAAGCCCCCATTGGTCACCTGAAAAAAGTTAGAAGTGTTCCAGGTAAAAGTAACCTACCTTTATGTACAACTGAAACAGGAAACCCATCCATCCCTGAGGCAGATTCCACCTTAGAGGACCATTCAAACCTACCCAGAATAGAAGGGAGTTATGCACCAAATGTAATTTGTTCTAACCGACTTACTCTGCTCTCCACTGTGGGTAAAAGCACCTTTTTGCCTAAGATTGTTGAGGCACCCAAGAGTGAAGCCACTGACCGGGATTTAGCAGCTGAAAAACTAGATGTCATCAGATGAGAGGTGGACAGTCTAATTAAGGCCCTGGAGGCACTAAAACCCTTGGTCAAGGAGACCCATAGTCTCAGCTAAGGCCTGGTAGCAAATTATGAGGCCCTCTTAGGTGATTACCTGACAGCTATCGCCAAAACTCGAAATTGTCAGCCATGTGGCTGCTCAGGTTCGGGGAAAGTCCAGGAGGAACTTTTTTTACAAGGTCCCATCAGCTTCATGGTCCCTGATAAAAAGCTAGATCAAACCAGTTCAAAATCAATTTCTGGCACATAGATCAACCACAGTTTTCCTAAAAAGTCAGCAGCCCCTACTTTTCTATCCCAAGAGAGCCAAAGAAGGGCTACTACTGCTAATGTCGTCTTTTCAACCAAGTGGCACCCCCTTAGGTGCCTCAACAAATGTCAATTCACAGATATAGTGCCACCTTCAACCAGCACCCAACCAGGGATTCAACTTGACATCCAGCCGCACCTTCATACTCTAAGTTTGGGCCCTATTGGGAGGGCACCATCATTTCACTAAAAGAGGGCTTTACCAGCACTCTGACCATCTCGGCATGAGGCAGTCATTTACATGACAATGGCTCCTAGACTAGATCCAGACCAAAGGGAAGCATCTGAGTTTATTAAACAAGGTGGTATACTGGATATTCCCCAAACGAAAATGTCTATCTCTGATTCGACTGAACATACTCTTTGTTGAACGTATGCCTACTAACTTTTGCAGCCACAATAACATAAAGTTGATTGTGAGAGATCATGCCATTGTAGACAGTCTTCTGGCCATGGAAGCCTGGTAATTTTTCCCTCAAGATTCTGAAATTGAGTTTAAAATGGCTCGGTTTTTTGCAAACACATGTAGAGGCGCCAATCAACTGACATCACCCAGCTGCTACCAGCAAAACTGCTGCGATCAATCCTTCTTGTCCAGAGTAGCAAATGTTCTTATGAGTGGATTGTGTGGCACCCCAGAAGCCCCAACTATGCTGTCATTTGCCAAGTGATTGTGTCCCTAAAGGACTGAACATGGAAAAGGATGTCAAGGAGCTACTACTCCGGCGGAACTAACAATGGCTGAAGGCCCCCACTTCTTCTCCACTTGAGGAAATTGACTGACTGGCTATAGTTTATACTTTCACAAAACTTTCTTCCTTTTTCAACAATCCTTCCCTTCCAATGCCCAATGGGGGGTCACCTGACTGGCCTAACATTAAGGCCAAAAGAAATCCAACAACTTAATCCCTAAGGTCCCCAGCAAACAGTGGCGTATTCTCGAATGGAACCTGCCTAGACAAAATTCTAATCTTAATGATCCTGATTGGGGCCCTTTTATTGATAACTATGAAGTTTTTGTTTGCAAGGAAACTTGGGCTCCTGAACCTTGTTGCAGATGTGCCTATTCCAATTTTTATTGTCTAGCTCTTTCCCAAGTGAAAGGCCAACTCATGGGGCATTTAGTAATTTTGGTAAGAGATGTGTTAAACTGTACTATTAAGACATTGCCAGTCCCTACTCTGGATATTCTTGGTCTGTCTCGTCAGAAGATAACAAGTATATTTTTGTTTTTAATGTGTACAATAGACCTCAGGGCTTGAATACGGAATCCCCTATTTTAGCACTATTAAATACCCATTTAAGCTCTTTAGACCCTAACACATATAAAATAGTTGCAGGTGATTTCAAGGTGACATATGAACCCAAGGGTGATTTTGCTCAGCCTTTATCGGATGAGGAAGATGCTCAATGCTAGATCCCTGAGTTAGATATCCATCCCGTAAAGATAAGTTCCTCTATGGCACTCCAGTTGTTGGGTATCATGCTAAGAATAGGGTTAAGAGTGTGTAATGACAGACCTCATTCTGATCTGAAGGATGCCATGACTTTTAAATGATCCAATAGTGTGAGTAGAATAGACTATATATTATTGTCCTTGCATACCTGGCCATTTATGTCTGATATGGTAGTGACAGAAAGGGGGGATAGTGACCACAACACCATGATGCTAGACTTGAGTAGGTTGTCTGCACCCGATAGAAGGGCAATTAATCCAACCCAACTGGGAGATGTAGCCCTTTCTAACAACAAAAAAGCCTTAAAATGGTCATTTGTGGAAGCTCACCCAGATCTTAAAAGCAGGTGCACTTAAGGATGGCAGAGTCTATGAAAAAGATGAATCAATTAACAGATGAAGCGACAGGCCCAAGCTCAGTAACAAAAATACATGAGGACCTGTATTCCAGGTTGAGAGACCTGCTTTCTGAAGAGACGAGGAGGGGTGAGAGGGATCACCCCAACCAACATCCTTGGTACAACGCTCAGTACAAGCTTCATAAACTTCAACTGCTTGGCCTGATAAAAAGTAGAGATCAACATAATATCCCTGAGGTCCATAGGAAATATTAAAAAGGGCTTGCATGAACCAAAGCGGACTGGGATTGGACGTTTGGGCCGACTTGATTCAAGCTGCTAAAACAAGGGACTTCAAAGCATTCTGATACATTATATCACATGCTAGCCACTCCTCAACCTCTTCAGTAGCATTTCACATTCAACAACAAAAGTGGGTTGATCATATTGGGAAGCTTTACTCTGCAAGTAACGAATGGGGAGACATTTTCAACATGAGCGTTCTTGGCTGTACTAAGCTTGCAATCCCTGTAGATCCCATTGTGGTAGATGTGCTAGATTCCCACAGAGCCTTAGATTCAATTGTTGGTAATGAAGCATCAGGTCCGGACTATGTTCTGACTGATCTTTACACACCTCAACCAAAAATATGGACAAATTATCTCAATGTTCTTACAAGGGCTATTTTAAAAGGGGGCCCGTTACCTAAATTCTGGCACAATGCTGAGATAGTCTCAATCTACAAGAAGGGATCACAGGACGATCCAGAGAATTACAGTCCCATCAGTCTTTTAGATGGGCTCAAGAAGATCTTCTGCCTCCAAGTGCTAGGCAAATTGACTGACTGGGCTTATTCTAACAATTTTATTGTTGACCTCCAAGTGGGCTTTAAGCCAAAAATAAGTACTTTAGACCAATTTTACAATTCTTGACCCTATACTGAAAAACAGTAATGCTGGGTAAGGGAACCTTTATGTAATTCTTGTAGATCTAAAATCAGCGTTTGATATGATGAATGTAGCTCAGGATGTTTTAGATAAAATGGGAGTCCCAGCTAACATCCTTGATATCATCATAAGGATCCACAAGAATAACACTGCTCGAGATATGGGATGAATGAATGGGGAACTGAAGGAAGCTTTTGGGCTACAGAAGAGCGTATTCCGCTTTGTTGGATGCCTGACCCCAGTAAGCCAGTACGCCAGTGTGCTGCTCGGACGCTGTGGGAGGTGGAGTCGCAGAGTTAGAGCTCGCCGGACCAGCGGAGCATAGTGGCCACGGTGGATTGTCAACCCCTGCGTGAAGGGGTCTTCCAGGTCTACTGGCTGTGGGGGAGAAGTCCTGGACCTGCACCCAGTCTACTCCACCTCCGCCTGTCCACTGTTGACAGTTCCATACTGGGCCTCCTGGCCTGGTATATGATGATCCTCCCACAATCACTCAGAACTGGAGCAACACAGGAGGTGGTGGCCTAAGGAAAGTATCCAGCATCCTGCATGCCGGGCCAAGCGAAGGTATTGGTGTTCGGACAAACTGTAGCTTAGGCTGCAGGCAACCAGTCTCTGACAGAGGCAGCTGGCGTTAGGCTAGTGTGGCTTGTCCGGGCTGTGCTGCATTGCTTCTTCCTGCCCCTTCCCTAAAATCAACTGTCCTCCACTACCTCGTTTCTTCATTCAAGCTTGAAAGCTTTCAAGCAAAGCACTGTCACCCCATTACAAAAGCTGCAAAGCGTTTTCTCAGGAACTCACTCACGCTGAGTTATATTACTTCCTGACATGAATTTTCCCAGATTTGAAGGTAGGCCTTTTGGACTTTGGGATCTTGTCACGCCATGAGGTCTGGTGAAGTAAGGAAGGAGCACCTTCATCCTCAAAAGCGTAAGAAATGCCGCCGCGGTGATGATGTGGGCAATATCACCCCGCCTTTACCATCAGCCACCGAAAAGCAGATTCATCCTCTTTCCCCACTGTAATTACAGCAGCCCCTACCTCATTGGCTGCTGATCCATTCAATTCGGCAGCTTTGAAGTCTCAACTCTCTGTTATCCAAACGCCATATCCATGCTCCTCGAAATTCCGTGAGTACACTCTTCTGGCTTACTTTAAGAAAAAACCTAAGGTGGAACTCTTGGCGAATGGTGAGGAGATCGAGTCGGCGCCAGGCTGGGGTTTATCCATGGAGTCTGCACCTACAGATGTTCTACCCATTACATGTGGATATTCGACAACAGCGGCGCTAATTCACCGTCCAGCTTCATCCGTCCTTTTCCAATCAGTATCTCAGGATGAAGTGAGACATTCTCTATATTATGAGGGCCAGCCGACCGTGACCTTGTCGAAGCACAAGCTTACCCTAATTATTTTTTCAAGCAACCATTCCTTCGATGTCGAAAAGTGGGTGACTTCTCTAGCTGCCTTTCCAGCTGCTCCCTACTGGCAGGGCGGGCTGGCTGCGAGTTGTCATGATTCCCCACCAGACAGCAGCATTCCTCTGCTATCCAGTCCCCCAGCAGCACAATGGACCAGTACTCCAACCGGCAGTATTCATCCAATGCTACCAACAAGGTCTGCCAGTGGGACTGGTGACTCTAGCTCCTAAATTGAGCTCATCAAGGGCGCGCTCAATGATCAATCACTCCTTGATCTCTCCTGCCTTCAATCCAATCTCATGGGACGTGCTGACAGGGAACCCCTCCCTGTGCCCACCCCCATGACCACGGTAAGCGTCTCTGTCTGGCCACAGCTTTTGCAAAGTCTCCAATCCACTGTGTTGGCTTTGAACTATCACTCTGACAAGCTGGACATCCGAGTCGATTTGTTGAATACACTCGCCTCTTATGTAGCTGGTATTGACCATAAAATAGAAAACCTTAACCAGTTAATTACTAGAGCTCAAACAAGTTCCAATTTTGTGCAACCAATATGAAGCTGCTCTTTAATTATTGAAAGCCTCTTATCCCTGCCCACTTTTTTGAGTTCGGTTCTATGTGAAATCAAGCGGCTATCTTAAGTGCCTGCACCTTCGGTGCCCTTGCCGAGTTCAAGCTTCCATTTCGATTTGGCTCAGAAACCTACTAAACCAAAAACATTGGACGACTACTTCCTTCCAGTCAAGAGTACAACCACTATTATCCCCTCTCTGCTAGCTGCTACTGGAGTCTCAGAGCATGTCATTTTGGCCAACTGTGTTCCCAAGACTTCTCCTCTTCTTGAATCTGAATCTACAGCGCCTGCCCTTTCTCATCCCCCTTGCATCCCTGTAAAACCTAATTTATCACACCCAATGCCTTTAGGAGCTGATTTCGCGACTCAGCATCTGCTGAACAAGAGGGATAAAAAAAGACTCCACAAACAATAGAACAAAAGGCAGAGCCACCCCCCCAAGGATTCTCAATCAATGCTCAACCGTTGGTTTGTTTTGAGGCGCAGCAGGCCCTGCAGCTGCAGGAGGACCCAGGGTGACTTAATTGCCCAATCCATTGTCGACCTCATTGGTTGGCCTTCTCCCTCCCACTGAGTTTGTTAAGGATCCTTCGGCCGGTATCGCTGTGCAGGAAACTGAACTTCTCTCTAGGGACCCCGTGACCCTTGCTGAGGAAGGTAAAACAGGCAGTGTGTCTGACCCGGTTTCTCCACATTGGGGTGGTCGAGTGTCCGTCCGCACCACTGCCACATCGTTTAATTTTAAAACTGCTCATGGAAAGACCGATGGAGATATTCTGGGTCCCGGTTCTCCTAATTCTCTCAAGCTGCCTTCTGATAACAACTACAGTCTCCCTATAATCCTGTCCTCAAGCCACTGGTCCTATCCTACCAATATTCCGGGCCTGTGGGACTCTGTGAGCACATTCAATGCAGCAGAACAGTTACAGCCCTCGTTCCCCCTGCGTCCCTCAACAGCCTCATCGGAGTGCATAACTTTCAAACTTGTGTTTATGCCAGAATATCGCTCCAGGGGCCCTCACGGCATACTGAATAGGGGGAACAATTTTTCAACTTTTTAACGCTATCTCGGATTTGAATAACATTGGTTCTAAAGACATTGCATTTATTATTGGATTCAAGGGGGGCCTATTCAAGGGAATCCACTCTGATTTCACCATTTTCTGCTTCAATAGCTCTGTCTATTCTTGCCAAGAGAGACTTATTCCACTCATGGGGTATTACAATTATTCCTTATAAGGAGTCTGGCTATCACGCACTATTCCCAATGCTCTGTGGCTCCCACAGTATTGAAGCCCTTTCCAATTCTGAAAATTACTCTAGGTAGCACTTCTACTTTCAACGGCATCCCTCGCACCGGTCCAGGCTCCCAGGGGGCATCCAATTGGGATTGGCTGCCCTCCTGCGTGGGCGTCCTCAATGACCTCTACGGGTGGGAGATCCTGTGTCAACACCTGGATGTCTGTCCCTACGCTCATGGAACATTAACGGGGTAGTGCACAAGTTTGATTCGGCTGATCTTATATCTTTTTTGAACAGTTATGATGTAATCACCCTTCAGAAAACCTTGGCGGAGAACACCTGTCTGCTGCCAGTGTATTTAGAAATTTGGAAACCTGCCCATATAACGAGTAAGAATGGCCGTGCCCAGGGAGGCTTGGCCACCTATGCAACTGTTAAACTAAATGGGTGCATTCTGCCATTGGTTTGGGATGACAACTGGATCCAGGGGATTGTGATCAGGAACGGGACGCAGCAAATCCTTATAGTAATCAACGTTTATATTGCTCCTGGAACAAAGGAAAAAAGGGGCAGGCTGTCTCGACTGATGCAGATTGTGAGCGATTTAGTCGGGGAATATCCATGTGCCGATTATCTTATAACTGGCGACTTTAATACGAACTTGTTTCAGGATAAAATGGAGGCTCTTGACAGTCTTGATCTTTGTAATCACCAGTTAATTCTCGAACATTTGAGGCCTCAGGGTTGTTCTCATTGCCCGCTTGGAGAGTACACAGTAATGCAGCTAAATAGCATGGGTTTTAAAGTTTTGAACGATCATTTACATGACGATACCCCCTCCCGGTGAACAAGATCAGATGGCCGATCTCACTCCTATCTAGACTATACTATTTGCAATATTGAACTGTTGCCTTTCATTGAAAGTTTTTAATTTCCTCCAGGAGTGAGAGTGATCACTGTCCACAAATTGTATCCATAAAATCTAGATTTTCTTTGCATAATGTTTTGCGGGCAGTGGGTGGCGGTGTCTGCTTCGAGTCACTAAAGCGCATCAAATGGAATTCTTTTATTGGCAGCATAGTATTGGCTGAATGTATTAACTTTTATGACTCTGGGGGATCAGGTTGTGTGTCCCCTATTAAGTTATGGGTCAAACATTCTTGCTATCTATGGTCAAGGTTTCACCAACCTGCGCGTAATTGCACCCCATCCCAGTCTTTTGTGATCTTTAGGGAAACCAGGAATTTAAAGAAAGCGGGCAACAGACTAGCAAGGGCAATTAGAAAGAGCCCTGATTCTGAGTGTCTATTTATTAGATACAAGCAATTGAGAATAGATCACAGGAAGGCTGTCTACGATGACCATCAGCCTTATCTTAATCAGTTTTGGGTTAAACTTCTAAGTGCAAGTAAAGATCCAAATTCTAAGAAATTTTGGTCCCTTATCAAAAATCTAAATAACAATCAAAGGGGCATTAGCGCTGTAAATATTTCAGGAGTTTGGATGTCTTACTTAACTACCTACTTTTCCGCAGGTGAGCAGGATGGGAAACTGTTGGACAAGGGGGCTTGTTGCCCTACTCTTGCTCTGTCTAAGTCTTGTCCCTTGCTTATTGGGCTCTCAATTCCCCTTCAGGGAGTGAAAAAGTCCTTTCAACTATGTCTCCCTCATATCATGTCAATGGCCAAGCAACTTGGAGCCCCCGGTCCCAATGGTCTTCCACAGACACTGTTCAAACAGGATCCTCTCTTCTGGGCCAACCATCTCGTCCATCTGTTTGAGCATTGCCTCCTGACTTCAAGAATTCCTGAGTCCTAGCATGGTGCCATCCTTCATCCGCTATATAAAAGTGGTTCAAGGTCAGACCCCACCAGTTTTAGGATGATAGCCCTGCTTGACAATGAGGCCAAGTTTTATTCTAGTCTTTTGTTACAAGATCTTCGTGCCTGAGCTGCATCAAAGGCATTCATTCCTACAGTTCAAACAGGGTTTTCTGTGGGTTCAGGCATGTCGACTAATTTATTAGCACTTTCTATTCAGATCGACTGGGCGATTCTGTCTGACTTGACGTTGAATTGTTGTTTTGTTGACTTCAGGGCAGCATTCGACTGGATTGCTTGGAGTGCCCTGTGGGCTAAACTACAAAACTGGGGTAGTCCTCCAGTTCTCCTGGGTGCCATTATAGAACTCCATACAAATACCTGGGTCCATATTAAGCTTGGTGATTGGCACTCACTTTCTAGAAAAATTCCTAACACTTGTGGTGTGAAACAGCGCTGTGTGCTTGCACCTCTTCTTTTTAATCTGTTGATTGCAGATATGTCAGCATCTCTTGGCGCTGTTAATTCTCACCCCCTTAAGATTGGTGGCCATAAGCTCAGCCATCTGCTTTACGCCGATGATCTTGCATTGTTTAGTTACACTAAGATTGGCCTTCAACGGCTGCTTAACCAACATGCATCTTATACCTCCGTGAATCAATTGGAAGTTAATTTGCTTAAAACCAAAGTGGTCTCCTTTGGAAGGAAAAAAACATTTGGGATCTAGTTGGTATTATAGAAGCTGTAAACTTGTTTCTGACCAGTCCTATAAATATTTAGGGGTGCACTTCAATTCTAGGGGCAGCTTTGTTAAACATAAGAAGGAGATTGAATTCAAAGCTGTGGCATTGCAGGTGGCCTTCTCTAAATTATCCAGAGTTTTAAAGGGGATGACACTTCTTCCCCTAATGGAAGTTATGAGAGCAAAGATTATCCCCCCACCGGCCCATGGTCGTAAAATTTTGCTGGGCAAGGGCTCTTGCGTATTTAATAGGCTGGTAAATAAGATCTACAAGAGAGTCTTCCATGTTCCGGGCCTTGCATCATCCGTGCAGGTGCAGTTGGAATTTGAGCATCCACATCAGGTGGCAGTTGGTGTCAGTGTTTTTTAATGCTTTGTCATAAGCTGCCTCGGGCTACGGATGGCTGCCTGGAGGCAGTTTTGTGGCATGAAATCATTGAGTCAAAATCGAAGGGATCTTACTCCCTTTTCTTGGTTGAATGTAAATGGCGACTGGGAGCTGATGATCTTTTCACAAGTAACCCCCCATTCCCTGTTCAAACTAGGTGTGAAAAAGTCCATTCGACTGTACTCGTATCACTCAGATCGATCCCTCCTTGCTCAATGGAAGCATGCCTGGTCAGTAATCAAATCTTTTAAGCCAGGTATGCCTTCTAGCTACCTTTCCTGTTCTTATGGGCTTCAGTTGAAAAATGCCTTTATGGCCTTAAGGATGGGTGATTGTTTTTTTTTTTTTAAATATCAACCACTATGGCAGTTATCTCCCGGGGAAGGCGTGACATTCAGAGGCTGTATCAATGCGGATGAAACTATTGATCATGTGGTCTGTCTATGCCCAGCTTTACTGAAGGAGCGTAGATTTCTGCTTTGGAACAAATGGAAAGAACTGGGAATTCACTCCTGTCGACAGGCTATCATACAGTCTCAGGACCCAGCAAATTCAATGCTGAATGTGTTACTGACTACATTTATTAAAAATGCCCAATCGAAACTTAGTGACACTGCAGGATAAGCATAATTGGAATTTTTTCCAGCTCTTGCCCTACTGCCTGTTATTGGTTAGGATGTGGAGTCCTAACAGCATACGATGGTATGCATCTTAACCATTATTTAATGCACTGTGCACTTTAGGGCCCGTGTCTTACCTATTTTGTTTTTTATGTACTATGTGAGGTTTTAGGCTTTGATGGCTCATTTTATTTTTGTAGTCCACGATGGTTTTATACTATTAGGCAGTAATGTTTCTTTTTTAACATGCTATGTGTGTTTAAATCTTGGTGTGTTTTTAGCATGATCTTAGCCTTTGATTGTACTTGCGCTTTTTGATTGTCTCTTTCTTTTTTCCTTGTTTAATTGTATTGGATTTTATTATCTGTATAATAAATTATTCATTCAAGAGTGTCCCTCAGGGCTGCATATTAGCCACAATATTCTTTGCAATCTACATCAACAATCTGGCTGAAGCTTTAAATTTTCCAGATAATGACGGTCCTACAAGTGGCTCCACAAAAATCCCCACTTTGCTATTTGTTGATGACACCTTGCTCATTTAAAAAGAACTCCAAGCATTTTACAATCCATTTTACGTCGTTTTATGCTGTTTTGTTCTGACCGAGGCCTTCAAGTTAAATATATCTAAAATTAAATTTATGATAATACATTCTCATAGGCCTCCTCACATAAGAATTGTTGTTAATCGTCCCCTCTTGAGTGCAGGCATGCTTTTGTGTATTTAGGGCTGACTCTGTCTCACAATTCCAGTTGGAAGGCAGAGATCAGTAGGAGTGCACTTAAACTTCACAAGAGTCAGGGGCAATTCTTAAAATGGCCAAAAGAATGAGATCTCTGAATTTATCCCCAGCTCTTGAACTCTATAAGATTAAGGGACTACCTTGGGGGTGAGCAAATTCTAAAATGTTCTTCAGGAAGCCTAACGGACCAGTTCTTGGATTATAAGATGATTTTCCTCTATGAAGAGTCCTTAAATTCCATTCAAGGCTTCTCCCCTAGACAGCTTTATCTGAAGTTTCACTACAGAACACTTCCACTGTCTGAATTTGCAGGGAGATGGGAAAATTCTAGCCATTTTGGTTACCATTGTCCAACGTGCAATACTTGCCACAATACATTACTCACTTTGGCGGTCATTCTGACCGCGGCGGGCGGCGGTCGCCGCCCGCCATGCGGTCACCGCCAAATAGCCGCTCCGCGGTCAGGAGACCGCGGATGCCATTCTGGCTTTCCCGCTGGGCCGGCGGGCGATCGCCAAAAGGCCGCCCGCCGGCCCAGCGGGAAAGCCCCTGCAACATAGAAGCCGGCTCCGAATGGAGCCAGCGGTGTTGCAGGGGTGCGACGGGTGCAGTAGCACCCGTCGCGATTTTCACTGTCTGCAAAGCAGACAGTGAAAATCTTCATGGGGCCCTGTTAGGGGGCCCCTGCACTGCCCATGCCAGTGGCATGGGCAGTGCAGGGGCCCCCAGGGGCCCCACGACACCCGTTCCCGCCATCCTGGTTCTGGCGGTGTAAACCGCCAGAAACAGGCTGGCGGGAAGGGGGTCGGAATCCCCATGGCGGCGGATTCCCTGGGCCAGGGGAAAACCGGCGGGAAACCGCCGGTTCCCCTTTTCTGACCGCGGCTTTACCGCCGCGGTCAGAATGGCCCTGGAAGCACCGCCAGCCTGTTGGCGGTGCTTCCGTTGCCCTCCACTCTGGCGGTCATAGACCGCCAGGGTTGGAATGAGGGCCTTTGTCTTTACGTGTCCTGTCCTTAGATTGCCCTGCAAAAAATGGTTTTTACCAGTGTGTTGATTACTGGGCCTGAGATTCTCCAGCTAGCCTTAAGGGCATTGAAATCTAACACTAGAGAAGCAGTTGTGATAAGTATAGCCAAGTATTTACACACAGTTTGGATAATTCGTATTTGGGCTGGATCAGTAGCTGAATTGGCACTTGCATGTGCCCAAATACCATAGATGTTTTTTTTTATCAACCTGTGGTCGTAATTACTAAGGTAGTGTTTAACTACCTCTGATTAGTCGATTTTAACTCTTATTTTTAATCTTTTTTTTTTTTGGGGTCCATTGTATATATTGAATTGTTGATTAGATGTATGTGTTTCAAAACCAAAATAAACACATTTTGTTTACTAATGTATATTAAATTATTAAACACCTATTGTGCTCATTTAAAATTTAGATAAACAGTGCCTCCATGAGGTGGACTTTTATAAGTGCCAGTAGACAATTAAATGCTGGTGCTAAGCACTGGAAACCAGTGGCTCAAATTAAGAACTGATATGTATAAAGATGTAATAGGAGAAAACGAACTACTCAGTGTGCCAGAGAAAGACAAATTCCTATGTGACCATAGAACAAGTGCATTAACCTATGTGCCAGTGAATTGTCTTTTCACAGTACTTTAAGTGGAATGAAAAATGTTTAGACCAATTATTGGTCCATTGTGAGTTTCAGGCTCTTCATTCATATTTAGATGTGTTTGTAATAAATCAATATTTTACATGTGAACTCCTGGTTCTCAGACTCACTCAAAAATATTTCACTTCAGTTTGGAGAACCACTAGCTCTTTAATTACTCCTATTAAAGGGACAGGCATAATATATGCTGACACCTCATGTACAATTGCAGTACTTTGTTATCTACACAAAACAGTATCACATTTACACACACAGCATCATGTCTGCACCTTCACCACCATATTCATGTGTCAGCACCAGTTTACACAACCAGCACTACCTAGCATACATATGCAACACTGTGTTTTTATGTAGCTGTTCACACGGCACTTCTCTCATTTGTAAACCCTATTGCTAGCTACAACTTGCCACTTTAATGGTGCCCAATGGTATTTTGAAGGGGTGTAAGCCTAAAATAGCCTTCCCATGGTTCAGTCTTGTTCTCTGCAGATCCCAGCAATTATCAGAAGCTTGCATTTACTTCACCGACTCAAACAAAATGTCTCAGGGAGATGAAGGCTTGCTGCTAGGAAATTAATTTGTATGAATAATAGTTACAGCTGGTATTCACACTGTTTAGCAATGGTGCGCGTTTCTATTTTTACAAGGTTCATTAGCTCACTGAGCCATTTTACTGGTTTACTTATAATATAATATAGTATAGTTCTATGCCATAGTATTACTACTGGTATGCATTATGCACACACTGTGTATGTGTAGCACCACCTTTACAATGGCAGTATTTAGGTGCAAAGCCCGCTTAACCAAAAATGCTAGTTTATTACATCCCACTGTCAGGAAGATATAAAAAAATTAATAATTATTGATTCATCAACACCCTCAAATGTTAGAAAGGAAAGTTGGTATTCTTGGAAAGAGGTGAGTTGAGGCAGGAGAGGAAAAACATAAGATAGAAAAGGTGCAGCGAAAATGGGGTAAAGAGATGAAAGCATGAGAGAGGAATAGGGAAGGATAGAAACAGATAAGAAGAAAGAGTAATCAGTTGTACAAATGGATTACTGGGTGAATGTTTACAGTAACACAGTTCCAAAAACACACTCACTGCCTGTCTCGGCTCAATGAAGACTGCTTTTCAGTTCAGACCTAGGCTTGGTTGGAATGACCAGACTGGTATGCAAGAGTAAAACTGGAAGTTGGATAGGTGCATGTTGTAAGATTAAGAGCTGCTTAGGCATGACAGTTTTGGTGAACTCAGCTGCTCTGATGTTTAAGGAAAAAAAGAGCAGGTGATGGACGGAATGCTGAATAATGCAAGCATTCACCCTCCAGCAAAATCCATCTTTTTTTGCCCACAATGCCACCGTAGTTAAGACCCGGCCATATGCAAATCAGTCTTGACCCTGCTCACCAGAGGAACAGTCCAGTCCAAACTGCCAGGCCAGGTCCTCCCTAAACCGAAAAGAAGCATCCTGGGACCATTTTCAGAGTATTGTAGTGAATCCATTTTAGTTATGTTTTTGGGCACGTTATTTTAGCAAATAGGCCTGTTGCTTGTGCCCTTTAACTTAGTTGCATTTCTTTTTATTCCATTTTATTCTTTTAGAATTAATCACATTTTCGGTGATGTTTTATTTTTCGCTATCTTACTGTTCCTTCACCTAGGAATGCATTTCCATTTCTTAGCACAACATACTTTCACTGTGTTTTTTTCAAGGCTGCGACAAGAGAGGGTTGCCGGCACACAGTGCTACATCGTGTCTAACATTTCGAGGAAGCATATGTATTTTTACATGGGGACACTTTTCTCAGAACACTAAGGCCTTCATTATGAACATGGCAGTCCGTACCGATCCGCCGGCGGTGGTGGTAGAAATCGCCAACAGAGGAGCAGGCCGGACTGCCAAATAATGAAGCAAACGAGACACACGCATCCCGCGCACCACCCACCGCCAGGAAAGGAGTCCCGCTGATGACGGCAGAGTCCGCCCACAGGCCGTCAGAAAGGCCCAACCCGCCCATCAAATTATGAACCACCATTCCACCGCCAGTTCCGGGGCGGGAACCACCGCCACACAAAGCCAGACGGAAAAGAAACAAATAGAAGGAACCACTCACCGGAGTTCCACAAAACGTGCATAGGCAGCCATGGACAGAGAGCTGCAGATCATGCCAGCATTGCTCCTTGCCATATTTCTACACGACCGAGACCGTCGACGAAGACGACAATGGTAAGTACCGCAACCTACAACACAAGGGAGGAAAGGGCAAAGTTACATACCCACCCACTCCACCCACTCTGCAACGCCCCCAACCCTTCCCAGCAGTACAAGTCAGATACCCCACACCAAGAGGGACGTACCCGACCGAAGGCCACTGCAACTTGACCATAGTACATACAATAGCCCCACACCTATAAATAATTAAAATAAACACCAGGGTGGAACTGTGTGCAGCCCAAACACGGTCCACACAGAAACTTTAATATGTAGCTCACTGAGCAAAACAGTGCCAACAGGGCCAATGGGCAGTCCATAAAAAGTCCTTAGTCCTTGGCCATAACTGGCCACACCTGACTCCCACAAGTGCTGGGTACTCCACTGAATGGGGCACCATATGGGGATCCAGGCACCTCACAGAAGGGGGGTGGGGATTTACCACGGGGGTGGGACTTAGACTTGTGTGAGGAGGTTGGAGGGGGGGTGGGCTCCTCCTTTGAAGGGGGTGGGGCCTGTTTGGCTCGGGTGGAGCTGGATGGCTTAGGCTCTGAGCGGGCCTTCTTCTTCACCAGAGAAGGGGCACGGGAATGGGAAGGCTGGACCGGGGTGGACTGTAATGTGGAAGGAGTGGAAAGGGCAAGGAGGTGGGCACGTTTCAGGACAAGACGGGGTGAGCCAGTGGGTTCCAACAGGTCTGCAGGGAGAGGAAAAGTTTATTGGGAGCAATTGGGGTGGGCGTGGATGAGTGCGTGGGAGTGGAGGCAGAGGGAGTTGATGTATGGGGTTTAGGTGTGCATGTAGTGGGTGCAGGTGACTGCTCAGTATGCTGTGGTGTGTTGGATGTCTGAAGAGTGGGTGTCTTGCTGCGTTTGAGTGTTTTGGGAGGTGGGGGGTGGACACAGTGGGAGAAGACAGACAGCTAGTGTGGATGTATGTTGGGTGGGTGTCTGCAAGTGTGGTGAGTATGCTGCATGTGTCAACTACGGTGGAGGTGGTGTGTGCAGGTGTGGTGTTTGGGGTGCATGTATGGCTGTCTGCTATTGTGGTGAGTGCAGGAAGAGGTGCAGTAACAGTGAGTGCATGAGGGTGTGAATTTAGAGGGGTCAGGCAGGGAGGCTCAAGAGACGGGAACACTGGGGGAAGTGGACATTGTTGTGTGTGCAGGTGTCTGTTGGCTGTGTGAATGCTTGTGGTGGGAGGTGTGGTGCTTGTGTTTGGAAGTTTGCATTTTGTGTGATGATTTGCCTGTAAGTGGGTCTGATTGTGTGCTTTGGACGGGTGGAGGGAGTGGGGCGCTGGAAGGGGTAGAGGAGGTTGGAGGGGGGATGGAATAGCCAGGGAACCTGGCTGTCATCCAAGAGGAGGCCAGAGCCTGAAAAGATCTCTGTAGGGCAGACACGGCACTGTGAATGCCATCCAGATAGGCATTGGTCTGCTGCACCTCAGAAGCCAGACCCTGGATGGCATTGCCGATGGTTCTCTGCCCTACAGAGATGGTTCTCAGGAGGTCAATAGCCTCCTCTCTGAGGGCAGCAGGGCTGACTAGGGCTGGGCAGGAGGTGCCTGGAGTGAAGGAGACACCCACCTTCCTGGGTGGGCTGGCACGGGCACCTCGGTGGGGAGCAGAAGGGAGGGCGCTGATGGTATGGGGGTGGCGGAAGATGTTACAGTAGTGGTGTGTGCACTAGGGTCTGCCACCGCCGGAGGACCCCCATTGGAGGAGGTCTCAGAGTCACTACCTCCTGTGGAAGTCCCCTCTCCCTCCCACCCACTGGTCCCCTGGGCGTCCATTGTTTCTGCCTCAGAGGATCCGTGGGCCGCTGCCTCCCCACTTGCCGGTGCCTCAGCTCCCTCGCCTGATGTAGATGCTGTACACGAGAGAACAGGGATGGGGAGACAAAACAGGAGAGACACTTGTAAGTAGCTGAATGCTGATACACAATGGCCAGACATACACCTACCCAGCAGACACACCCAACAGGCAGCACCGTGCACCATGCCCATGGCCATGGCCCTGACAACTGAGCAGTATACTGACCTACACCCATCCCCTGAAATTGTATTTGAGATGAGGTAGGTGAAACCCCTACACCCTTTGGGAGCAGACAGTAGCTGGACACCAGTCAAATTCCCTGCTCTAAGTACCATTAGCCCTATTGCACACACACTCATCCTTCCAGGCTGATGTATGGGCTGTGAGTACTCACCCCCTTGTGACTGCTGTGCAGCCTTCAAGCGCCCATCCAGGTCTGGGTATGCCACCGCCAGGATCCTTTGCATGAAGGGGGTCAGTGCCGAACAGGCACCCCTTCCACGTTGGGAGGACTTCCCCAGCTGGGCCTCAGCGATCTTCCGCGCCCAGCTCCGCAGGTCCTCCCACCTCTTTCGACAGGGTGCTCCGCCGGTTGTAGACCCCCAGGGACCGTACCTCCTTGGCGATGGCATGCTAATGTGCCCTCTTCTGGTGGGCGCTGACCTAGTAGGGTGATACAGAAATGGAACACAGAGGTCAGGCACCTGCACGTTGGCAACAGCTGGCAGATTGTCAGACATAGGACAGACAGTACTCCCAGACATGCAGGACAGTGGAACGCAGCATTCCATGCACCAAGGCCCATCCTGGCTCACAGGAGCACACATCTGTGCAATCCACTCCATCCATTACTCCCGCAGTGCCCCCCAAACCCAGACTCCCCTGTACCTCTGGCCGGCCGTAGAGTCTGCCATGCAGGGGCATGACCCCTTCCACCAGATTCTCCAGGTCTTCCTGGATGAAGGCCAGGGCTCTTTCCCCTGCACTACGTGAAAAATCCATAGCCAGAGTCAGGCCACAGCAGTACACAGAGTGGAGTACCTGTCCACACAAGATCAGGGAGTCAAGTGATGAAACGATGACGAACGCGCGTACGTTCCGCGGCGGTATGCACCGTCACCGCCGCCGGCGATCATGATACGCCAGGATTCCCAATTGGCATCCATGTTAGCCAATGAGGGTGTGAACAGTGGTCAAAACCGCCGTACGCTGTGACGTCAACCGCTAGCGGTTTTAGGTCACTTCCACAACGAGGGGGCAGAACTACAGGGGGGAAGACATTTTGCCATCACCTACGCATCTTGAATTTCATGATACTCACAATGCTGGGCCTACTAGCCATATGAAGCACCTAGGCCTCTATCCATTGAGTATATAATCACACATGATTTACTCTGTTCCCTCCTAGTGATGTACATGTACATCTGTCAGTTATTGTACAGACACTACTATGAACAATGCACTGCATGTATTTAGCATATCTGCCAATGTATGTGTACCCATCACTCCTTTTTCTCACTCCTCAAAGGTACCGACCTTTGTGGCGAGGAAGGGCACCCTCTGTGTACAGACCACTTGTGGATATGGGGGCCATGGTGGAGCATCAGATCATAATCACCTACAGACTCACACGTTCAACTATTCAGGACCTATGTGCATTACTGAATCCTGCACTGACTCCCGGAAATCGTAATCAGCATGCCATTCCAACTGAGGTGCAGGTGCTCTCCGCATTCCATTTCCTGGCCACAGGTTCATTTCAAGTGACAGTGGGCATCGGTGCTGGTTTCTCACAGCCAATGTCCAGCCAGGTACTGACAAGATTTCTAAATGCATTTGAACAACATCTGCAATCCTATGTGTGATTCCCCCGAAGTGCTGACCTCCCTGCCATCAAGTCTGACTTCTATGCCTTTGCAAACATTCCCCGTGTCATAGGTTCCATCGATGGCACCCACATACCCATCATCCTCCCAAGAGCGAGTGAACAGGTGTACAGAAACAGGAAGAACTTTCACTCCATGAACATTCAATTGGTATGTAGTGCAGATCAGTACATTTCCCATGTGAATGCCATGTTTCCGGGTTCTGTCCATGATTAATTTGTTTTGAGGAACAGTAGTGTGCCACAGAAGATGGAACAACTACAAAAGGGCAGAGGGTGGATCATAGGCAAGTTTGCATGTCACTAACTGACACATTGCAGAACACCAGCCAGTCTGACTAAGGACACTACAATGACGGCTCTGTATTGACCATTTCCTCAGGTGATTCTGGCTATCTAAACTTGTGTTGGCTCCTGACACCAGTGAGGAATCCCAGGATGGATGCAGAGAGGAAATACAATGTGGCCCATGGACGTACTAGGAGGGTGATAGAGCTTACTATAGGTCTCCCGAAGGCTAGATTCCAGTGCCTACATATCTCTGAGGGTTCCCTGGCCTATGGGCCTGATAAGGTGTGTAGAATTGTGGTGGCCTGCTGCATGCTGCACAACGTGGCTGTGAGACATTCAATCCCCCTTTTGGAGGTGGAGGGTGCTATAGGTCCTGATCAGTTAACTCAGAGAGGTGAGGAGAGTGATGGTGAGGATGAGGAAGGGGAAGATGTCAATTCCAGGAACCAACTGATACAACTCTACTTCCAATAACTGTGTGGGACTTAAGCCTGTCATTGGGGTTAGTGACTGATACTGTAAGTGTGCCATGTCATATAGGGGGAATTGGTCATGATAGGCGAGACATGGACCTCCTTGCATAATTTGAATCACACATTACTACCACATTACTACCACCAAGCACAAAATGACAATAAAGTTTTCCCTGCCAATTGCATCCATACTCCACTTTGTTCAACATTGAAGACAGGGGATAGTTTTACAGTTGAGAAATTTTGTTTATTGGTCGAATACAGTGAAATGTGATATATACAGTGATGGAAGTTGCAAGGGTTGGGTGTCCTCAAAACCGACTTGGTGGCAGCTCTGTTGGATGTCATAGGTGGGTCCTATTTGTAGTGCAGTACTTTATTTAGCCCTCAGCTAAGTGTAGTTGGTGAATGGGTGGGATGGTTGCTTTGCAGTAGTAGCAGTGTCAATTGTTGGAGTGGGGCTTGTTCTTAGCTGGGTTTCCAATGCCATATCTTGGCCTAAGACTACTTTTGGCACCTGCTGTGGAGCTTCTTGAGGTGGCATGGTTGGCCCTTGTGATTCCTGGGAGGGTATTTCCTGTGCTGTTTCAGCTGCTTGGGTTATCTGTTGCTGGTTGTCCAGGGCTGTTGTGGGGCCATCTTTTCCGGTGTGGGTGTCTGACTGTTTGTTGACCAACTCAGCAGTACTCCAGCAATGGTAGCCATTGTGGCATTGTGTTCTTTCCACTGCTCCATGGCCTGTTGGTGTTGTTCCAGCTGCATCCTCTGACTTTGCTCCAAGGTGGATACAATCTGTGCCAACCTGTCTTGGGTATGTTGGTAGGCCCCCAAAACCGCTGCAATGATGTCCTGAGCTGCTGCATCCATCCGGTGCCCTATCCCCTGACCCACTGGGGCACTTCACCTTGCCCTGGCCCCCTGTGCCTGTGTCCCCTGTGCAGGTCTTGACGTGCCACTTGTACTGGGGCCCTCACCTTCCTGCATGTTGGGAGTGGGAGAATGTGTCCTCTGTAGCTGTGTTCCACCTGTCTGTGCCCTAGGTCCACTGGTGTGGGTATGCCTCCCCTGGCCTGCTGGTCTTGACTGGGTGTTAGGGGTGACAGTGTTTTGCTGGGTGGGGCTGCTGCATGGTGAGCATCCAGGGCAGTGTGAGGGGCCTGCCTGCTCATCAGTGTCCAGGGGTCCTTCGCTAAGGTCTTGTGATGTACCTCTGTCTTCCTTGTCCTCTCCATTAGGATTGCATGGGTGGTGGTGCCTGTTGGGGAACATAGACATGTCTGTTACATATGCATGAGGGTTTGAGGTGTACAGAACTGTGCAATTTTGTGCTTGTGTGCCTTTCAGTGGCCTTCCAGGTTGTGATGTGGTCATTGCATTTAGTGTCAGTAGTGGGGTTACATTGTGGTGGGGGTTATTATTCCATTGTGGGTACGTGCAGGGGAGGGTGGCTGTGCACAGCGGGAGTGATGTGGGCCTGTTGGTGAGTTCTGGGTGATGCAGGGTGGTAGATGTGGTGGGTAATGGCAGGGTGGAGTGTGGGTCTAGGTGGGTGTGGGTGGGGTGGGGTGGTGCATGCATTACAGGTATGGTGTATAGGGGGTAATTGTAGATGACTTACCCGAGTCCATTCCTCCAGTGAGTCCAGTGAGTCCCTCTGGGTGCAGGATGCCGCGTACCTTTTCCTCCCAGTCGGTGTAGTTGGGTGGTGTTGGTGGCGGTCCTCCCCCAGTCTTCTGCACTGCGATGTGGTGCCTGGATGCCATGGCCCTGACCTTTCCCCACAGGTCGTTCCATCTCTTCCGGATGTCATCCCTGGTGCGTGGATGGTGTCCCACTGCATTCACCCTGTTAACAATGGTCTGCCACAGCTCCATTTTCCGCGCAATGCGTATGTGCTGTATCTCAGACCCGAAAATTTGTGGCTCCACCTTTAGGATCTCGTCCACCATGGTCCTTAGCTCCCTTTTGGTGAAGCGTGGATTTTTGGCGGGGACATGGTGAGGGTGGTGGATGGCGTCGGGACTGGGGACAGGGTTTGGGTGCTCATGTGTGGGTCGCTATGCGTGTCCTGCCTGCTGGCGTTCTGTCTCTCTGGCTCTGGTGCTCTCCGTCTTCTGGTCCTGGTTTCATTGCAAGGGATTGTGGGGTGTGTCTGGGGGTGTTTTATGGTGTTCTGAATGTGTGTCAGGTGTGTGGGTGCCAGGCCTAGCCAATGTGTGCACTGGCTGCTGTTGGGCCCACTTGCCATCCGTGGCGGTCGCAGCCGCCAATGGTCGTCTGACCTCCACAGTCCGCCGAGGTGATTTGTGCATCATCATTTGGAGGGCAGGATGTGGGTGTGCTTGGCGGTGGCGGGGTAGGGGGGGCGGGATTCACGCCGACAGAGTCCTGGCGGGAAGTTGTGGTCTGGGAATTTTTGGCAGGGTTGGGTTTTTCTATCATTATATGGCAGGTTTCCATTTGCCGCCGCCGGCAGGATTCTGTTCACTGCCACCACGGTGGTCGGCGGTATTTCCCGCCATGTTCATAATGAGCACCTAACTGTTTTATTATAAAACATCCCTCTGCCCCCTGTATTTTAGAGGGAGATTCCAGCCAGATGACTGCCATCGCATACTGTTTGACTTCACTACAGCTGCTTGATGACACTGCCAGTTCCCTGGCCTATATGGGAAAGGTGTCTCAATAGACAATAGGCTTCTTCACTACTGCCATACTCATAAATGGTGGATG
Source organism: Pleurodeles waltl (assembly GCF_031143425.1). NCBI lineage: Eukaryota > Metazoa > Chordata > Amphibia > Caudata > Salamandridae > Pleurodeles > Pleurodeles waltl. The sequence goes on from NC_090446.1 coordinate 392,563,267, forward strand.
ATTTCTGCCCAGGGGGTCCTGAAGGGCTGATTAGGGCTTATCCTGCTGTGCTCGAACATAGAACATTAGATTAGTGGCATAGGTAAGAATCATACATCTCACATAGTGATAGTATGTTGGGACTTTTCTTGTGTTACACTCTTCTTGTCACCATTCTCTTGATAGTATCTTTTATCATCCTAAATATTGCAGCTTATATATTTTTATCTAGAACTCAGCTGATTCAATAAAACATATTGAACCATTTTTTTGCTTCTGTTTGTCTTTGCATGTGTGAGATGAATGCAACTGGAGGAAATGGATAAGATCTGATCCACCATAACTTCCCTGAGAGATCACAATGTCATGCGTCTGGCTGCCACAAATCACCCATGCCCTTGGGCATAAGTGAGGTGCTACTAGCTGGATGGAAATGGATGGGGTTGACACTTGACACATGGTGTGGGATCGAACTCTGGCCCATATTTATACTTTTTTTAGCGCCGCATTTGCGTAATTTTTTGACGCAAAAGCAGCGCAAACTTACAAAATACAATTGTATTTTGTAAGTTTGCGCCGATTTTGCGTCAAAAAACGACGCAAATGCGGCACTAAAATAGTATAAATATGGGCCTCTGTTTCCCCAGTGGTGTAGTGAGCACAGGAACCATTTTCTGCTTTTGCTTGTCTTTGCATGTGTGAGACGAATGTAATTTCCTCCACAGCTAGCTAAGTAGTACCTATTTGAGGCTCTAGGTATCTCTGTCTACTACGTGCTAAAGGCAGCTCAATACTATATTCGGAGACATCCGTGATGTTTAGGATTTCCTCCACAGCTAGGCTAGATAGGTAGTACCTATTTGAGGCTGTAGGTTGTTCAAGCTTGAACCTTAAAAGTATCAATCCCCATTTGGTGTCCTTATCTCTGAACAAAATACACACAATATGGCCACCCCGAACAGGGTGGTAATTGCATTAAACAATGAGTCCCACCGTTACTAATCATTTACTACAACATGACCTCACAGTTCAGTGGGGCGATGTTACTTTTGTATTTGAGGTGTATCCAGTCTATAGAACTGAAATTTGTTATTCATGGGTCAATTGTCCAGCAGGAGATGGGAACAAAACACATTTCATAACTCCACTATAGCTAATGTACCTGCACAATACAGAGCATACACTTATTTAGAGATAACTCTATCTTTTCAAGACCACCATAACTGGCTTGATGGGATAAACAAAAACAAACACCTAAAAAGAAAGGAGAGAATCTCTGCGTTCGGAGACCCCTCAAAACCACTATAATCTTAGAAACAGAGGTAATATATAAACTCCTGATAGATATCAATACACTGATACACGCCAATCTTGTTCTTTTCAGGACACACTAGATAAATGCAGTGAGAGAGGTGGGTGGTCAGAGTAGCGAACTGCGTACGTGAAACCGAGAAAGGAGTCACACCAATCATCAGACGTTTCTGTTAAAAAAGAAGAGAAACTTCCCCAACAAAAATCTCAATTTAAAAAGAAGGTTGCAGCGATTTCAATACGAAATGCCACTCAGGATGAGAGCTTTATTGAAGAACAGGAAGAGGCACTGGCCCCTCTAGTTTGCATGGCAGAGGTCACTATAGTTCTCCGGAATCTTCAAGAGCATCAGGAGGTGAAAGCAATTAACAACTTTTTAGAAGTTGAGACTGTGGACATTCGAGTCTCCCCACCCGACAGGGTGTATAAACTGAAAATACAATTAGAAGGAGACATTGTGCACACAATTGATGCTATCTTTTGGGATTGAGTAACTACCATTTATAATATCTTTTTGGTCGAAAAAGATTGGCCACCAGAATTTGTCCATAATCTCCCATATGGGAAAGAGGCAAATTAACTGTCTTTCTTGCCCTTAGTTCCAGTAAAACTCAGGGAGGCTTGCACTATCGATTGAGCGTTGGCACAGGCACCCACACTGTATCACAAACATGTAGGGAGGGATAAAAATTCTCCCTCCTTATAATACCAATTAGGTCCTAACCACAATCCCAATACCCTATCAAACATGAAGCTAAAGCACCATTGAGGAAAATCCTAACACAGCTAGAGTACCAGGGCGTAATTGAACCCTGCGTATCACCAATGAACAACCTGTCATTTCCCATAGGTAAACCAGACCTTTTTTATAGAATAGTCTTAGATTGTAGTAATTTAAACAGTCATACACCCACATTTGCCATTCAAAATGCTCAGAATACAGCACTCATTAATAATATACTGTGCAAAAAATACAAAACAACATTGGATATTTCCAATGTTTTTTTCTGCCAAACATAACACCTGGGAGTGTAGGGATTTAACAAGCTTTAGGGCTCTAGGCTCGCAAAAATAATTGTGCAGACTCCCACAAGGGTGTAAAAGCAGTGCAGGATTGTTTTCAGCCCGTGTTACTTCATTTTTTACACAACATTGACCCTGAGGCATTGTCCTACATAGATGACATCTATTTTACGGATGATAATCTCGTTCAAAATATAAAACGGGTGAACAGCATTGTTGTGGGATTTGCCAAATTAGGATACACATTTATAAAAAAAAATAAATAGCTTTTCTTAGTGTCCTATTTTTGGTATATGAACTATCAGATGAAGGCTAGAGCCTAGCTCCCCATTTTCGAGAAAACTGCGCACAATTGCAGCCACCAAATACTATCAAAAGTAATTGTTGGGTTTTTTAAACTTCGGCAGAACTTACATTCCAGATTATGCCCAATGCATCAAACCATTATATGATCTAATATGTCCTGATTTTTCAAGTAAGTATTGGACAGTCGAACACACACACATTCTTAGAACATTACAACAAGACATGCTTGCAGCAAAACACACACAAGGGATAACAAAACACATTTGGTCATCAGAGTAATTGCTGGTGCCATTGGTTTCACCTATGTATCATTCAATTGATGGTGATACCGTCCCGATACCATACAAATCACATCTGTATTCCACAGCTGAACAACGCTTTGCTCCCACAGAGAAAATTCTGACTGCTGTTCAGGTGGCTGTCATTAAAAAGAGACCTCTGGTCCAGGGGAAACACATTATTGTCGTAACTCCGATTCCAGCCCTTGAGGCTGACACAAAAGCCAGCGTTCCTAACGCAAAGACATTAGATTCATGTTGGATTCAATGGGCAACAACTCTGATGGCCACTGATGTTGACTTTGTTTTCAACCCTAAATTACATACTCAATAATTGCTTCAATATCACCTTGAATACCCAGTTCCAGCAAACACCTTGCCTATTGGCCAATATTACACAATCATTTACAGTGATGGTTCAGTCAAACCATTAATAGGCGCTAAACATCAATACTTGGCCACCTGTGATTTGCTACATGAAGGATGGTGAATTCCATCCACAACATACTTACACACAGACCTTACGGGACTGCACTGCACAACTAGCAGAGCTTAAGGCTCTGTAATGGCACTGGAACACACGGACTGGGGACAATTTACATTCATCATCTGTGATTTGTAGTATTGTGTCCAGCCCTTCAATGAATACCTGCGTTACTGGCACCAGAATGGCATCAGAGATTCCAAAGTAAACACCATCAAGCACAGATTATTGTTGGGCAAAGTAGCAGATCTGAAAGAAACTCTGCCCAATGTCAAAGTAGTTAATACATTGGAACATCAACGTGTTGGAATACACATTACAGGCAATGCCTTGGCTGATGAAGCGGCCAAATCAGCAGTAACTGCGACTTTTGTTGCTGCAATAAGTTGTTCATAGATGAAGTTGGATGAAGAAACCTTGGCTGCTGTGAAAGCTTCAGCTGAAAGCAAGCCCATGTCAAAGGAATAGCCTTCCAAATATTTCTACTGCTTATCTAGCCTAAATACTGATACCCAACCAAGACCAAAAGAGTCCTGAGTTGAAAAAAGCAGCACATGAGGGAGTTGCTTCTGTCCATGCTGGTGTGGCCACTACTATTTCTCTGCTACAAGCATGTTACTGGTGGCCAGGTCTATACAGACAGACCAAACAGGATGTCCTTTGCTGTGACATCCGTGAGCAAATAAAAGGGTCCACCATCAAACTTCCACGGCAGACACCTCTCATCATTTCAGCACTACAATCTGTGTGACCATGACCATTGTGGTTCTTTAACCCCTGATGGTGCATACAAATATATCTTAGTTGCTGTCGACTCATGCTCCAGATTTCTATGGGTATGGCCACAGCACACAGCTGAAGTTGAACTGTTAGTAAACATTTGCAAGTCTTTATTGGCATATATGCAGTTGCGTCTTTCTATTCGGACCAGGGCCCAGCTTTCGCCTCAAGGGCATTCAGGGACACCATGGCTTCATTAGGGGTCCAACTGTAGTATTCTTCTCTGTATCATCCCAAGGGAAATATTGTTGTGGAGCGAAGAAACCAAGACTTAAAGCAATCCTTAACAGTGAGCATATTAGGAACAGGTCGTAGTTGGCATAATCACCTGTGTAGAGTCCAGAGACCCCTTAATAATCTGAGCAGAAGGTCCCTGGGAGGGTGCACCCCATATGAAGTCTTGTTTGGAACACAAATGCATGTTCCTGATCTTGATGGTCCTGACAAGGAGGCAGCAGATACACCTTTTGACATAAATTACTTATAGCCACACCAAAGGTCAGTGATAAACTGGCGGCATCCAAACCCACACCGTTACGCCAACAGAACAACGTCCATCACATTATGACCCACGAATCACCACGGTGGACAGTCAACTGTGGTAAACCGTTGGCGGTACATATCGCAACGCTCAAAATACACACACAGATACAAAATAACACTACATTGGACAATTTAAATAACACACACTTGACACCCATCCACACACCACACCCACACCACTATAAAACACACACCCACATTACCCCCAACACTTTACAACTACAAATAATTACTACCAGAGAGAGACAGCAAGGCCACTCACACAACCAGAACCACATACCACTCACACCTATATACCACTCACGCACCCTACATCACACACCCCAACACATTACCCTACACGTCCTCACCTACACACCTTACACAACAACCATGGCACCACAAAGACCCCCTGATTCTCAGAGGAGGAGCTTAGGGTCATGGTGGAGGAAATCATCAGGGTCGAGCCTCAGCTATTTGGAGCACAAATGCAGCAGATATCTATAGCTAGGAAGATGGAGCTATGGCGGAGAATCGTGGACAGGGTCAACGCCGTGGGTCAGCACCCAAGAACCAGGGATGTCATCAGGAAGAGGTGGAATGACCTACGGGGAAGGTACTTTCCATTGCCGCAAGACATCAACTCACTGTACAAAGGACTGGCGGTGGACCCCCACCTCCTCCCCTACAACTAACAACATGGGAGGAGCAAGTTTTGGCAATCATGCATCCTGACTGGAGTAGGAGGAGGACTGGACTCTGATAAGTCAACTCTCTACTACTACAACCCCCATACCTGCATGACACCACATACCCCCACCCTCACTCCCATCACTTCACCACCTCCCACGTCCCCCATCATCACATCTCACTCATACCAATGCCAAGCTCTGCATGCCATACCAATGCATGGACACCACTCACAGCCCTGCATGGACACGTATCACTAAAGCATGCACACTAGAGAGAATCAGCTAGCCCACCACATACCAACTTACACATGTGAGACCTGCCAGGGCAAATACAACCAAAGAGGGCAACCCACTGATACACAATATGTCACACACAGAAACAATAACACTTCATGTACATCCCCACAGGTATCCCATACAATGTTACCGGAGAAGAGGTGCCAGCACTATCCAGTCCCCCAACTGAAAAGGCCCACAGTGATGACAGCAACTTTGGTCACCTGGATCTGGATGACCAACCTGGCCCATCAGGGACATCTGGACAGTCGGGACCCAGGCACAGTCACACACCACCACAGAGCCTCCCCCATCTGGAAACACCACCACAGCACCCACCCAGCGTACCCACTCCTCTGTCCCCAGGATATGTCAATCAACAGTGTGTCCACCTCTACAGGGACCCCAGGAAACACCTCATACCCAAGACAATCAGGGACCTGGGGTCAGTGGGAGTGGGCACACGGTTCAGGGGACGAAGGCACAGGACACCAGGGAAACTGGGAGGAGTGCTGTGCACCAGGGGGAGGACAGGCCCAGGGAACCAACCCTCCAGGAGGCAGTCACCGAGATCCTGGGAGCATGCCAACATTCCTAGGACACGATGGGCCAGATCCTGGACAATGTGCAGGAGAACAGGCAGCTGCAGGAGGGACAGTACCAGGGGATCAGGGAGGACTTGCAGGCCATCAACACCACCCTGGTCTCCATTGCAGGGGTGCTGGCAAACATGGCCAACATAATGAAGGAGGCAGTCTCACAACAGCAGGCCCCTGCCACTAGCCAGACATCTGAACTGCCTTCCACCTCCACTGCCGCTAGTGGACAGGAAGCCCTGCCACAGACCAACAGCACCCCTCCCCCTGCAGAAGGAGAACCACCCCGCAAACGTTCACTGCGATCCAGACAGAAGCCGGAGACTATTGCCAAGACTCCCGCCAGGAAATGAGACAATGCACCTGTGCTACAAATAGACTGGAACAATACTGCTACAAATAGACTGGAGCAATATCCTGGACTTTCCTACATCATCACCCCATCCTCTTGCAATTGCCCCTCTTCTTCTTAGCACTTCAATAAACACCCTTGGGAAAAAAACAAGTATGGAGTATGTTACATTTTTAAGTATGTATTCACATAACCAGGTTCAAACATTGCAGTTCAACTGTACAGTAATTGTGCACATAGGAAAGACCTGTATTTGGCTGCAGTGATCACACCAGGAGCGATAGTGAGGCACCAACATCTGTAAAATGTATTGCCAAAGGGTACAGTAGGTGGGCATAGAAGTGGGAAATAACAGCATGCCGGTGCCAAACATATACAAATAATTGACAATGAAATGTGAAGTAACACTGTCTGACCTGTGTGTCATTGGAAGTTTTGTCATATCACTGCTGTTCTGTTGTCCTCATCCTCATCCTCTGCCTCCTCATCATCACTGTCCAGAGGGTCCACTGCTACCACACGGCCATCTCCAGCCTCCTCCTCCTGCAGAAAAGGCACATGGCGTCTCAAGGCAAGGTTGTGCAACATGCAGCATGCCACGATTATCTGGCAGACCTTCTTGGGTGAGTAGCACAGGTATCCACCTGTTAGATGGAGGCACCTGAACCTGGCCTTCAGGAGGCCAAAAGTTAATTTGATTATCCGTCTTGTTCGCCCATGTGCCTCATTGCAACATTCTTCTGCCCTTGTTCTGGCATTCCTCATGGAGTCAGCAGCCATGATAGGTTGGGGAAACCAGAGTCACCTGCAAATATTGAGGGACACCATTTAGCCACACAATACCCCATATGGCCATCACCATACTCATACACCAACACCTACTGGGTGGGAACCAGGGCTCAACTATTAGCCACACCCTGTGCCTCTGTAGTTGTCCATTCAGATTGGGATGCAGCTATTCCTCAGGATAAAGGCATCATGCACTGACCCAGGATACTTAGCATTGACATGGGAGATGTACTTGTCCACCAAGCACACCATCTGTACATTCATGGAGTGAAAACTCTTACGATTTCGGTACACATGTTCATTGTGACAGGGGGCACAAATGCAATATGAGTTCCATCAATCCCCCCAATTATGTAGGGGATATGTCCCGTTGCATATAAGTCTGCCTTCACTGTGGCCAAATCCTCCAATTGGGAAAATACAATGTAGCTGCACATGTGTTTAATCATGGCAGACAACAGTCTGGTCAGCACTATTGAGAACATTGGCTATGACATTCCTGCTGCCAAGCCCAATGTCACTTGGAAAAAACCAGTTGCCAGGAAATGGAGCACTGCCAGAACTTGCACAAGAGGGCTGATCCCAGTGGGGTGACGGATAGCAGATATCAGATCAGGCTCCAATTGGGCACACAGCTTTGTGATTGTGGCTCTGTCAAGTCTCTAGGTGAGGATGATGTGCCTGTCCTACAGTGTTGCCAAGTCCACCAGGGGTCTGTACACGGGGTATGTCACCATCTCCTATTCATCCGCAGCAGTAGCAATTTAAGGGACAAAGGAGTGAGGAGCCGGTCACAAACTGAACATTGGAGCCACAACAGTACAATGCATGATGTCAATTTGTATTGGGTAAGTGGGATTTGTCATGTATGTCCAAATTCTAACTGTGATATTATCGAGGGCCTGCCCCCCCGCCTTAAATAGCGTCCGCCGGTCCTGTATATAGGGACAGATGGAAGTGAGGAAATTCCGCTGATGTTGTGCGCTGTTACAGGAGGCGGTCGTGAACCGCCGTGCAACTCCTCATTTGTTAACATTGGGCCCTATGGGTTACAGTGGCCAATGGTGGTGTACACCGGCGGTGACGGTATGCACTGCCGCGGACGTGACCACCATTTTCTATCTGATTGCTCACTTGCTACCTGACCTTCAACAGGAGAGGACCTACACTGCATGTGCTGCTGTGACCTGTGTCTGGAACCTTCCATGGCCCGTGTGACTGGGGAAAGGGCCCCTGCCTTCACCTTGGCAGAGTTGGAGTGACTGGAGGGTATGGTCCTACCCCAGTACGGGCTGCGAATGGGCCTCCAGACCAACAGGTGAGTACACTGTGAGGACGATGTATGTGGCATGAATGCATGGAGCGGTGTGTGTGAAGGCCTCGTTTAAGGGGGTGGGTGGATGTCCTCTGGGCAACATATTGATTGTGTGCTGGGCCATATGTGTGCAAATGGTGATGTGAAGGTGTATGGTGGGCCATAAGTGTAACAGGCAGGACTCTCTGACTGATACTATTTTCCTGTGTGTATTCCCTCTGCAGCCCAACGCCCATCAAAAGAAGGGTATATGGCGTGCCATGGTCAATGACGTGTGGACCTTGGTGCCTACGGCAGGCGGACACCCACTGTCAGAAACGGTGGGAGGACCTGAGACGCTGAGCACGGAAGACCACATAGGCCCAGCTGGGGATGCCTCCCAATGAGGAAGGGGTGCCCGTCGAACCCTGAACCCCCTGATGGCCCGCATACTGGGGGTGGCCTATCATGAGCTGGATGGGCGCTTGAGGGCATCACAGCAGCCACAAGGGGGTGAGTACCATGTCCATCATTACAACTTACGCATGGGAGGGTGGTATCTGGGTGGTGGATGTGTGTCAGTGGGTGCCCCAGCACAGGCCTAACATTGCAGAGTAGGTCCCCTGTTGGCAAGGGTCCTGAAGGGATAATCATGCTACCTAGCTCGTAGGCATCCACAACTGGGTCCTAGGTGTGCTGCATTTGGCGGTGTGTGCCCCTCCTCATGCTTTGGTGGCTAGCAAAATAACTGGTAGTGCAATGCACAGTGCGAAGGGATGTTCTCTGTGTGTGAGAGTAGTGTGTACGCCAACCTTGGTGTTGGTGCAGCCATTGACCAGGTGTATCCTTTGTCTCTCCCCCCACCTTTTTTTGTTTTGTGACCCTTATGTGCATTAGCATCATCTGGAGGAGGAGCAGAGGCACCGGCGACGGAGAGGGCTGCATCCAACAGGACCCAGGAGGCAAAGTCCACCAACGGTAAGGGCACCAGTGGGAAGGAGGGCAAGGGGAGCACCATGGCAGAGACTGGAGGGGACAGTTCAGACTCTGATACCTCCTCTGATGGAAGCTTCCTGGTGGTGGCGGACTCCTCTGTGACCACTCCAGCTACAGGTACAGCCACTACCCCCATACCAGTACCACCCTCCCAGCAGCACCTCAGCGAGTTGCCCTTGCCCACTCACCCAGGAGGGTGGGCATCTCCTTTGCCCCAGGCACCTCAAGCCCTGCCCCAGTTAGCCCTGCTGCCCTGAGTGAGGAGGCTATTGACCTCCTGAGATCCATCTCTGTAGGGCAGTCAAACATTGTGAATGCCATCCAGGGACTGGCAACCCAAATGCAACAAACTAATGCGTTTCTGGAGGGCATTCACACTGGCTTGGCAGCCCAACAGAGATCAATCCAGCCTCTGGCCTCCTATCTGATGGCAGCCATTGTCCCTGTTTCCGCCCTCCCCCCTCCAACTTCGTCCTCCCAATCTCATTACCCTCAATCCCAGCCTATCCCAAGCACACAGACAGACGAGCATGCACACAAGACAACACACAAGAGTGGCACAGCCAAACACAAGCACCACACATCATCCCACAGGCACTCACACAAACACCATTCAGATGTAGACATACCAACATCCACAATTTCCACTGTCTCCCCCTCCTCCTCCACCTCCTTCCCAGTTGCGTCTACACTCACACCTGCATGTACTACACCATCATCCACTACCAGTATCACCACCACACCTAGCAGAACACACACCTCACTGGCAGACACCTCCACAACAACCATGCACACATCCCCTGTGTCCTCTCCCACTGTGTCTGTCCCCCTCCTAAAGTACACCAATGCAAGCACTCAGACACCCAACTGCCATCCACCTCACAACAGCATACAGACCATGCACCTGCATCCAAACTCAGCAGATACCTCCTACAACCACTCCCTCTTCCTCTACTCCCAAACCTTCTCCCGCTTCCCACTCTAATGTCCCTAAGCGGTTTTCCTCTTCACCATTGACCTCTTCCCTACCCCTTCCCCCCGTCCTTCACGTCTGGCCAGGATGGCAAAAACCCAGGCAAGCACCATAGCCACCCAGTCCACGGGCCCAGTAGTCTCCACACCCACTCATAGTGGGAAAGGATCCAGGGCACCTGTGCAGAGGGTGAAGGAGCCTGCACAGGCAGCCTCAAGGAAAGGGTGCCTGCCCCAGCTGCTGCCCAGAAGGGCACGGAGCCAGCCCCAGCTGCTGCCCAAAAGTGCAAGGAGCCAGCCGCAGCTGCTGCCAGGAAGGGCAATGAGCCAGCAACAGCTGCTGCCAGGAAGGGCAAGGAGCCAGCACCAGCTACTGCCAGGAAGGGCAAGGAGCTAGCCCCAGCTGCTGCCAGGAAGGGCAAGGAACCAGCCCCAGCTGCTGCCAGGAAGGGCAGGTAGCAGGGTAGGGGCTCAGACAGAGCTCCCAGCACCAACCATTGTAGTGCTGCTGTCTGAGGCTGCAGGGGATGGGCTGGAGCTTCCCCCACCACTAGCAGCAGCAGCAGCAGCAGCACTACCACCACCACCAGTGGGAAGCCATCTGAGGCTGCATGGGATGGGCTGGAGCTTCCCCCCACCACCAGCAGCAGCACCAGTACCACCACCACCAGTGGACAGCCGTCCGATGTTGCAGGGGATAGGCTGGAGTTTTACCCCACCAGCTGGTGCAGCAGCACCACTACCACCACTGAGCAGCCGTCACTACCAGCGGACGGTATGTAGTCCTCCCTCCATGGGTTGCTGTGCGGCCTGCCCCCTACAAATCCAGTGGGTATTACACCTACCTGAGAGACTGTGACCTTACACTCCCCAGGATCAAGAGCACAGGGCACGATGCCCCATCCAGAACCAGTGGGTAAGACACCCACCAACCCCAGCCTCCCCAGGATCAAGAGCAAAGGGCACGATGCCCCCTCCGGAGCATGTGGGCAAGTCACCCACCTGATAGACCGTGGCCTTGCACTCCCCAGGACCAAGCACAGGGCATGTTGCCCCCTCCAGACAATGTGGGCAAATCACCCACCTGAGAGACTGTGGCCTTGCACTCCCCAGGACCAATCACAGGACATGTTGCCCTCTCCAGAACCAGTGGGCTTGTTCCACCTGCCAGCTGAGGTGCCCAATCGTTCCCCATCCTCCTGAGGTGCCTGCCTATTTTCCAACTGATGCCCCTGCCATGTTCTCTCCGTGTTGGTGCAGATGACAAGTGGGGCCTTGGACTTTGGCCCGTGGCCCTCGCACACTGAGGACTGGGCAGTGCGCCTTGAACTGTACAATTGGATATACCAGTTACTGCGTAATCTTACTACAATCACTTTGGTAAATTCATGTTGTCCTTGCATTTTTCATCTGAGGTATGGGGTAAAAATGTTTTGTTAATGCAGTTGATTGTGTGTATGGTGTTGGGGGTGGGGGGAGTGTTGCAGGGGTGTGTCACTCTCTTTTCCACCCCCCCTCCCTTGTGTGTTAGGTGTCTGTACTCACTGTTGTCGTCTTCGCTGGCGTTCGTGGTGGAGCAGCACATAGAAGAGCATTGGGAAGACATGCAGCTGGGGCGCAATGACGGCGTGGTTGTTTCCTGTGTCTCTAATGGTGAGTCTTTTCACTTCCGTGCATTGTTTCCACCAGGCTTTTGATGTCGTTGAAAAACGTGGCAGATTGCAGGGTCTTAATACAGTGGGCGGGACATTGGCTTCCGCTTGGCTGTAGGTGGCTACCGCCGTGGTGCCTGTTGTTTCCACCCTGCTGGACGGTGTGGTAAAGTGTCTGTCTATCTAAGTTCTCACCGCCATGGTCATAATTTGGCGGTAATTACCACCAGTCTGTTGGCGGTATTGCCGCCACTTTATCACCGACCTCCAGGGTTGTAATGTGGGACAAAGTTTCTTTTGCTATATACGGCCCGACAGAGGTTATTCAAATTCATATGCATCTAAACTTTCCATGAATGATGTAATAACACCTGGAGCTGATGACTGGGATGTAAAAACAGTTGATTCTTTGCTCTCTGAGCTATAATATTTTACTGTATTTGAAAGTGAAGAGGTTTATCAATGAAAAGAAAATGATGGAGCTATGTTCTGTTACAAATATTATAGACTCCATTTTATTCACAGAGCTAGCATCCCAAATACTATTTTTAATTACACACAATGGGAATATTGTCCAACTCCCCCTTTGGAGAGTTCAAAAACATACTCTGAAAAGGTTTATATGCTTTTCTGGACACAATATTAAAAATGCTGTGTCGTATTATTTTAAGTTGCCTAAAATGGAAACGCACAAGGTTTTTTTAATGGACACAAAATTAATTTCTTCTGATTCCGTTGTTTCCCATTTGGCTGTAAAAGACTATGAATATTGTCTGAAGCCGTTCAACTTAAAGAGTGTGTGGGAACTAAAAATTGGCAAATAAGGGGACAGGAAGCTTTAACTAGAGTATGTCTGATACCTATTCAAATGATATGTTGAATGAAACTGTACAACAGACAAGTTTATAGGAATTGGAGGCACCCAGTATCCCTGCCACTGCTAAACTAAACAATTGGCAAAACTACATTAATGTAACTGAAGAACAGCTCAATGGGTGGGTCAAGAACGGACCATTTAATACATCGCTTTCACGTCCTGGTAGATGTTTATTATGGCTAGTGGATACAAATGGTTGTCATGAGCAGTTTGTAAACTCCACAGGGGTTTTTAGAACTAGTAGACCAGATCCTCTCTATGTTTCATTAGAACACTCAGGTATAGTAACCACACAGTGTAGGGAAATTGTGCCAGCAATGGTTAAAAAGGTCCTCATTAGATGCTCTTAAAGAATACCTAGTCTTGTGTAAGACTGCACAGACTTGCAGGATTTCCTATTAGGCCCCAGAAGACAACGTACAAAGTGCTTCTTGTTTGCAATTTAAAATGAAATTTGGAAACTTTCCAACCAAGAAGCAGGTGCCCGGTTAACGCAAACAGATCAGGAGAATTTACAGAAAGCACTAGCCATTGTAGATAGTGGGATTAACACCTTGTATGACCACATATATCCTTTAAAAAATATTGTTTAATCTGCAATAGGCATTTTACAAAGTGACGTCATTTTTACAACATTGACAGAGCCAGCTTAGGTCCATTATGCAGTTAGGTTGGACACTACAAACACTGAAGTTTGATCATGTTCCTTGGCAATACTTTAGTGCAAGGGACATTCTTAGAGCATTTAATTTAACGCAACAGCAACAAATAATGGTTAAGAAAGAAGTGACTTATGTTATGCTAAACATCGAAAAGGTAGAAAAGTTGCCTTTTACTGTGGCTGAAATACCATCTGCTGAATGGTTAATACAAGGGGATTATCAATCTGCTTATTTCAACACTGCAATTCACATCTTGCTTAAAACACATTTCAGTGGACAGATATGAAAGGCTAGAAGATAGTTATATTCATGAGGTGTCCGAGCTACCCTTTTAGCACAAATATCTAATTGGCATAAAAGAGGTCTTTCTTAGCGGCAGCGAATGCAAGACTTCTGTGAGCCATTCAATGGTTTGTAAGCAGCTGTCCTTCCATGGGGCGTACAACATTTCAGCAACTAATTTAAAGTGCTATATGAAGAGAATTCCAGTCCCCCTGATTAGACCAGTGTCCTTGTATTCTTTAATGGAAGTTCTGTGCTTCTTAATAGTGAGAGCTGTTGTTGGATGTGAACCAGAATTGTTTATGTAGTTTTGGTGTCCCAAATTTTCACCTGTTGCTGTAACATACATTCCCCCCGCGCAACAGATAAAAGTAGCAGATATTTGGCCTCATTTTGCAACTTCAAATGTGAATTTTGACATGTTAAGCAGACTAAAAGATCTATTGTTCCAAAAACAGGTGTCACTGACAAATGCACACGAGACCTATGCGCTCCAAGTAGCAAGGTCATCTGCAGAGATACAGTCCCTTTTAAATACAAACTTTCTGAAACACTTCGGTGAACTCGTTCAACAGATTTTTAACTCATTCAGTACAACAGGGATTGTACATTTCTGTAAGGCTGTTGGTTCTGGTTACATCAGCACCTTCCTCTCTATATTTGGCATAAAACCCTCGGTCATACATTTTATATTTTTCAGTATTTTCAGGGGATTTCCATATACTTTGGCTGTAATAGGTGGGAAATTGCTGTTTTTCATTTGCATTGGCAGTCCCACCGCAACATGGAGTTCTGGAAGCACTTCCACCAGCACAACTGTGTCATGAATGCATGATGCAGTATTTCGGAGCACCACTCATGGAAGAGTTGGAGTGTAACTGTTCACTGTCATTTAGACTGGTTTTGGATTGTGTCCAGCTCATGTTTCAGTGCCTTTGGTGCTTTTTCGAATGTGCACTGGAAGTTTGTCTTGCTACATGGTTCTTACTTTCATTGGACACTGATCTGTTGATGTTCTACCTGAGGGCTCATTACCAGACATGCGCATTGATGGTGTGTTTGCTACGTGAAGTTGTTTATGAGCTGCCTTTCATGGTCTTTCTGCTCTTTCGCCTAGGAATGTATTTATATTTCTTAGTATGACATTCTTTAAGTTGTGCTTTGTTCAAGGCTGTGACAAGATACGGTTGCTGGCACAAAATGGTACATCGCGTCTCTAACATTTCACGGAAACATACATATTTTTACATGGGGACACTTTTCTCAGAACATTAGCTGTTGTTTTCTAAAACATCTCTCTGCCCCCTGTATGTTAGAGGGAGGTTTGGGCCAGATGACTGCCACCTTATGCTGTTTGACTTCGCTGCCGGTTCCCTGGCCTTAATGAGGAAGGTGTTTCAATAGACAATAGGCTTCTTCACTACTGCCATACATATATGGAGGATGGTGTCTTCCTGGGGGTTCCTGAGGGGTGGAATAGGGCTTATCCTGCTGTGCTCTAACATAGAACATTAGTGGTATAGGTAGGAATCATACATCTCGCACAGTGACAGTTTGGTGGGATTTTTCTTGTGTTTCACTTTTCTTGTGACCATTCTGTTTTTAGTATGTTTTATCATCCTAATTATTGCACTCTATGTCTTATTCTCTAATGCAGCTGATTGAAAAACCTTATTGAAACTTTTTTTGCTTCTGTTTGTCTTTGCATGTGTGAGATGAATGTAACTGGGGAAATGGATAAGATCTGTTCTACCACAATTTCCCTGAGAGGTCACAATGTCTTGCCCCTGGCTGGCACAAATCACCACTGTCCATGGGCATAGGTGAGGTGCTACCACCTGGATGGTAATAGTAATCTTTATTGTTTAGTTAATGAAAACCATAACAATCAATGCATTGTATACAATATATAAAATTCTATAAAAGAAAGGACAAACAAAAGGAGAACATTCTATAAAATCTTTGAAATATATACACTTGCAATTCTAAAGAAGTCGAGGGGCGGAGTGACCATTAAACTAACTTTGCAGACACTTGATGCCCATGGTGCGGTTGATGTTACATGCTAACTCAATGTGTACAATTTGAGAACCTGCTGTTGCGCCTATGGGCTTTTCTTTTACCTTTTTAACTAAGTCATCTTAGAATGTGTCCTTCCACATGCTATAACATTGTCAAAACTTGAATACGCGACTACAAAAATAAATGAATACTTAAAAGTGAGCCAACTGTCAGCTAAGGTGTGTCCTAAATAGTAAGTTTACGCTTGCGGTGTGGACAGTCAAAAATTTGATGAATCTGCAGATTGACTGCGGATCGTGAGGGTCAAACATTGACATCACTGCTGGCCGACAGGAGCGAGTCCCATTCCTCTCAACAGTTGTTGTCGTGCTTCCTTTAAGGCCAGGCAAATACAAATCAGATGGACCATGTCTTCCTTGGGACCTTTACATAACCTACAGGATGATTCTCCTCCGTTCTTCCAAGATGGTTGGTCCGCTCTGGATGGTAGAGCGCCTAGACGAAGAGCCGGGAAACGACGCTTGATATGCAGTGCAAAAGTTGAAATCTAATATTGTGATGGCGCCAAGGTGGTATAAGTGTGCATAAGAAGCCAGGTGTGCGAGCGTAGATTAGATTTATCAGCTAGAAAGGACTGCAATCCCATTTCCTTTTTTCACGCTGGACACAACAGTGGATATGAGATGTTGGAGTCCCACAGATGCATCATTTTTGTCTCTTGCAGAGAATTATACAGATACCTTTTATATACTGATTTTGGATTGTTGCTCACTGAATACCATAAAGCCATGTCTAGGGGGCTGGTCATATTTTTTCTTATTTTGTACCAGGACTTTATTGTATGTGCTTTCCTGCCCAACTGCTGTTGTATTAGGCCAAATTCTAGCCTGACCTGTGCGGGAGAAGCAGTGCCAGGAAGTTTAAATACCTGCTTATAGATTTTTATTTGTTGTTGGTCCAGTAGCAGGGTGTCTTTCCCATATAAAGCTTCGCTTCCATATGTAGTGGCTGGGAGGAATTTGGCCGACATAACAGACAGTAACGGCTTATACGATGGGCAATTTAATCTTTTTGCTAGGGTACAGAAAGCAAACGTTAAGGTTTTGCACTTCTGTGCAATGTGTCACTTCTGCGGCGCAAGATTGGCCTTGTTGTCAATAATGATGCCAAGGTATTTATAGCAGTGAGTTGTTTCAAGGGTAATGCCATTCAACTTTATATTGTTAGTTAGATTTAGAGGACATCCCATGGACATGGTTTTGGTCTTTGAGGTGTTAACTTCTAATTTGTTTGTCTTTGCGTATTCACTTAAAGTAGTGACCAACCGCTGTAGCCCTATTTTCGTGTGGCTTAACAGAACAATATCCTCAGCATATGAAAGGTGTGATAGGGTCAAACTTCCCATCCTTGGAGAGTGCGAGTTGGTTGCATCCAGCTTTAAGGAGAGATCTGCCGTGAAAAGATTGAAGAGGTGCGGGGCCAAAGCACAGCCCTGTTTTAGTCCTATATTTGTCGGTATCCTCCTAGAAATTTTTGAGCCATCTGCTACCTTGTCCTGCACCCAAGGTTTATCATATAGCATTCGCTCTTGTAATTTGCTCCAGAAAAGTGCTCTATCGACTCGGTCAAAAGCACTTTTGAAGTCCACGAAACATAAATATAGTTTTTTCTTTAAGCATTTTGCTCGGTTGGTAATGTCTCCAAGTGTAAGGATGTTAATCACTGTACCATATCCCTTCCTAAAACCAGTTTGATTCAAAGGAACAAGGTTATTTGAGTTTGACCAATTGAGCAGGTCGGCCAGTACTAAGGTGGCAAAGTATTTGGCCTCGCTGTCAATTAACGCTATCAATCTGTAACTGGCTGGGTTGCTCTACAGCCCCCTTTGTATATTGGGTTAATAATGGATCCTCTCCAACTTTCTGGAATGATTGTGTTACACTCAACCTCAGTATACAGGATTGACAGTGTTGTTGACCAATATTCAGGGTCAGCCTTAAAGACAGCTTGCGGAAGACCATTAGGACCGGGGGCCCCGTCCCTGCGACCCTTCCTGATGGCTAGTGCGACGTTCTTGGTGCTAAACGCTGTCCCACTCTGACTGACATCTGTGAGTTTTATTGACTCCTTCAGAGGCTGATCTACTTCAGATGAGGGTGGTTTAAAGAAAATGTTGGCAAGGTATTCCACCCATTTTCCTTCTGGGACTGATGTGAAGTTTATTGTTCTTACCTGCCGGCTGATTCCATTCACTGTTGTCCAAAAGGCCCTTGAATTAGCCTTCCTTGAATTATGAAGTAATTTGAGCCAGAAGTTGTCCTCCTTTTTGGTTCACATTTGCCATACCTGATTCTTGTAATTTTTCCGTAGGGTTTTTATTTGGGCGCATTGGGTTACTGTGGGAGAGCTGTCTTTTATTAGTCTAAGGTTGCACCTCAGTTCCTTCCTTAGTTCTAACACTTTTTACGGGTAGGTTTGAAGACCTTGCCTGATTATTATGTGGCAATTGATGCCTGGCAAGGCCAAGAGAGGGTACTGACTGAAGAAAAGTGGCCCACGCTTTCACTGTTGGTAGGTCCTGCCATATTGCCGAATGAAGCAAAGATTTTATGTTTTTACACAGCCTTGGTAATGAAGACTCCGACCAGATCAGGCGGTTTAGGTTGATAGATGTTATTGTTCCTAGTTCCTTTATAGCTGGAAGAAGGCACGGAGCATTCCAAACGAGTTCTATTTGCTGAAATGAGTGGTCACTATGGAGAGTAGGTTTAATTTTAAATTTGCTAACATGAGCTAGCAAAGGAAGTGACACGGCTGTATAGTCTATTATTGTCGCGGACTTTGCGCTATGATGAGTAAAGCTTGGCGGGACGTCATCGTTGATGCTGTAATTTAGTACCCTCATACTCATGTTCTCTAGTGCCTCTACCAGTTGTTTACCCCTTGTGTCCAGTCTTTTCTGCTCTGGCAGTGTTTGCAGCGGCACTGACCATATGGCATTTTCAGCTGCCAGTTGCTCATCTGGTTCTGCATTGAAGTCGCCTGTCACTAATATGTCCCATGCTGGATTAGCGCATTTTAGCTCTTCCACCCTATTCAATAATTCATCAAAGAGCAGTACTTTCTGATTTTTCCACGGATGGGCATAGACATTAAAAATGACTAGCGGGCGTACTGATTATTATTAAAGGTAATTTTAATGGCCTGCAAGTCGGTCTTTGAGAAAGCCAGCTGCTCTGTTGATACAAGTAGCGCCATCGAAATGTATGTGGCTAGACCACCGCTTGCCCTACCTGATTTCTTTGATTTTTTTGGCACTAATGTGGTGTAGCGAGTAGCCTCCTAATTCGATTGGGTCCTCCAGCCACGTTTCTTGTAGCAGGATTATGGAATAATTGCAACTAGTCATTGCTGTGAACCGGTCTGCTATGATTTTTTTTGCACCGGCGATGTTCCAGGACATTATGGTGACAGCCAAACTTTGATCTGTGTTTACTGCATTTAATGCGCTAGGTCAATTGTTTTTCCTCAAATTTAAAGTGTGAGCCATCCATCTCCATTAATCTCGCTCTCCCTTCAGTACAGTTTGGGGGCCACTGTTGTTTTTTAAGTTGGGTACCTTCCATTTAAACGGCCTTTGTTCCAGTTCCCCGGATTCCGGGTCCCCTACGAATTCAATGGGCGTTGGCAATTTTTCTCTAGAATTTAACAATAGGGGAAAGGGATAGCGTTGACTGAATGGTTCTGATAACCGTATGCCCCAAATTTCGAATTGCTGTTTGACTGCCATAATTAATGTAGCAATATCCCTTGTTCTCCACTTTGTTAGAGTTTGCTCCAGCCCATTTTGAGCGCTACCAGAGAGGAATTTCACCGATGTCAAGTCTGCGGATACGATTTTCTTAGTTGATGGGAACTCGGCGAGAAGCCTCAGAATGTTACCCCTATTTAAGCTGTCTTGATGGCCTCGTGATTTATATTGCAGGGTAAAAAGGATCTGCCTTAATTCCAGATCATTCTTGGTGGCCTGAGTGGATTGTAATTGGTGGGGGTGATCGGTATTTCTCTGTGTCGATGGCCTTCTTAACTGTCCCCCCTTCGACTGACTACTATGTGGTACCCTATCTAACATGGGTGTTTGTTTGGTTGAGCTAACTTCGTTTAAGAAATTGGTTGTCGAAGTTTGGCTATTATGAAACGTAACTTTAGTTTTTATTAGCCCTTGATTGTTTGTGATTGTAACCACCCTAGAGGGGTGGCTGTGACTTGGGCTTGTTGTCTGGAGCTCTTCGCTGCTGATGTTGCTAATGCCGGATTGCGAGACGTATGCTGAGAGTGAGAGTTTATGAGTCTGACTTATAGACCGTGATTTTGCCTCATCAGTTATTTTTCTTGAAAGTGGGTTGTAATTTGGTTGATTGCCCGACATTGTATCTGGGGAAATTTCTATGACTTGCATAGCACCAGCTTGGGTGCAAGATCCTTTCCATGGGTGTAACTTGAGACTCGACATGATGCCTGCTGTGGTACCCGGGGAGGTTGCTGCGAATTGTGTGGCAGCTGCGTGCAAAGTGGTGGCTTGGCAAGGTGATACTGGGGGCACAAGTTACATCTTGTTCTTACCGAATAGGGTGGTGGCTGATGCCACTGCGTGTGGGACGTCCTTTGGTCTTAGTATTCCAGCTGTTATTGACCATAGTTGGTCGTTTCTCGGTATTGGAGCGTCTGATTGGTTTGGAGATTTTTCGCTACTCATGTGTGTTTTTTCCATTGGACACCTCTGTCGGGGTGCCTGGTCCAGAACTTCCCTCACCCTCAACTCCAAGGCGTGCGGGGTAGACTGAAATTGTACTGTCGACTGAGACATTTTGTGTACAGCTGACTTTGGTGAAGCAGCAGTTGGTGACGGACCTAAACCATTGACTGCCCCATCCCTTGTGGCTTTACCGTGATTTGGGGCCTTCTGATTCCCTGAAGACCCAGAGCCTTGGGTTTGTGGTTTCTGGAGCACCGAAAATATTGGGTAAAGATTATCATTAACTGCTTTGGCACATGTTTGTTTCATTGCCTTCCTGGCTCGCTTTTTTTGTCTCTTAGTTAGAGGTTTCGGTTTGCGAGCTGGGCGATCGTTTGTACACTCAGAATCAACGGGCACTATTTCTTTCAGCTGTGACGATTCATCCGTACTAATTGAGTATATACCCTGGGTATTTGCCTCTTTTTTTGTAAGACTACTTGCCGCTCAGCCTGGTGTCTTTTGAAGTATGACTTTATCACCTGAATCGTTGTTTGTATTATTGAAAGTTGCTTCATCGATATTACTTGTTTTAACTTTCTGCAGTATCTCTGTTAAAATAGTTTGTAACATGCTTAGTTTATCTATTACTGCGCCACAGTTGCAAAAGACTTGCTGTTGACTAGATATATGCTCCAGTGGCCGAATGGCCAGAAAATCCAGCTTACGATTGATGTCGGCAATGTGTATGGCCATAACCTTCATTAGGTCCATTTGTAAGTCAAGCTTATCCGATTGCATGTTAAGAGCCGTCGTCAAAGTGTGTAGAGCATTTAACAGTGAGGCATGTAATCGAGTGAGATCTTCCATTTCGCTGCTCGGGTAACCTGCTTGAGAGGAACTTTTGGTGGAATTTGTTTTACCTTCTCTATTGATAGTCTCCAGGGGAGAAATGGTCAGGATGCTTCTTGCCATTGCTACGACGTCATGTTGTGGTTTGCTTATACCACTCAAAATTTCCATAATTGAGTTAGGCAGCCTTACTTGTTGCGGTATAGAGGAACTGTATTCAGTGCTACCCACTGTAGGAAAGTACCATCTTGCCTGGCATGTTACCCCCATATTTCACTGTATATATTTTGTTTTAGTTGTATGTGTCACTGGGACCCTGCCAGCCAGGGCCCCAGTGCTCATAAGTGTGCCCTGTATGTGTTACCTGTGTTATGACTAACTGTCTCACTGAGGCTCTGCTAACCAGACCCTCAGTGGTTATGCTCTCTCATTTCTTTCCAAATTGTCACTAACAGGCTAGTGACCAATTTCACCAAATTACATTGGCATACTGGAACACCCTTATAATTCCCTAGTATATGGTACTGAGGTACCCAGGGTATTGGGGTTCCAGGAGATCCCTAGGGGCTGCAGCATTTCTTGTGCCACCCATAGGGAGCTCTGACAATTCTTACACAGGCCTGCCACTGCAGCCTGAGTGAAATAACGTCCACGTTATTTCACAGCCATTTACCACTGCACTTAAGTAACTTATAAGTCACCTATATGTCTAACCTTTACCTGGTAAAGGTTGGGTGCTAAGTTACTTTGGGGGTCATTCTGAACCTGGCGGCCGGTGACCGCTAGGGTCACCGACCACGGGAGCACCGCCAACAGGCTGGCGGTGCTCCCTCGAGCATTCTGACCGCGGCGGTTCAGCCGCGGTCAGAAACGGAAAGTCGGCGGTCTCCCGCCGACTTTCCGCTGCTCGGGGGAATCCGCCATGGGGATTCTGACACCCCCTACCGCCATCCTGTTCCTGGCGGGTCACCCGCCAGGAACAGGATGGCGATAGGGGGTGCCGCGGGGCCCCTGGGGGCCCCTGCAGTGCCCATGCCAATGGCATGGGCACTGCAGGGGCCCCCGTAAGAGGGCCCCGCAAAGTATTTCAGTGTCTGCAAAGCAGACACTTAAATACGCGACGGGTGCAACTGCACCCGTCGCACCTTCCGACTACGCCGGCTCCATTCGGAGCCGGCGTCCTCGTGGGAAGGTAGATTTGCCCTGGGCTGGCGGGCGGCCTTTTGGCGGCCGCCCGCCAGCCCAGGGCAAATCTCAAAATACCCTCAGCGGTCTTGTGACCGCGGAGCGGTATTTTGTCGGGGGAACATTGGCGGGCGGCCTCCGCCGCCCGCCAATGTTAGAATCACCCCCTTAGTGTGTGGGCACCCTGGCACTAGCCAAGGTGCTCCCACATTGATCAGGGCAAATTCCCCGGACTTTGTGAGTGCGGGGACACCATTACACTTGTGCACTACACATAGGTCACTACCTATGTGTAGCTTCACAATGGTAACTCCGAACATGGCCATGTAACATGTCTAAGATCATGGAATTGCCCCCCAAATGCCATCCTGGTATTGGGGAGACAATCCCATGATCCCCCGGGTCTCTAGCACAGACCCGGGTACTGCCAAACTGCCTTTCCCGGGGTTTCACTGCAGCTGCTGCTGCTGCCAACCCCTCAGACAGGTTTCTGCCCTCCTGGGGTCCAGCCAGGCTTGGCCCAGGAAGGCAGAACAAAGGACTTCCTCAGAGAGAGGGTGTTACACCCTCTCCCTTTGGAAAAAGGTGTCAGGGCTGGGGAGGAGTAGCCGCCCCCAGCCTCTGGAAATGCTTTGATGGGCACAGATGGTGCCCATCTCTGCATAAGCCAGTCTACACCGGTTCAGGGATCCCCCAGCCCTGCTCTGGCGCGAAACTGGACAAAGTAAAGGGGAGTGACCACTCCCCTGACCTGCACCTCCCCTGGGAGGTGCCCAGAGCTCCTCCAGTGTGCTCCAGACCTCTGCCATCTTGGAAACAGAGGTGCTGCTGGCACACTGGACTGCTCTGAGTGGCCAGGGCCAGCAGGTGATGTCAGAGACTCCTTCTGATAGGCTCCTCCAGGTGTTGCTAGCCTATCCTCTCTCCTAGGTAGCCAAACCTCCTTTTCTGGCTATTTAGGGTCTCTGCTTTGGGGAATTCTTTAGATGACGAATGCAAGAGCTCATCAGAGTTCCTCTGCATCTCTCTCTTCACCTTCTGCCAAGGAATCGACTGCTGACCGCGCTGGAAGCCTGCAAAACTGCAACAAAGTAGCAAAGACGACTCCTACGACCTTGTAACGCTGATCCTGCCGCCTTCTCAACTGTTTTCCTGGTGGTGCATGCTGTGGGGGTAGTCTGCCTCCTCTCTGCACTAGAAGCTCCAAAGAAATCTCCCGTGGGTCGATGGAATCTTCCCCCTGCAACCGCAGGCACCAAAGAACTGCTTCACCGGTCCTCTGGGTCTCCTCTCAGCACGACGAGCGAGGTCCCTTGAACTCAGCAACTCTGTCCAAGTGACTCCCACAGTCCAGTGACTCTTCAGTCCAAGTTTGGTGGAGGTAAGTCCTTGCCTCCCCACGCTAAACTGCATTGCTGGGAACCGCGTGTTTTGCAGCTACTCTGGCTCCTGTGCACTCTTCCAGGATTTCCTTTGTGCATAGCCAAGCCTGGGTCCCCGGCACTCTAACCTGCAGGGTATGACCTCCTGAGTTGTCCTCCGGCGTCGTGAGACCCTCTTTCGTGACTTCGGGTGAGCTCCGGTTCACTCCACTTTGTAGTGCCTGTTCCAGCACTTCTGTGGGTGCTGCTTGCTTCTGAGTGGGCTCTTTGTCTTGCTGGGTGCCCCCTCTGTCTCCTCACGCAATTGGCGACATCCTGGTCCCTCATGGGCCACAGCAGCATCCAAAAACCCTAACCGTAACCCTTGCAGCTAGCAAGGCTTGTTTGCAGTCTTTCTGCACGGAAACACTTCTGCACGACTCTTCATGACGTGGGACATCCATCCTCCAAAGGAGAAGTTTCTAGCCCTTGTCGTTCTTGTAGAATCTACAGCTTTTACCCTCCAGTGGCAGCTTCTTTGCACCCACAGCTGGCATTTCCTGGGCATCTGCCCACTCCCGACTTGATCGTGACTCTTGGACTTGGTCCCCTTGTTCCACAGGTACTCTCGTCTGGAAATCCATCGTTGTTGCATTGCTGGTGTTGGTCTTTCTTGCAGAATTCCCCTATCACGACTTCTGTGCTCTCTGGGGAACTTAGGTGCACTTTGCACCCACTTTTCAGGGTCTTGGGGTGGGCTATTTTTCTAACCCTCACTGTTTTCTTACAGTCCCAGCGACCCTCTACGAGCTCACATAGGTTTGGGGTCCATTCGTGGTTCGCATTCCACTTCTAGAGTATATGGTTTGTGTTGCCCCTATCCCTATGTGCTCCCATTGCATTCTATTGTGACTGTACATTGTTTGCACTGTTTTCTATTGCTATTACTGCATATTTTGGTATTGTGTACATATATCTTGTGTATATTTGCTATCCTCATACTGAGGGTACTCACTGAGATACTTTGGCATATTGTCATAAAAATAAAGTGCCTTTATTTTTAGTATATCTGTGTATTGTGTTTTCTTATGATATTGTGCATATGACACTAGTGGTGCTATAGGAGCTTCACTCGTCTCCTAGTTCAGCCTAAGCTGCTCTGCTAAGCTACCTTTTCTATCAGCCTAACCTGCTAGACACCCCTCTACACTAATAAGGGATACCTGGGCCTGGTGCAAGGTGTAAGTACCCCTTGGTACCCACTACAAGCCAGTCCAGCCTCCTACACCCACCAGTAGCGGTTTGTTTAAATACTGATCTTTAGGATTCATTAGGTCAAGGGTTATTAGGTCCAATGCTTCACCTAGATCTTTGTGTTTGTTATTGAGAGTGACTGCAACCAAGAGTCTTCCATTATTCCTGTAGCTACTTCAAAGCCCATATCCAATCTCTCATTGTTCCACTGGGTATTAAGATATGACAGCGAGATGGGGGTCGATTGTTGGTGCATTCCCTCATGCACAATGTCGTAGTGTACCTCTATCGAGATACTTGTGGAGAGTAGAAGCTCTGTGTTACTAGGATTAATAGATGCGCCCTGCTGTTGGTCACTTTGAGAAGTTTCCCTCTCTTGAACATGAACCTGAGCCGTGGTCACAATACTGCCCGCCTGCAGATTTTTACACACTGTTGTGCTGCTAGTGATCCTGGAGATGTTTAGTCGTTCATGAGCTGTGCGGTCATAATGTACTTCGGGGGTCAGACGCTTTGAAGCTTCCTGGACGGGTGAATCGGGCCCTAATTGTTGAGTGGGATTTGTTGGTACCTCAAACCTCAACTGTCCAGTGGCCATTGGTTGTGGAACCAAAGGGGTTGGCATGCCCACGTCGGTGTCAAGATTTGAGAAGAAAGCTGCGGCTGGATCTTCTAGAAAGGTAGACTTGTTGGAAAAACCTGTTTTCTTGAGGTACACCTGTAAGGGAGTAAGGGGCGGTGCCTGCTGATCCGACCTACTACTTTGCGGGCTCTGTGCGGAGCAATTTACCTTCCTTTGCGTCCCCCTTTGAGGTCTTGAAGTTTTGACTTTACCCTTTGTTGGCAGCCTGAGGCGTCCTGATCTCACGGCTGCGTTCTCTTAGCCCAGATTTCTGCGGGAGGAACTCAATTTGCTTTAGTCTGATGGACTAGCGTTGATGGCCTGAGATGCTCGGTGAGCAGGGCACCCGGGACTCTCAGAAGCCGCACCCGGACCTGGCAGGACCGCTTCCATGTGGCCCCGGTGCACTCTCTCTGCTGCAGTTTACTAAGACTGCTGCGCTCACCCTGGCTGGGGAGAGATGGATGGATCCTTGGGCCAAAGCCTCCTGCCGAATGTTAGTAGGTAAGGTGATGCAGCTGCTAGCGACACCTGAAGAGTTAAACTCCTCAGGAACGAGGGGTTGTCAAGGGGTTGGCCACATTAGGATATTAGGTACTATAGAAAACAATCTCCTGAACTCTTTACCAAGTCCACAGAAGAGCAACACCAAACAGGCCTTCAAACAATGCAGGCCCTTCCAACTGACACATCTACCAAAATTCCTGCAGGGAGATTCCCGGTGACGCAGCAAAAACTCTGTCCTGCTTTCTCGTGTGCTACGCGTGCCAGCGCAAGCTTATCCAGTCACGACCAGGTGCTACTATCCACAGCCAATTGCAAGGTCAAGCTGCGAAGAACAGTGGAGCGAGGTTGTGAGGGTGTGCAGCACGGGGGCACTGGGGGACCGAGAGGACGCTCCCGGTCCTCCACGCAGGAAGCAGCAAGGAGCAGTAGGAAGCTGTGCCTCAAACCCTCAAGACCCGGGGATTAATACCTTGTTACCGGGCGTACGGGAGGTCTCCTGTGTGCCCTCGCAGAGTGCCCTCGTAGGCTCTGTACCTCAGGGGTCAGGCTTGTCTCACTCCTCTCTTCTCAGGTTACGATCCTTCTAAATGCCCACAAGCCCTACGCAGGGAGCCCCCCCGCCCACTGCACCCCCGCCCACTGCACAGGCCACTGAATTCAAACAGTTTTCAATTTTCAAAGTCAAAGTCAAAAGTCAAAAGTCAAAGGTCTCTCCAAATGCCACTGGCCCGGTGCTACAGCGTGGCGGGGGCGGGAGGTACACCTACTGATGGGCTGATGGCTGTAGGCTGTAGGCTGTAGGCTGGACGATTTAATTACAGGCAGCTGCAAGCTGGCAAAGTGCCCTACGTCCAGGGACTTGACTGGGGGACAAGGGTGATAGGCAGTATGCCGGTCGGAACGTCTCCCAGCTGCCCGATCGTCCCTACACCGCACCTCTCCTCTCAACCGGCTTGCGTCCTGCTCGTCCGTCTCCGTCTCTCCGTCAACACTCCCTCTGTGCTGATCTCTGCGTAATGCATTGGAATAGACCTGGATGGAAACGGATGGGGCTGATACTTGTCACATCATGTGGGATCGAACTCAGTTACCCCAGAGGTATATCCTTCCCACTTGAGGGAACAAAAGCAAAAAGAACAGATGATGGATGGAATGCTGAACAATGCAAACACTCACCGCCAATCAGAGAGATCTAGGTTTAATTAATTGTTTCTTTGACCACCACGCCACGCCAGTTAGGACAAAGCCATATGCAAATCAGTATTGACCCTGGTCCCCTTGGGGTTCTATCTCAGAACCTCGGGTGCCTAAATCACCCGTGGCTCAACAACGAAGTCAACGTTCTAACCACTAATGCCTTTACCACAAATGCGTTTACAACGATTTTACCGTTGTAACACACATTCCTGGTAAAGGCATTAGCAATCAGCATGCACGACCCAGCATGCTTCCACCCCAGCCCCCCACCCACCCCTTAAACCTAAACCCTTACCCACAAACCCTAATCACCCCCAGCCCCCCACCCCACCCCAAAAACTAAAACTACCCCGAGTCCCCACCCCCACCCCTAAAACCTCCCAGCCCCCCAAAAACAGCCCCAGTCCCAGCCCAACTTACCTCCTCCCTCACATCATCCAATCCGACTCCCTTCTGTACCTTAACCACGCATGTACGTTGTTCAGACATGCGTGGTTAAGGTACCAAAACCAGGAAGTCATGGAAAACGAAAGCGTTGTTTCGCTTTCGTTTTTCACAACCTCGTGGTTCCGGACTCGTTCTTCCGGATGTTCCCCCCCCCCATGGGAACAGTCCAGCCCGAACTGCCGGCGAGGTCCTCCCATGATCAGAAACAAGCAACCTGGGACACGTTTCAGGGTATCACCCCTCATCAGCCAGGCTAGCAGATCTCTATGACTGAGAGTAAATATTTGCATTCCGTCCACCATCTGTTTTTTGTTGTTTAAGGAAAGGAAGACTTTCCCCTCACCTCAGCCTTTCACAGTTTATCTGTCTGAGACAGTGATATTAAATGACTGAATCAGACACAGTCATAATCTCACCCATGCTGCCTCCTGAGAGAAACGTTATGCATGGATAGAGTATCAAAGAAACAGCATATAAAATTGTAAGAAATATGGCTAGTATTTGGGGGGGCACACTAAATTATAGGATGACCAGGCCCTGCTCGCACCCCCCCCAACTGCCGTGGCTAGAGTCCTGCTTAACCAAGGCCAGCCTGACCGTACCAGACATAAGGGTTTGCCCAGGAGGCTGGAAGGGTGGGGGCCACTTTTATTACTTAAAGGGGTGGTTTTGTAGAAGTGCAGCAGTTTTAAAAGCACTGCAGATTATCTTGTGTATTCAATAGGATTCAGGCACCAATAAAAGGGGCAAGATAACTCTAGTGATTAATGTACTTGCTGGAGAGAGATTAGAGTTTTGTCTAGTTGCACATTTGACTTATCTAAGGTAGCGCAGAGGGTTAACTTGCCTGCTGCAAAGAACGTGTGCTATAGAGATTACAGAACGGTATTTTATGTGCATAGCTCAGTGGGATAATGCTTTTGTCATAGAGATCCTTCTGTTAGTATGCAGTTCATGAGTTACAATCATAATCTAGCACAATGAGCTATGAACCACCATCAAAGAGCTGCATGAAAACTGCATGATACAGTTTAGAAAGTTGTATTCTTTCCCCAGTCTTTCATTATCCTAATTTTGCATAAAAAGGGTTTGTTTTGGTAGAAATAAATTGTGGTCAGTAAAATGATCTCTAACCACTGTGTTACATTTTTAAATCCTGAGTTTATGCTTCCTCAGACCGAGCACTCTTAAAAAATGCCTACCAGTATGGATGGCATGTGAATGCTTCACCTTGCAGTCCCCTTTGTCTTATGTACCAATTTCTATACACTGATTTTCGCACATATGATTCATTGTCTCTGGATGTGGATGTGATGTAAAGTGCTCCAACACCCTTCACTGATAAGAGAGGCTCTACAAAACAAATGAAGTACATGTGAGAGGGGCTATGGGAGATATGAGGTATTCTTAGAGAGTGATGGTGAGGGAATCATTGAAAAGCCCCAGTGAAGATTGCTGTATTCTGGTGCTCTGTAAGATCATCATTTACTATGCTTTCAAAATTAATACAATTGAATATAGAATGAAAAATTATATATTTATGACAAAATTTACCAGGACTGCTTTGGGTTCCTAGTCTGGTCCTGCACTTAGTTGCATACCTTCCGCTTTTGTTGTGTGACATGTTTAGAGTTCTTTACTAATGAGGTCTTTTGAGGGATAAATAGTGGTATTTCAAGCTGCTATAAGTACTGTGCTAGTCAGCTATGGCCCTGATTAGAACTGGTTGTTGTACTTCAATCCCTGTACAAATTGGAGTTTGCACAAGGATCATAAGGCAGCTCGAGAAGAACATATTATAAAGTGCTTTCTTCTTATGTTTACCACTTACGTATTTATTGAGACGAGGAAAATACAGTCTATAGGCCATTTTACAGCTTTTCGTAGCAGGCGGGAAATTAAAATACTGGTCATGTTGGTATAAAATGGGTGGCAGTCCTACATGAGGCCAAGGCCCAGGTCAGAGTAGACGGTATGTGGCTAATGGAAAAAGTGACTGCACAGAGACTGTATGGCCCAGTCCAGTTCCTACACTGTTGATAGAAGTACATGTAAACTAACAATAAATCATGCACTACTAAGATGCACTGGACTGCCTTGATTACATTACCTGAGTATGTAGAATCGCTCCTGGCAGGCAAGGCTGTATTCTAACAGTAGCAGGACATGGGGTAAGGCCAAGAATAAACTGCACCAAGTGCAATAATTCCTATTTTTGGTACTCTTGTTGATGCTACAGGCTGCCCATGATGTTTGTGTGTGGTTACTTCTTTCGGGGCCCGTATGTAACGTGTACCTTCTGAGGGTCTACTGTGTATGACACTGCTTACCGATTCATTCAGAAAGTCTTAGGGACCATATTTATCAAAAATAAACTCAAAGCAATGCAGCAAGCCATCTTGCTGCACTCTTTGAAGGGTTAAGGGCACAATTGTGTCGTGTTTACCAGTACACTACACATTCCTGTCCTTCCTTTGCACAGGCACCATTTTTGGATGCCTAGCGCCAACAGAGGCACCCTTGTGTCATGTTGCAAGGGTGCCTAAGTTGCATGCAGGATTGTTTTTGTTCAGGGAGGGGCCCCTTACAGCACAAAAACAATCCTCTGAGGCTCTTTCCTCTTTCTATGCAGCACATGTAGAAAGATATTTCTCCTCTTTTCGCCTCCCCTGGGAAGGCATAGCATGTTGATCCATTCCCAGGTCCACCTCTAATGGTAAATCTGGGTATGTCTGAAAATCCATGCGTAGGAACACCCATGCTCCACCCATGGAGCGCCTCCCTGGGGCAAAGTAACGCAGGGCCGTAACTTATGCTGCCTTGTGTTACTCCAGATTTAGCAAGCACTGCAAGATCACGCAGGGTAGCCTTGCATTGTTTCGTAAAGCTGACTCTAGTGAGTGCGTTGTCCTTGCATTACATTGTGTGAGGCAAGGGCAACACCACACTGTGATAAATAGGCCCCAAGTGTTTAAAGTCATTTAGGACCAGTGCTTCTAACATTCAACACTTGTCACCTGAAATTCTGTGAAGTTTGTGGACATTTAGGGGTTTGTTTAGTACTGTTTTCCAAAGAACGATTCGGCGGTCACCTTTGATGGTAGTGCCACTGGTACCCGCAGCCAGTGCCTACCATCCTGCAGCAGGTATATACCAGTCTGGAGAGTGGACACCTGATTAGTTTCTCTTAACTGGAACCGTGGGAGGCAAGAGGTCTCAAGTCAGTGACATTCAGGGACAGTGCCTTCCATTACCATGCCCGGTACTTTCGTATTGTGGCAGGCTAGTGAGTGGTGAGTAGCTAAGCCTCATCTTCGCAGCCTGCCTTCCCCATGCCCCTTCAACACCATAGGAGTCAGAGTACAACATGCCTGCCCCAACTACGCTGCAGTCTTGAGAGGGATTGGGAGATGTGTCACTATCACTGCTTGCACCCTGGGTGCTGCTTCCTCTCCTTTTGAGTATTGACCTCCTTAAACTCACACATCTTTTGTACTCTCTGCAGCAGGAAAGCACCTTTTACTCTCTGATCCTAACTGGACCATGCTCTTGGATTGGGTGAGGTGGTAGGCAGTCCTGGTCAATTGCTGAAGCCTCAAATTTTTAACACTCTCCTCTTTGATACTTCAGGAGCCAGAGGCAGAACGTGCCTGCACTGCCCTCAACTGAATTCTCCCATTGATAATTTGGTCACCATCAGTGTGGTTTGCTAGGTTGTTGCAGACTACCCCTTCCATTGCTCAGACTCCTTAAACCTCACCCGCACCACCCACTATAATTCCCTTACATATTGTAGAAAGAAAGCTCCATCGTTTCCTGACCATAACTGGAATGACTACTTCCCTGTCTATGAGCGCTTCTGCAGCCTGACCTGTATCTGTGTACATGCAGGGAGAGCATGATGTGCCGGCATGTGTGCAGGTTGAGAGATGTATCTGCGATGCATGGTGAGTGGTGTATTTATGCGTTCAGGTTGAGTGAGCTGACTGTCTGAGTCCAGTTGCAAGTTTGAGTGCCAGGCAACCAGTGTACCTATGAGTGCAGGGGCAGTGTTGTGTCTGTACAATAGCAGAGTGAACAGCACAGTGTACCTTTGTCAGTGCAGGGGGAGTAGTATCACTGTGTGAGAGCAGAGTGAGTGGTGTCCTGGTGAGTGATGTGCCTTTGTAAGTGCAAGGTGAGCTGTGTGTGAGTGAAGCGTAAGCTGTATGGGTATATAGTAAGCTGTGTAAGTGCAAGGAGAGCAATGCTGCTGTGTGAGCTGTGTGACTGAGTGAGGGCAGAAGGAGCTATATCTCTGATTGGAGGATGAACTTTAGGTCTAAGACTGCAGCATGGTGAGTGGGCGTTGCACCCTTATTTTAGACATGTGTAAAATACATAATATGCACCTAGCCGAGTGACCTCCCCCAAAACTTCCCTTTTCAACTCATACTTGATGCAGAGCAAGAGAAACAAAGGTAGAAAAGAAAGACTGAAGGAGGAACAAAAAGATAAGAAAACAGAGACAAAATGAAAAAGCAGAGATGAAAAACAACATAAAAGAGAGAGACGGAGAGGAAGTGTTCGGTGGGGGAAGAAAAAAGCCAGAAGTGGAAGCAAAACAAAGCAGCCTTGGTATTTGGAAACCCACGCATTTGGCAGCCCTGGTGACTGGCCCTTTGGGACGATTTGGGAGATTTATTGATTATTATTATCATTTAAGTCAACCTAAGCACTGTTCTAGACTAACAGCCTGATTTAGCAGACGGGGTTACTCTGTCACAAACGTGACGAATATCCCATCTGTTATATTGCGATTCCATTATGTCCCACAGGAATTTACGTTTGTGACAGATTGTTAGAAATTGGGTTTTTGGTTGGCAGTCAGGTTACCCTCTGTCCAAGCAAGAACCCTCACTCTAGTCAGGGTAAGTCACATACAATCCAAAATTAGCCTGTGCCCACCCTCTGGTAGCTTGGCACGAGCAGTCAGGCTTAACTTAGAAGGCAATGTGTAAAGCATTTGTGCAATAAATCATTGTGAGAAACTGGGGCTGATTGCAGAGGCCCCCTAACTTTTTGCCCCCATTTTCCACTTTATGCTGGTGTTTTCCTGACTCTGATGGTGCCCTGGGTACTGCTAACCAGTCCCAGGGCCTGTGCTCTGTGTAAAATGGATATGCAAATTAGGCTAATTATAATTGGCTAAGTTAACCTACCTATAAGTCCCTAGTATATGGTAGGGCATGTAGGTTTAGGGACCACAGCATAGGTGGTGCACACCTAGGTGCATTGCTGAGGTGCCCAGTGTCATTTTAAAAGCAAGCCTGCCTTGCTGGCTGCTTTTAAATTAAAGTTATATGCAAATTCGACTTTGGAATTAAAGGTACTTCCAAAGTCTTAAACTACCTTATTTTTACATATAAGTCACCCCTAAGGTGTGCCCTATGTGCCCCTAGGGCTGGGTGCCATGTAACTATAAGCAGGGACTTTATAAAAATAGATTTATAAGCCCTGGTGAGGTAAAAACAGCCAAATTCGTTTTTCCCTCATTGAAGTAAATGGCCTTCATAGGCTAGAATGGGCAGACTTTATTTTAAATTTTAAAGTCTCCTTAAATGTTACATACCAAGAATTTGGTATCAAATTGATTGTTATAATAAATCCCACAACTTCCAGTTGTTGGATTTAATATAACTAGTGCAGGTAAAAAGTTTAGACTTTACCTAAAAAGTTGCCAATTTCAGCTCTGCATTGTTTTTGCTGCTGTGCTCTGATTGGCCAGCCTGCAGCAGCTTCTGCCAGGCTACTTTAATGAGGTGTGAAGTGGCCTGACTTCACACAAAGGAATGTGCTTGGGGGAGAGAATCTCCCCTCAGCAGATGGTGAGGCAGGAAGGGGGAGGGCTGCCAAACTGGTCTTCAAAGGCAGAGAAGGACATTTGCAGCACCCAGCAACACCCCCACATCCTGCAACCCCAGACAATTAGGTGCCCCCTTGATTAGATTAGGAGAGGGGTGTGTTTATGATTTTTAGCCACACCAGTGGGTGGGCTCAGCCAGATCTCTCCTCCAAAAATCAGATTCATCCATTTTGGATTTTTAGAGACTGTTGCCTTCTGGGATGGATTTTTGCCACACTTCCCAGGAAGTGGTCATCACAGGGGGACGACCCTGTCCCTGATTGGAGAACCAGGGCCCCCCTGCTTTTCACCCAGGAGCAAGGATAAAACTGGCAGACCTGCACCCACGCCTCAGATCCCCACCAAATTTCAAGAAGAAAGAACTACAAGGAGAAGAAGGACTGCCCTGCTGGACCCCTGGCCTGCACCTGGACCCTGCACTCAGAAAGACTGCACCAGCTGCACACTTGGGCTTCACCACAAGAAGGACTTTGCCTGGCTTCCACTGGTTCAAGGAGGGACTCCCTGTTTGCTACAGGTGAAAAATTGCTAACCAGAGTCCCCTGCACCAACTCCTGAAAAAGTGACCAGCTGACCACTGTCCAGTGGCCAAAAAGGAGTTTGCGCCAGGTGTATTCTGGGAGTTGAAGTCCGCACTTCCCAAGGACCATCACAGAACTTCTGGACCCTTGGGGTGAGCTGTGGACCCCAAAAGAACCTTAAAAGAACATCTGGGTGAAGCCCCAGAAGTTTGGAAAAGATTGGAGAATTTTTGGAAAAAAGCTCCATAAAGTGACCGACCCGACGCGGAAATTCTAGCCGGCTTGCCTCAACCGCGACCCGGCCTGACTTCGTGGTTCGTCCCGGTAAAGAAAAACATCCAAAAAAGAGACTAAGTCCGAACGTAAAAAGTTGACCGGGACCTTCCAGCCATCGTATCCGAGAAGGGCTCCACGGACGTCGGATCAAGATCCAGGTTTACCCCGGTCGAAGGATTTTCATCTCGAAAAAACGACTAAGTCCGAAGGTAAAAATCACCACCGAGGAAACCGACTTCGCGTATCCGGACAAGGGCTCCAGGAGGTCGGATCCAATTGGCAGGTTCGTCCCGGTGAAGAAAAACTTCAAAATAAAGACTAAGTCAGAAGGTAACTTTTTAACCGAGGCCTCCCGCGACTTGTAGCCGAGCAGGGCTCCATCGCGGTCGGCCTGAAAGTTTGACTTTGCCCCGGTCCTGGTGCAACCAGATGACCCGATTGGCGCTTTTTGTTTCTAAGCGCTAGAAAATAATAATACTTTAAAAATTCATATCACCGGTTCCCCTGAACCGATTTTAATCGTTTTTGTGTCATTTTAAAGATAAAAATATAAGCTATTTTTATAAATTGGTTTTGGATTTTTAAACTGTTTCCTGTGTTTTATTTAATTACTGTTTTGTGATATTTGAATGCTTTACACTTTGTCTCCTAAGTTAAGCCTTGACGCTCGATGCCAAGCTACCAAGGGTAGAGCTGGGATTAATTTACTGAGACCTAACTGTACTTATGTGGAGGTTTGTGGCTTGTTGCTAGGTGTAGGTACCTACCTGCCCTACCAATAACCCATTTTCCAACATAATTGGAAGCAGCGACGGGATCCTGTACTTGTGTTCAATATCACGTTACAGTTTTAGATAAAACAAATTAAAAATCCTTTAAATTGTCCTAGTGCAAATTTTTTTTTTAATTTTTAATTTTAATTTTTTTTTAATTAATTTGGATTAATTTCAATTATTGAATTTTTGTAATTTTTCTAAATTCTTGTTACCAATTTTTGCAAAAAGTTTTTGTTGACACAAAACTAGGGAACCATGGAGCTTGATCTGGCTAGCCTACCCACACTGACAGTATTCCAGCTTAGGGGGTTGTGTATTGAGAGAGGGTTGCCTGCAACCCCTGATCTCAGGAAGCAAATCCTGATTAAATCCCTGACAGCATGGGCTGAGGCCCAAGAGGTAGAGACAGAGGAAGCTCCAGAGGAGGAAGAAAAAGAGGAAGATGCTAACTCTAACCACTCAGGGGAGGGAAGGCATCAGACCCCAAGTGAGGAAGAGGAGGAACGGTCCTCAATGGATACAGTCACTAGGGGCAGACCCAAAGCTAGTGGTAGGAAGAGGGTCCTTTCAGGAGGAGAGAACCCATCCATCAGGGAAAGAGAGCTGGAAGCCCAGCTAGCCTACATAGCTTTGGAAGCAGAGAAGCTGGCCCTAGAAAAGAAAAAGTGGGCATACAAAGAAAAAAGAGATGGAAGCAGCGATAAAGAAGCTGAGGTGTCCATGGGTGGGGGAGTTTGCCCCAGATTACCCAAGGGGGTGGTCCCTGCTTATGTAGAGGGGGATGACATAGATAAGTGGCTGGAGGCCTTTGAGAGGGCACTCCAAATGAGAAGGGTTAGGCCTCAATACTGGGGTTCCCTTTTGTGGGAGTTGGTCCCCAACTCAGGGAGGCATAGGCTTCTGACCTTAAGGGGGGAAGAGGCAGATTCATACCCTAGTATGAAAAGGTGCTTAGCCAAGAAGTTTGGTCTGACCCCAGAGCAATATAGAATGAAGTTCAGGGACACCCAGAAGGTCAGTACCCAGTCTTGGGTTGACTTTGTAGACACCTCACTAAAGGCACTGGAGGGCTGGATTATTGGCAACAAAGTTAATACTTATGAGGGGTTATACAATCTGATCATGAGAGAGCACATCTTGACCAATTGTATCCAAGAAAGGTTACGCCAGCATCTAGTGGACTCTAAGCTGACCAACCCTAGAGAGCTAGGGGAGGCAGCTGATGAGTGGTTGAGAACCAGGGTGGTTGTCAAGTCCCAGGGGGGAGACTCCAAGAAGGGGGGGACAGGTCCCCAAAAACCTAAGGAGGGAGGTGGTAAGCCCACCACAGAGACTCCCTCTGTACCCCAGAACCCTAAGAAGGAGGAGAGTAAATCCCACTCCCAATCTGACATGCAGAGACAGGGAGACCCAGGGTTAAAAAAGCTCTTGGACAGTAGGGCTTGCTTTGACTGTCAGCAGACAGGTCACTTCAGAGGAGATACAGCCTGTCCAAAGAAAGTGGTTAGCACTGGGCTGTCCAGTGTAGCCATAGAGGAGGATTCCTCAGATGATGAAGTCCTCCTAGCATTGTGCTGGGAGACAGGACCAGATGGTAAGCTGGTGATCCCTGAGGGTGGGAGTAGGCACTTCCACCACATTCAAGTGAATGGGATCCCTACCACTGGCCTGAGAGACACCGGTGCCAGTCACACTATAGTGAGTGACCGGTTAGTGACCCCAGACATGTATGTCCCAGGAAAGACAAAGAAAGTCAGGATAGCCACAGGGGAGGTCACCTCCAAACCTGTAGCCATAGTGCCCCTAGAGAGGGAGGGTATCCTTGACTGGATTAGGGTGGTAGTCAGTGCTGACCTTCCCCTAGATTGTATCCTGGGCAATGACCTCCCAGAGGTGAGTCTGGTCACAGATGGGGTGGTCGCCCAGGGCGCCCCCCCAACCCAAAGTCCTGGGGAGTCAGTCCCTACAGTTAGGAGACAGGGGTCCCCAAGAAAAGGAAAGAAGAAAAGGAAGGGTAGGCCACTCTTAAAGAGAGTTCCAGGGAGCCAAAGGCCTTCTGCCCCAGTAGGGGGGGAGCCCAGAGTTGGCACTGGTGAGGCCTCACCTGACCCCAAGGAAGTCCTGAATAGTCAGGCAGCTGTCCAGATGCAAGGTGTTGCCCCTGCACTGACAGAAGGGAGAGTGGAAGGAGGGTGTCTGCCACAGGAGGTGGTAGCCCCCCACTCTAGACAGCAAGAGGGGTGCCAGGACCCCAAAGATGCCCCTAAAGCAGCTCAGCCACCTGTCAGTGGAGAGCTTAGGGTGTGGTTCTGGGTACTGACAGCTGTCAGTAGCCTCTGCTGGGTGCTAGCCTTCCTGGCAGCACTGTACTTGGCCTGGGAGGCAGACCCCAAGGCCAATAGCAAAGTAGGCCCCCTGACCCTGTTGGTCATGGTGGGGTTGCTCAAGTGTTGGGTGACCTCTTTGGGTAAGCTAGGTCTTGCCCTAGCAAAGTTAGGAGTAGGGGAGGTGGGCACCTCACTACCCAAGTTGGCAGAGAGAGAGGAGGAAGACCCCCCTAGAGGGAAGTTTCAGTTTGGGTTGGGTCCTTTTACTGTTGGGATGGCTTCACTACCCAGAGGGAGTGACCCTGACAGGAGGATATAAGGCAGAGTAGGCCCTGCAAAGGGACAGCCAGTTTTCTTCACTGTCTTCCTCGCCTAACAAGCCAGGAAGACTCTCCCAGGGTTGGGCTGAGTCTCCTGGGCGTGTGGGCTGGGGGGGGGTTGTGTGAGAAACTGGGACTGATTGCAGAGGCCCCCTAACTTTTTGCCCCCATTTTCCACTTTATGCTGGTGTTTTCCTGACTCTGATGGTGCCCTGGGTACTGCTAACCAGTCCCAGGGCCTGTGCTCTGTGTAAAATGGATATGCAAATTAGGCTAATTATAATTGGCTAAGTTAACCTACCTATAAGTCCCTAGTATATGGTAGGGCATGTAGGTTTAGGGACCACAGCATAGGTGGTGCACACCTAGGTGCATTGCTGAGGTGCCCAGTGTCATTTTAAAAGCAAGCCTGCCTTGCTGGCTGCTTTTAAATTAAAGTTATATGCAAATTCGACTTTGGAATTAAAGGTACTTCCAAAGTCTTAAACTACCTTATTTTTACATATAAGTCACCCCTAAGGTGTGCCCTATGTGCCCCTAGGGCTGGGTGCCATGTAACTATAAGCAGGGACTTTATAAAAATAGATTTATAAGCCCTGGTGAGGTAAAAACAGCCAAATTCGTTTTTCCCTCATTGAAGTAAATGGCCTTCATAGGCTAGAATGGGCAGACTTTATTTTAAATTTTAAAGTCTCCTTAAATGTTACATACCAAGAATTTGGTATCAAATTGATTGTTATAATAAATCCCACAACTTCCAGTTGTTGGATTTAATATAACTAGTGCAGGTAAAAAGTTTAGACTTTACCTAAAAAGTTGCCAATTTCAGCTCTGCATTGTTTTTGCTGCTGTGCTCTGATTGGCCAGCCTGCAGCAGCTTCTGCCAGGCTACTTTAATGAGGTGTGAAGTGGCCTGACTTCACACAAAGGAATGTGCTTGGGGGAGAGAATCTCCCCTCAGCAGATGGTGAGGCAGGAAGGGGGAGGGCTGCCAAACTGGTCTTCAAAGGCAGAGAAGGACATTTGCAGCACCCAGCAACACCCCCACATCCTGCAACCCCAGACAATTAGGTGCCCCCTTGATTAGATTAGGAGAGGGGTGTGTTTATGATTTTTAGCCACACCAGTGGGTGGGCTCAGCCAGATCTCTCCTCCAAAAATCAGATTCATCCATTTTGGATTTTTAGAGACTGTTGCCTTCTGGGATGGATTTTTGCCACACTTCCCAGGAAGTGGTCATCACAGGGGGACGACCCTGTCCCTGATTGGAGAACCAGGGCCCCCCTGCTTTTCACCCAGGAGCAAGGATAAAACTGGCAGGCCTGCACCCACGCCTCAGATCCCCACCAAATTTCAAGAAGAAAGAACTACAAGGAGAAGAAGGACTGCCCTGCTGGACCCCTGGCCTGCACCTGGACCCTGCACTCAGAAAGACTGCACCAGCTGCACACTTGGGCTTCACCACAAGAAGGACTTTGCCTGGCTTCCACTGGTTCAAGGAGGGACTCCCTGTTTGCTACAGGTGAAAAATTGCTAACCAGAGTCCCCTGCACCAACTCCTGAAAAAGTGACCAGCTGACCACTGTCCAGTGGCCAAAAAGGAGTTTGCGCCAGGTGTATTCTGGGAGTTGAAGTCCGCACTTCCCAAGGATCATCACAGAACTTCTGGACCCTTGGGGTGAGCTGTGGACCCCAAAAGAACCTTAAAAGAACATCTGGGTGAAGCCCCAGAAGTTTGGAAAAGATTGGAGAATTTTTGGAAAAAAGCTCCATAAAGTGACCGACCCGACGCGGAAATTCTAGCCGGCTTGCCTCAACCGCGACCCGGCCTGACTTCGTGGTTCGTCCCGGTAAAGAAAAACATCCAAAAAAGAGACTAAGTCCGAACGTAAAAAGTTGACCGGGACCTTCCAGCCATCGTATCCGAGAAGGGCTCCACGGACGTGGGATCAAGATCCAGGTTTACCCCGGTCGAAGGATTTTCATCTCGAAAAAACGACTAAGTCCGAAGGTAAAAATCACCACTGAGGAAACCGACTTCGCGTATCCGGACAAGGGCTCCAGGAGGTCGGATCCAATTGGCAGGTTCGTCCCGGTGAAGAAAAACTTCAAAATAAAGACTAAGTCAGAAGGTAACTTTTTAACCGAGGCCTCCCGCGACTTGTAGCCGAGCAGGGCTCCATCGCGGTCGGCCTGAAAGTTTGACTTTGCCCCGGTCCTGGTGCAACCAGATGACCCGATTGGCGCTTTTTGTTTCTAAGCGCTAGAAAATAATAATACTTTAAAAATTCATATCACCGGTTCCCCTGAACCGATTTTAATCGTTTTTGTGTCATTTTAAAGATAAAAATATAAGCTATTTTTATAAATTGGTTTTGGATTTTTAAACTGTTTCCTGTGTTTTATTTAATTACTGTTTTGTGATATTTGAATGCTTTACACTTTGTCTCCTAAGTTAAGCCTTGACGCTCGATGCCAAGCTACCAAGGGTAGAGCTGGGATTAATTTACTGAGACCTAACTGTACTTATGTGGAGGTTTGTGGCTTGTTGCTAGGTGTAGGTACCTACCTGCCCTACCAATAACCCATTTTCCAACATAATTGGAAGCAGCGACG
This sequence comes from Pleurodeles waltl, assembly GCF_031143425.1. Taxonomy (NCBI): domain Eukaryota; kingdom Metazoa; phylum Chordata; class Amphibia; order Caudata; family Salamandridae; genus Pleurodeles; species Pleurodeles waltl. Next base: position 392,604,313 of record NC_090446.1, read on the forward strand.
GGATCCTGTACTTGTGTTCAATATCACGTTACAGTTTTAGATAAAACAAATTAAAAATCCTTTAAATTGTCCTAGTGCAAATTTTTTTTTTAATTTTTAATTTTAATTTTTTTTTAATTAATTTGGATTAATTTCAATTATTGAATTTTTGTAATTTTTCTAAATTCTTGTTACCAATTTTTGCAAAAAGTTTTTGTTGACACAAAACTAGGGAACCATGGAGCTTGATCTGGCTAGCCTACCCACACTGACAGTATTCCAGCTTAGGGGGTTGTGTATTGAGAGAGGGTTGCCTGCAACCCCTGATCTCAGGAAGCAAATCCTGATTAAATCCCTGACAGCATGGGCTGAGGCCCAAGAGGTAGAGACAGAGGAAGCTCCAGAGGAGGAAGAAAAAGAGGAAGATGCTAACTCTAACCACTCAGGGGAGGGAAGGCATCAGACCCCAAGTGAGGAAGAGGAGGAACGGTCCTCAATGGATACAGTCACTAGGGGCAGACCCAAAGCTAGTGGTAGGAAGAGGGTCCTTTCAGGAGGAGAGAACCCATCCATCAGGGAAAGAGAGCTGGAAGCCCAGCTAGCCTACATAGCTTTGGAAGCAGAGAAGCTGGCCCTAGAAAAGAAAAAGTGGGCATACAAAGAAAAAAGAGATGGAAGCAGCGATAAAGAAGCTGAGGTGTCCATGGGTGGGGGAGTTTGCCCCAGATTACCCAAGGGGGTGGTCCCTGCTTATGTAGAGGGGGATGACATAGATAAGTGGCTGGAGGCCTTTGAGAGGGCACTCCAAATGAGAAGGGTTAGGCCTCAATACTGGGGTTCCCTTTTGTGGGAGTTGGTCCCCAACTCAGGGAGGCATAGGCTTCTGACCTTAAGGGGGGAAGAGGCAGATTCATACCCTAGTATGAAAAGGTGCTTAGCCAAGAAGTTTGGTCTGACCCCAGAGCAATATAGAATGAAGTTCAGGGACACCCAGAAGGTCAGTACCCAGTCTTGGGTTGACTTTGTAGACACCTCACTAAAGGCACTGGAGGGCTGGATTATTGGCAACAAAGTTAATACTTATGAGGGGTTATACAATCTGATCATGAGAGAGCACATCTTGACCAATTGTATCCAAGAAAGGTTACGCCAGCATCTAGTGGACTCTAAGCTGACCAACCCTAGAGAGCTAGGGGAGGCAGCTGATGAGTGGTTGAGAACCAGGGTGGTTGTCAAGTCCCAGGGGGGAGACTCCAAGAAGGGGGGGACAGGTCCCCAAAAACCTAAGGAGGGAGGTGGTAAGCCCACCACAGAGACTCCCTCTGTACCCCAGAACCCTAAGAAGGAGGAGAGTAAATCCCACTCCCAATCTGACATGCAGAGACAGGGAGACCCAGGGTTAAAAAAGCTCTTGGACAGTAGGGCTTGCTTTGACTGTCAGCAGACAGGTCACTTCAGAGGAGATACAGCCTGTCCAAAGAAAGTGGTTAGCACTGGGATGTCCAGTGTAGCCATAGAGGAGGATTCCTCAGATGATGAAGTCCTCCTAGCATTGTGCTGGGAGACAGGACCAGATGGTAAGCTGGTGATCCCTGAGGGTGGGAGTAGGCACTTCCACCACATTCAAGTGAATGGGATCCCTACCACTGGCCTGAGAGACACCGGTGCCAGTCACACTATAGTGAGTGACCGGTTAGTGACCCCAGACATGTATGTCCCAGGAAAGACAAAGAAAGTCAGGATAGCCACAGGGGAGGTCACCTCCAAACCTGTAGCCATAGTGCCCCTAGAGAGGGAGGGTATCCTTGACTGGATTAGGGTGGTAGTCAGTGCTGACCTTCCCCTAGATTGTATCCTGGGCAATGACCTCCCAGAGGTGAGTCTGGTCACAGATGGGGTGGTCGCCCAGGGCGCCCCCCCAACCCAAAGTCCTGGGGAGTCAGTCCCTACAGTTAGGAGACAGGGGTCCCCAAGAAAAGGAAAGAAGAAAAGGAAGGGTAGGCCACTCTTAAAGAGAGTTCCAGGGAGCCAAAGGCCTTCTGCCCCAGTAGGGGGGGAGCCCAGAGTTGGCACTGGTGAGGCCTCACCTGACCCCAAGGAAGTCCTGAATAGTCAGGCAGCTGTCCAGATGCAAGGTGTTGCCCCTGCACTGACAGAAGGGAGAGTGGAAGGAGGGTGTCTGCCACAGGAGGTGGTAGCCCCCCACTCTAGACAGCAAGAGGGGTGCCAGGACCCCAAAGATGCCCCTAAAGCAGCTCAGCCACCTGTCAGTGGAGAGCTTAGGGTGTGGTTCTGGGTACTGACAGCTGTCAGTAGCCTCTGCTGGGTGCTAGCCTTCCTGGCAGCACTGTACTTGGCCTGGGAGGCAGACCCCAAGGCCAATAGCAAAGTAGGCCCCCTGACCCTGTTGGTCATGGTGGGGTTGCTCAAGTGTTGGGTGACCTCTTTGGGTAAGCTAGGTCTTGCCCTAGCAAAGTTAGGAGTAGGGGAGGTGGGCACCTCACTACCCAAGTTGGCAGAGAGAGAGGAGGAAGACCCCCCTAGAGGGAAGTTTCAGTTTGGGTTGGGTCCTTTTACTGTTGGGATGGCTTCACTACCCAGAGGGAGTGACCCTGACAGGAGGATATAAGGCAGAGTAGGCCCTGCAAAGGGACAGCCAGTTTTCTTCACTGTCTTCCTCGCCTAACAAGCCAGGAAGACTCTCCCAGGGTTGGGCTGAGTCTCCTGGGCGTGTGGGCTGGGGGGGGGTTGTGTGAGAAACTGGGACTGATTGCAGAGGCCCCCTAACTTTTTGCCCCCATTTTCCACTTTATGCTGGTGTTTTCCTGACTCTGATGGTGCCCTGGGTACTGCTAACCAGTCCCAGGGCCTGTGCTCTGTGTAAAATGGATATGCAAATTAGGCTAATTATAATTGGCTAAGTTAACCTACCTATAAGTCCCTAGTATATGGTAGGGCATGTAGGTTTAGGGACCACAGCATAGGTGGTGCACACCTAGGTGCATTGCTGAGGTGCCCAGTGTCATTTTAAAAGCAAGCCTGCCTTGCTGGCTGCTTTTAAATTAAAGTTATATGCAAATTCGACTTTGGAATTAAAGGTACTTCCAAAGTCTTAAACTACCTTATTTTTACATATAAGTCACCCCTAAGGTGTGCCCTATGTGCCCCTAGGGCTGGGTGCCATGTAACTATAAGCAGGGACTTTATAAAAATAGATTTATAAGCCCTGGTGAGGTAAAAACAGCCAAATTCGTTTTTCCCTCATTGAAGTAAATGGCCTTCATAGGCTAGAATGGGCAGACTTTATTTTAAATTTTAAAGTCTCCTTAAATGTTACATACCAAGAATTTGGTATCAAATTGATTGTTATAATAAATCCCACAACTTCCAGTTGTTGGATTTAATATAACTAGTGCAGGTAAAAAGTTTAGACTTTACCTAAAAAGTTGCCAATTTCAGCTCTGCATTGTTTTTGCTGCTGTGCTCTGATTGGCCAGCCTGCAGCAGCTTCTGCCAGGCTACTTTAATGAGGTGTGAAGTGGCCTGACTTCACACAAAGGAATGTGCTTGGGGGAGAGAATCTCCCCTCAGCAGATGGTGAGGCAGGAAGGGGGAGGGCTGCCAAACTGGTCTTCAAAGGCAGAGAAGGACATTTGCAGCACCCAGCAACACCCCCACATCCTGCAACCCCAGACAATTAGTTGCCCCCTTGATTAGATTAGGAGAGGGGTGTGTTTATGATTTTTAGCCACACCAGTGGGTGGGCTCAGCCAGATCTCTCCTCCAAAAATCAGATTCATCCATTTTGGATTTTTAGAGACTGTTGCCTTCTGGGATGGATTTTTGCCACACTTCCCAGGAAGTGGTCATCACAGGGGGACGACCCTGTCCCTGATTGGAGAACCAGGGCCCCCCTGCTTTTCACCCAGGAGCAAGGATAAAACTGGCAGGCCTGCACCCACGCCTCAGATCCCCACCAAATTTCAAGAAGAAAGAACTACAAGGAGAAGAAGGACTGCCCTGCTGGACCCCTGGCCTGCACCTGGACCCTGCACTCAGAAAGACTGCACCAGCTGCACACTTGGGCTTCACCACAAGAAGGACTTTGCCTGGCTTCCACTGGTTCAAGGAGGGACTCCCTGTTTGCTACAGGTGAAAAATTGCTAACCAGAGTCCCCTGCACCAACTCCTGAAAAAGTGACCAGCTGACCACTGTCCAGTGGCCAAAAAGGAGTTTGCGCCAGGTGTATTCTGGGAGTTGAAGTCCGCACTTCCCAAGGATCATCACAGAACTTCTGGACCCTTGGGGTGAGCTGTGGACCCCAAAAGAACCTTAAAAGAACATCTGGGTGAAGCCCCAGAAGTTTGGAAAAGATTGGAGAATTTTTGGAAAAAAGCTCCATAAAGTGACCGACCCGACGCGGAAATTCTAGCCGGCTTGCCTCAACCGCGACCCGGCCTGACTTCGTGGTTCGTCCCGGTAAAGAAAAACATCCAAAAAAGAGACTAAGTCCGAACGTAAAAAGTTGACCGGGACCTTCCAGCCATCGTATCCGAGAAGGGCTCCACGGACGTGGGATCAAGATCCAGGTTTACCCCGGTCGAAGGATTTTCATCTCGAAAAAACGACTAAGTCCGAAGGTAAAAATCACCACTGAGGAAACCGACTTCGCGTATCCGGACAAGGGCTCCAGGAGGTCGGATCCAATTGGCAGGTTCGTCCCGGTGAAGAAAAACTTCAAAATAAAGACTAAGTCAGAAGGTAACTTTTTAACCGAGGCCTCCCGCGACTTGTAGCCGAGCAGGGCTCCATCGCGGTCGGCCTGAAAGTTTGACTTTGCCCCGGTCCTGGTGCAACCAGATGACCCGATTGGCGCTTTTTGTTTCTAAGCGCTAGAAAATAATAATACTTTAAAAATTCATATCACCGGTTCCCCTGAACCGATTTTAATCGTTTTTGTGTCATTTTAAAGATAAAAATATAAGCTATTTTTATAAATTGGTTTTGGATTTTTAAACTGTTTCCTGTGTTTTATTTAATTACTGTTTTGTGATATTTGAATGCTTTACACTTTGTCTCCTAAGTTAAGCCTTGACGCTCGATGCCAAGCCACCAAGGGTAGAGCTGGGATTAATTTACTGAGACCTAACTGTACTTATGTGGAGGTTTGTGGCTTGTTGCTAGGTGTAGGTACCTACCTGCCCTACCAATAACCCATTTTCCAACAATCATACAATACCATAATATAGCACCACAAAAATACACCACACCGCGTTTAGAAAAATATATAATATTTATCTGGGTATTTGCAGGTCAGAACGATTAAAGATGCAATATGAATTTGTAAAGATATCACTGAAAAGTGATATAAAGTGTCTTAAGTCTTTAAAAAGCAAACAAAGGGGGTCATTCTGACCCTGGCGGCCGGTGGCCGCCAGGGCCACCGACCACGGGAGCACCGCCAACAGGCTGGCGGTGCTCCAACGAGCATTCTGACCGCGGCGGTTCAGCCGCGGTCAGAAGCGGAAAGTCAGCGGTCTCCCGCTGACTTTCCGCTGCTCGTTTGAATCCTCCATGGCTGCGGAGTGCGCTCCGCAGCCATGAGGATTCTGACCCCCCCTACCGCCATCCTGTTCATGGCGGGAAAGCCGCCATGAACAGGATGGCGGTAGGGGGGGTCGCGGGGCCCCTGGGGGCCCCTGCCGTGCCCATGCCAATGGCATGGGCACGGCAGGGGCCCCCGTAAGAGGGCCCCGCAAAGTATTTCAGTGTCTGCCTTGCAGACACTAAAATACGCGACGGGTGCCACTGCACCCGTCGCACCTTCCCACTCCGCCGGCTCGATTACGAGCCGGCATCCTCGTGGGAAGGGAGTTTTTCCCTGGGCTGGCGGGCGGTCTTTTGGAGACCGCCCGCCAGCCCAGGGAAAAACTCATAATACCCTCCGCGGTCTTCTGACCGCGGAGCGTTATAATGGGGGCGGAATTCTGGCGGGCGGCCTCCGCCGCCCGCCAGAATCAGAATCACCCCCAAAGTCTCTTTCAAGCACAAAGTACCTGGTTTCTGGTGGAAAATCTCTGCAAAGGGCCAAGAAGAAGAGATACGTGGAAAAATGGTGTGTGCGTCGATTTCTCCCCAGCACACACAGACTTGCGTCGTTATTTTTCACGCGGGGAAGTCGTGCGTCGTTTTCCGGCACGCGGACAGTTTCTTTCTGTGGATCGCGGGGATTACCAGATGTCCCGGGTCTGTGCGTGGATTCTCCTGCTTGTTTTCCGGCTGCACGTCGTTCCACGGGGCTGTGCGTCGAAATTTCACTCTCACGGCAGGCGTCGCGTCGATTTCTCCTTGGAAGTCGGGCGGCGCTGTCCTTGCGAGGCCGTGCGTCAAAGTTTCGGTCGCCCCGAAGGCGTTGCGTCGATCAGCATCGGTGTGCGGCGTTTTTCTCGCCGCGGAACAAGCTGTGCGTTGAAAATTTAGGCGCACGAAGCGTCCAAGTGAAAAAGAGAAGTCTTTTTGGTCCTGAGACTTCAGGGAACAGGAGGCAAGCTCTATCCAAGCCCTTGGAGAACACTTTCACAGCCAGACAAGAGTTCAGCAAGGCAGCAGGCCAACAGCAAGGCAGCAGTCCTTTGTAGAAAGCAGACAGGTGAGTCCTTTGAGCAGCCAGGCAGTTTTTCTTGGCAGGATGTAGTTTCTGGTTCAGGTTTCTTCTCCAGCAAGTGTGAGGGCAGAGGCCCTGTTTTATACCCAAATGTGCCTTTGAAGTGGGGGAGACTTCAAAGAGTGGCTAAGAAGAGCACCAGGTCCCCTTTCAGTTCAATCCTGTCTGCCAGGGTCCCAGTAGGGGGTGTGACAGTCCTTTGTGTGAGAGCAGGCCCTCCACCCTCCCAGCCCAGGAAGACCCATTCAAAATGCAGATGTATGCAAGTAAGGCTGAGTACCCTGTGTTTGGGGTGTGTCTGAGTGAATGCACAAGGAGCTGTCAACCAAGCCCAGCCAGACGTGGATTGTAAGGCACAGAAAGATTTAAGTGCAAAGAAATGCTCACTTTCTAAAAGTGGTATTTCTAGAATAGTAATATTAAATCCTACTTCACCAGTCAGCAGGATTTAATATTACCATTCTGGCCATACTAAATATGACCTTCCTGCTCCTTTCAGATCAGCAGCTGCCACTTCAACAATGTATGAGGGCAGCCCCAATGTTAGCCTATGAAGGTAGCAGGCCTCACAGTAGTGTAAAAACGAATGTAGGCGTTTTACACTACCAGGACATATAACTACACAGGTACATGTCCTGCCTTTTACCTACCCAGCACCCTGCTCTAGGGGTTACCTAGGGCACACATTAGGGGTGACTTATATGTAGAAAAAGGGGAGTTCTAGGCTTGGCAAGTACTTTTAAATGCCAAGTCGAAGTGGCAGTGAAACTGCACACACAGGCCTTGCAATGGCAAGCCTGAGACAAGGTTAAGGGGGCTACTTAAGTGGGTGGCACAACCAGTGCTGCAGGTCCACTAGTAGCATTTAATCTACAGGCCCTAGGCACATATAGTGCACATTACTAGGGACTTATAAGTAAATTAAATAGTCCAATCAGGTATGATCCAAAGTTACCATGTTTAAAAAGGGAGAGAGCATATGCACTTTAGCACTGGTTAGCAGTGGTAAAGTGCGCAGAGTCTAAAAGCCAGCAAAAATGAGGTCAGAAAAAGAGAAGGAGGAAGGCAAAAAGTTTGGGGATGACCCTGTCAAAAAGCCAGGTCCAACACAGATTAACCCGTTTGCCAAGATCTAAATCAGGCCCTTAGACTAGGCTCACCAATACTGCTGAAAAGGAGTAATGCACTGTAGCAGCGCCTGGATGCTGAAAGAGGTGGAGACAGAGGCAGATGGAAAGAGGGGCTTCTGAGATTCCTAACAGTGGACACGGGCTTCTAAGCGCCCTTAGAACGTTGCGAGAGATTGCTGAGGCTGTAGGATGTACGCCCGTGGGTCTTCTGGGAATGGCATAGGGTGTTTTTAAGTGGTTTTCTAGAGCATTATTCGAGTTTTAAGGACAGAGAGTGCTGTAAAGAAAAGTAATTTCCAAAGTAAAAAGAATGACCTTGCAGTAAATAAAGGCAAGCAGCAATCATTGCTGTGAAAAATAAATTTACACTCAGGCATGTGGTGCCACTTTGTCAATCTTTCATACTTTGCATAACATACACTAAACTTCACATCATGAAAACCAAAAACCAAAGGTTATAGAGACGTTATAGCTAGGTTTTGAATTTACTTGTACAAAACCATGGAAATTCAGCAGTTATAGGTAGGGTTCTTTCAAGTAACTATAGCTCACACCCTAAGGTAACTATAACTTGCGTCCCGTCATGCACAGGTTTACCTTCATAAGTTTGACTGCTAATGTTTCATTTATGCTTTTAAGGACGTTAAAGTTCTCATGACTACTGTAATATCTCGGGTAATTAGCAGTGCATGGCGAGGACATGAGTCACAATTACCTTAGGATGAGAGAATAGTTACTTGAAAGAATTCTAACTATAACTGCTGAATTTCTATGGTTTTGTACGGGTAAATTCAGAACCTAACTATAACATCCCTGTATTCTTTGTTTTCTTCAGTGAAATTGTAAGGTTTAAAAATTCTATATCTCAACTTTAACGTCCCTGTAACCTTTGTTTTTTTAATGAATTTCTACGTTTTTTGTAACGTAAAGTAATTTTTATAACTGTACGTTAATCCAACTACCACTGTGTACCATTTGTTGCGCACAGCCTTCGCCGAGCGAAGCAGGGGTTGACCACAGGGTCTAGCCTGTGGCCAGTCCCTGTGGCCAATCCCTAGAACAACCCAACCCCGAACGGCCCCTCTGTCCCCTGGCCGATCTCAGCCCGAGGACCCCATCACCCGGGGCCTGACCTAAACATTAAATGTTTGGGGGTATGCAGGCTTCACGCCCCCCCTCCCCAGGCCTATCTCAGACCTCATCCCCCGAGGTGCAGCCTAATTATTTTGTTTATTTTTTGGGGGGAGGTGGGCCATGTGGCACCCATCACCAGGCCGCTCTCGGTTTCGGGGACCACATCCCCCAGGGCCCAGCCTAATGGTTTTTTTCTTGGGAAACGGGGGCCGTGTGGTTTTTGATACTTCATTGATACACACGCGTACTCGCGCTTCACGTTTTGACTCATTGGTAGGTGGATTGATATAACTGATATCAGATAAGTTGCTTAACGGAATTATTCTGGGATTCGCTTGTAAGGAATACTTATGATATAGGACGCATCTACATATATGTTAAGCCCTGATGAAGTCATTGGGAAACTCCTGGACGAAACACGTGTTGGCTATCAATTTGGATGCGGCTGCTAAAATTTAAATATTAAGCTATATCATCCTTTGAAGAATATGATTGAACCTTGATTTGAGAAAATCTGGACTGGCTATCAATTTGGATGCGGCTGCTAAAGTTTAAATAATAAGCTATATCATCTTTTGAAGAATATGATTGAACTTTGATTAGAGAAATCTGGACTTGGACTTTGGATCATAGCAATCTTGGAACAACAGATCAATTAATTCTACTATTTGGATTTGGACAGTGATACTGTAATTGGGGATTATGTTGGAAATAATCCTATTAATTTTCAGAAATATATGACAAAACATTGCCTATGTATACTGACTCATGAGTACTATTATTTTTCATGTTATAATGAGTGCCTCTTGTACTTTATATTTGCAATAGTGCTTTTAGCATATATCAAGACCTTTTGGGTGTGGTCTTTCAAGAGTGCACCATTCGAGATTCGACATTCTTCGTTGATATTCACCTCTCTACCCAGAGCGCCTAGTTTTCTCCCAGTACAATACACCCACACGTAGTTAGAGTAACGGGGGCCGTGTGGCCCCCCCTCCCCAGGGCTGATCTCATCCCCAGGGATCCCATCCCCCCGGGCCCAGCCATGTGACTTGGGTGTCACCCAGGGCACCCAGTCAAAATGCTGGAGATTGTGCGGGGAGCCTGAATGCCCCCATGGTCCCAGTTGGCTCCTCACCTCCTGTGGGAGCTAACATTGTTGTCACAGAGAGGGAGCTGCTGAAGCAGCTCCCTATCTGTGAGAGCTAAGTTTCCTCTTTCTCCCTCCCTGCATCTCCGCGGGCAGGGAGACAGAGGAAACCTGTGCTTGCAGCAAGGGAGAGATTGTTGAAAGCTCTCCCATGCTGTGAGCAGAGTGTTTACTGTGGCTTGGCAGCAGCTGTCGAGAGCCACAGCCAAGCCAAAGAACACAGCTATGTCCCGGGGTGGGCACCCCACGACATAGCAGGACTCAGCCATGAAGGGGTGGCGGTCCCAGGGGCATCAGTGGTTCCTCGACGGTGGCACCCTCCAACTAAAATAGCCCAAGGGAGGTGGTTGTTCCTGGGACTGCGGGGGTCCAAAATAGACAATCTTTTCTTCTTTTAACATTTGCCCTTAGGCGGTAGTGGTCCCCGGGGCTGCAGGGGGCTGTGCGGCCCACCACATATAATTTAAGATGCCCCAGGGAGGTGGCAGTCCCCAGGGTTGCGGGGGGAGCATGTCCCCTTCATACAATTTAACAATGCCCCGGGTAGGTGGTGGTCCCTGGGGCTGCGGGGGCAGTGTGGCCTCCCCCACATTATTTGAGCAATGCCCCAGTGAAGTGGTGGTCCCCATGGCTGCGTGGTGTCTGGGTGCCCCCCATATTATATTCATTTAAAGCCCCGGGGAGGTGGTGGTCCATGGGGCTGTGTTGGAAGGGTTGTGGGCCCTAATTGTTTGAAGCCCTGGGGAGGTGGTGATCCCCAGGGCTGTGTAGGGGCCTGGCAGCCCCACCGCACTTAATTTTTAAAAAAATTCCTGGGTAGGAGGCGGTCACCAGGGCTGCAGGGGGCCAGAGGCCCCCCGCAATAAAATGTAAATTCCCCCGGGACCTGGCCAACCTGGGGGCTTTACAGAGACAAGTGCGGGAGCCAGCCCTTGTTTCACTTTTATTTTTTTGCTGCAAATCTGCGGCAATTTGAACAAATTGAACAAAAAATGTTTTTTTAGCCCGTGGGGGTGGGGGAGGTCACTCCCCCACCAGAGCTAAAGGGTCAGGATGTCCCTACCCTTGTCCCTTTTCCTTTTTTTCAAATTTTTTTTAGTGGGACTCGGCTGAAGCTGAGTCAGAAAATGGCTGCCAACACTTTGGTTTGAAGTGTTGGCAGCCAATCAGAGCTCTGCATCTCCTGTGCACTGGCTCTCAATCTTCATGAAGTCGTCACAGCCAGGGATATGCAAATTTGTTTTCCCTTTAATATCTAAAAAGAAAAACCTGAACAGATTTACACCAAATAAGAGAAAGCACAATCTGCGTACCGAAAGCTAGCTTTCTGCCAAATTTGGGGTAATTCCATCCAGTGGTTTGGGCTGTAGTCGTGTCTAAAGGTTCTAAGGGAATTAAAATGGGAAACACAACTTTTTTGACAACCCCTTTTTTTCGGCCTCTGCTTGAACGATCAAGCTGAAACTTTCCCTGCATAACAAAAATCACCAGCACACTTTTTATGGGAAAATTTGGTGAAGAGTCATCAAACGGTGCCAAAGATATAGGCAAGTCAAAAAATGCTTTTTCTAAGCAAACATGTTCCTAACTATAAGGACCTAGTGGTGACTGCCACTAGGTAATAAACTGTGATTAAATGTTAAATTAGCCATAGTTAATGTAGGCCTCTGATTAAATGATTCACGCTAGCATGAAAATGTACTTTTGGCTGCTGTGTTCTTTCTGTCTTTTTCTCGTTTCAGAAGCCAAGCTGCAGTAGTTCACATTAATTAAATGCCACAAAGGTTTTGGTTTCTGTGAGAACAGTTTGTATGTTTTCCATAGGGAGTGAGTACTGAATTTTCATACCTGTGCCTGGGACATGCTGACCTTGGTGTATCATCCTGCCATGAGATACCTCTTGAAAGTCATGCTGCAGAAAATTTCCATTGTGCAATGGCTGGGAAAAAGGGTGAACTGTATTATCGTTTAACACTCGATCGTGATTGGCCTTCTATGTGTTGCATACGTTTGAGAATTGTATGATTTAATTGTGCATTGCTAAGCTAGTTAGATTCTGCTATGTTTGAATCACTTTTAATTATACTGACCAACACATTTATATAATGATCATTGGTTTATGATTAAATTAAATGTTTTGAGTTTGTAACTTTACTAATCTGTTATTAAACCTTCATGGTTTGCAAATCTACTACTCTTTGTCAGACTTGTGGGCCTAATGTGCTTCACTATTATAGATGCATTGTTGACTTGTGTATGTAAAACCACAGCCCGAGACTACAGCTCCATCTGCTTGAGCTTGTACTTGAAGTTCACACAAACGATCTACATGGTGCAAATCCCATTGCTGCAACCGTGTAGTCACAGAGGGTGGTTATCTCCATTGTTTAGGGAATTAGAATTGCCCCTGTGTCAGTTAGAATCTGCCCCAGGCCATTCCTGGCCCTAGAGGTTCCATGCTCCAAATTGGAGTGTTGGAGGTGTTCTGGCATCCCTGAAGTTGTTGCGGTGTCCTAGGAGTGTGGGTATAAGCAGGATTATGCATCTTTGGTTGCATGATGTTGAGCAATGTGGCATTTGCAGTTTTTGAGGTGTCACGAGTTTCATTGTGTGATGTCCATATGAGTACAGGAGTGTTCTGTGTTAAAATTGATAAAGCTGTCTCATGCATTTTGCTTGTGCTTGTGAGGATAAATGCGCTAGTTTCACAGAGTTGAAGTTTGTTTATCGGATTTGTTGTAATATAAGATCCCATGATAAATTTTGAGGTAAATTAAGTTCTGACTTGCATGTTATGGCTTGTGGTGTTGGACCGTAAATCAGTTGGCTGGGAGAGGGTCTGGTGTAACTGCCAGAGCTGCTGACTTTGGAGCTGGTGGGAACCAGGTTTGAGTCTCGGTGTTTGGCGTTAGCTCAACATCCTGTGATTCTGGGTAAATGACTTAGGCCTTTATTACAACCTGGGCAGTTGGTGATACAGCAGCGGTAATACTGCCAACAATCCAGCATTATGACCACGGCGGAAACCGCCAACATAGACAGCCACTTTAACACTCCGACCACCACAGCGGTTGCAACAAACACCGCGGTGGTAACCGCCAATAGCCAGGCGGAAGACAATGTACAGCCCACAGCATTACAACAAGCCTATCCGCCAGCTCTTTCAGGGCAGTACCAACACCATCAAAAGCACAGCGGAAACAGTACTCTGAAGGGAAACGACTCACCTCTCGACACTCAAGGAAGAACCACGACGCCATGAAGCCCGAGCTGCACATTTTTTAATGCTGGTGTACCTCCTCATACCAAAAAAACAAAAGTACACAGTTCCAGCCAATAGACTAGTACAAATGTATGCAGTAAGTAATAGAGTCTATGAGTCTGCTCTTATTAGAACAAGAGTCCTCACTCACCAAATGGTGACATGCTTCATCATCGGGCTTTTGCTCCTTGTCAGGCCAGCATTGCAATGCCTGATGGGCCCCTCGTGGGGGCTCTTTGCCGGAAATCTTTTGAGTGTAAAGAATGCCGGTAGCTGAGTGCTAGTATGTGGGACTGGTATATGGGTATGTGAAAATAAAAATGGCTAGAGGTCTGAGGTCAGAGGATGAATCCTTACCCTCCTTGTATTAAAGGATGAGCCCCTTCGGGATAGCGATAAGCATCAGTGGTCCAGGCTTGTATAGTCAACTAAGTATAGATATAGATGACATGTCATACATAACAAGTATACATATCTCAAGGATTATCCAAGCATAATGGAGGCTGACATTAAAAAAACTATATATTGATTGTGATATCGCCATAGTGAAAAGATCGAACCCTGTGACTATCGAGTAGTAAATTTCAACAAGGGTATATCATCATTTAGTCCAGTCCGATGTGTTCCTAACCTAAACACCCAGCATTGTTCTCTCTCAAAGAGTCTCTTGGTACAGTCTCTAGTGTTTGTAATGCGTTCCAATACAACCCATCTCAGGTCGTCAGGTGTATGTTGGAATTCAATGAAATGTTTAGTCAATTTCGTTGCGGCTCGTTGACATCGTATAGTGCTCCGATGCTCATTGATACGTGTTTTGACCATTCTAGTGGTCATCCCGATGTATCGGTAATTGCATGGACAGGTGATCATGTAGATGCAGTTCTTTGTGTGGCAGTTAGTATGTGTCGCTAATTGCCATGGTGTCCTCTCACCCCAGTCCACATCCTGTATATGCATCGAGAAGGGACATACATTGCAGTTACCACAAGGATAATGTCCTATAACCCCAAGCCATGATCTAGATTGTGTGTTGTCACGATTTCATTGTGGTAGTGGTCTAGTGTGTACTACTAAGTCTTGAATGTTTTGTGTGCGTTTGAATGCAAAAAGGGGTTGCGCTAAAGCCTCACCTGAAATGTTCAGAATGAACCAGTGTTTTCTAATAATCTTCCTAACCTGGTTACTCAAAGGGGTGAAGGTGGTAACACAAGTCAGTCTTGATTGCTGTTCATGTGAATTTGTGTTAGGAAGGACATCTCTTGGGATATTTCAAGCTCTTTTTCTGGCCTGACTGATAATCCGTAGTGGATATTTACGGTGTACTAGCTTGAGGCTCAGAATCTCAGTCTGGTTATTATAATCAGAAACCTCTGTGCAGTTACGTCTCAACCTCAGGAATTGACCGAAAGGTAAATTCTGTCGCAGAGGTTTGGGGTGGTGGCTGTCAAATAGCAGTAAACTATTCCTATCTGTGAGTTTATGAAAAATGGAAGAGTGTAACAATCCATTAGTTAGGATGATACGTAAATCCAGAAAAGAAACTTAGTCTGAGGAAAAATTAGCACTAAAACGTAAATTGCTGTCCAGGGTGTTAACCCACTGAAGCCTGGACTACTGATGCTTATCACTATCCCAATGGGGCCCATCCTTTAATTCGAGGAGGGTAAGGATTAATCCTCTGAATTGAGAGGAGTCTGTTTGATTTATATTTCACCGTGTGATACACGGCACATTAGGGTTTCTCACCGGAATGAGCTCACTGTGCACATGGTTGTATTTGTATTTTGAGTCTGTTTTTTTGCTCTTTGTAGGTTTTTGTGGTACGAAGAAATCCCGTATTGGGTTATAACATGTGGATTAGGTACGTTTTTTGGTCCTGACGAATCGCACCGATCTTAACAGACATTTTTTGCGAGAAACATGTTGACGCTGATGATAGAAGTATCGTTAGTTCTGTACTCTAACTCTCCACATTCCCCCAATTCAGGGACTGACCGTTTTTTTGTTTCTGAGGGTGGACTAGACATTACTTCTAATCCTTACCCACACTCTGTTTTTAATCATGACAGGGGTCTGGGTTGATTAAATACAATATTTCCAGACCTCTAGCCATTTTTATTTTCACATACCCATATACCAATCCCACATACTAGCACTCAGCTACCAGCATTCTTTACACTCAAAGGATCTCCAGCAAAGAGCCCCCACGAGGGGCCCATCAGGCATTGCAGTGCCGGCCTGACGAGGAGCAAAAGCCCGATGATAAAGCATGTCACCATTTGGTAAGTGAGGGCTCTTGTTCTAATAAGAGCAGACTCGTAGACTCTATTACTTACTGTAGACATTTGTACTAGTTTATTGGCTGGAACTGTGTACTTTTGTTTTTTTGGTATTATGATGGGAGTACCGTACACAGGACCAACTTTTCTCTAAACACTCCCGACATATTAGCCCTTCTTTGTTTCGGTACCGCCTCATACACCAGGAACATGAGCGCCGGCGAAGACAACCACGGTGAGTACTGGACCTAGCACACAAGGGAGGGGGGAGGAAAAAGAGAGTGACACACACATGCAACACGCAACACCTCCAACCCCACCCTCACCCTCTACACCATACACACAAACAGCCCTGTATGGCTGCAGTGCCATGGCTGGTGTTGTGTGCCCCTCCCTGCCCTTGGCAGATGGTGGTGCCTCCTTGCTTCTGACAGCTGGTGTTCCTTTCCTGCCCTTACAGGCTTATGGTGCCTCCTTCCCCTTGCTGGCTGATGGTACCTCCTTCCCTTTGCTGGCTGGTGGTGCCTCCTTCCCCTTGCTTGCTGGTGTCCCCTTCTTGCCCTTGCTAGGTGGCGGCCCCTTCTTGGCCTTGGTAGTTGGTGCTGGCACACTGGCTGTGCTGACGGGTGCCTCCTTGGAGCCTCTCACACCTGCAGTAGCTGCAGAAACCACAGGGGCCGTGTACTTGGTGGCTGAGGTGCTGGGCTGGGTTCTGGCCCCCCTGGCCCGAAGTGAAGGATGATGGGGATGGGTAGGGAATAGGTTAATGTTGGCGAGGAGAGGCTTCTTATGGGCACTGGGGTGGGAATAGGGTGAAGGTTTGGGAGTGGAGGAAGAGGGAGTGGTTGTAGGAGGTGTCCGTCTGCTGTGTTTGGGTGCAGGTGTCTGGGCTGGATGCTCTTGTGAATTGGATGCT
Source organism: Pleurodeles waltl (assembly GCF_031143425.1). Lineage (NCBI taxonomy): Eukaryota > Metazoa > Chordata > Amphibia > Caudata > Salamandridae > Pleurodeles > Pleurodeles waltl. The sequence goes on from NC_090446.1 coordinate 392,620,828, forward strand.
GTTGGGTGTCTGAGTGCTTGTGTTTGTGTACTTTGGGAGGAGGGGGCACAGACACAGTGGGAGAGGACACAGGGGACGTGTGCATGAATGTGGGGCTGGTGACTGCCAGTGAGGGGTGTGTAGTGATAGGCGTGATGGTGATGGAGGAAATGGATGAGGATGTAGTGCAGGCAGGTGTGAATGGAGACGCAACTTGGAGGGAGGTGGACGAGGAGGATGAGGGGGACACATTGGAGGCAGTGTATGTTGGTGTGTCTGCATGTGGATGGTGCTTGTGTGAGTGCCTGTGGGATGAAGTGTGGTGCTTGTGTTTGCCTCAGCCACTTCTGTGTGTTGATGTGGGTGCATGCAGGTCTGAAGATGTGCTTGGGATAGGCTGGGATTGAGGGGATTGGGACTGGGTAGAGGAAGTTGGAGGGGGGAGGCTGGAGACAGGGACAATGGCTGCTATCAGTGAGTTGGCCAGAGCCTGGAATGCTCTCTTTTGGGCCGCCACGCCAGAGTGAATACCCTCCAGGTATGCATTTGTTTGTTGCAAGACCCTGGATGGCATTCAGTGTGGTTGGCTGCCCAACAGAGAGGGATCTCAGGAGATCAATAGCCTCCTCACTGAGGGCAGCAGGGCTAACTGAGGCAGGGCCTGAGGTGCCTGGGGCGAAGGAGATACCCACCCTCCTGGGTGAGCAGGCACGGGAAACATGCTGAGGGGCTGCTGGGAGGGTGGTTCTGGTAAGGGGGGGTGGCTGTACCTGTAGTTAGGCTGGGCACAAAGGTGTCCGCCACCGCCAGAGAGCTTCCATCGGAGGAGGAGTCAATGTCAGTACTGTCCCCTCCTGCCTCCGTTGTGGTGCTCCCCTCACCCTCCGTCCCACTGGTGCCATCCCCATTGGTGGATTTAGCCTCCAGGCCCATGTGTGATGCAGCTCCCTCCGTCACCAGTGCCTCTGCTCCTCCGCCAGATGATGCTGATGCTCACAAGGACAGGGTGACAAAACAAAAAGGGGGGAAGAGATAGTAGATACACTTGGTCAATGCCAGCAACAACACTACTGTTGGCGTACACAACTCACAGGGAACAGCCCGATGCACTAGGCCATGCACTACCAGTTACAATACTAGTCACCAGGCCATGGGGTACAATGCGTAACGCCATTAGCTGCATACCTGAAACCCACAGGACCCTACCCAGTAGCAGATGCCCATTAACGTAAATTGGGGTTGGAGTGCATCTGAGCTTGCCCATCATGGAATCTACCCTGCCATGTTCGCCCTGGCCTAGGGGCACCCACAGTCCACATCCCCCACCCAGGTAATACCTTAATGCGTGCAAAGTCATGATTCTGAATCTGTACTCACCCCCTTGTGGCTGCTGTGATGCCTTCAAGTGCCCATCCAACTCCGGATAGGCCACTGCCAGGATGCGGAACATCAGGGGGGTCAGGGTACGACGGGCACCCCTTCCTCGTTGGAAGGCCAGCCCCAGCTGGGCCTCTGCTGTCTTCCTTGCCCAGCGGTGCAGGTCCTCCCATCATTTGCAGCAGTGGGTGCTCCGCCTGTCAAAGACCCCCAGGGTCCGCACCTCCTTGGCGATGGCACGCCAAATACCCTTTTTCTGATGGGCGCTGACCTGCAGAAAAAGATACATAACAAAAGGTATTATTCATACTGTCCAGACTGTTACACTCATGGCCCACCATATCCCTCCCATCCCCTTACGCACATACATTGTCCACCATACATGCAGCACTCTGCCCAGAACCCCTCAGACCCTCTCCTACACGAGGTTTACACTCACAGCACTCCATACATTCATGCCCCACGCATCATGCTCACAGTGTACTTACCTGTTTGTCTGGAGGGCCATAAAGTAAAGGGTTCTGGGGTAGGACCCCATCCACCAGTCTCTCCAACTCCTCCTAAGTGAAGGCAGGGGCCCTTTCCACAGACACTCGAGCCAATGTCGCTTCCAGACAAAGGGCACAGCAGAACTTGCAGTGTAGGTCCTCTCCTGTTGAAGGTCAGGTAGCAACTGAGTGAACAGATAGAAAATGGCAGTCACGTCTGTGGCGGTGCGCACCGTCACCGCCGGCGTACATCGCCATTGCCTCCTGGAACCCATAGGCCCCAATAAGAACCAATGCGGTGTTGCACGGCGGCCGTCGAGCACCGACCGCAACGGCGCACAACGCCAGCGGAATTACTTAATTTCCACTTGTCCCTCCTCACAGGTCAGGCAGCCGCCATTTCAGGGGGGCACAGGCCATAGCACCTAACTGCATCACAGCAGAAATAGGCACATCAACTGACTTAATAAGTTCACATACTGTTTCTGTAATGCATAAATTGCATATTTATCTGAGAATATGTTTGAATATGACCTTCTGCTCACCGTTTTTAACCCTAGAGTTCAACCACTGAGGATAAATAGGAGATCAAGACATCCTCCAATGTACAGAACCCTGGTGGACCTGGCCACAATGAAGGACGGGCACATTATCCTAACCTACAGACTTGATAGGGCCAGGAGCCAGACCTGATTTCAGCTATCCGCCACCCCACAGGTATCCCCCCTCTAGAGCAGGTCCTGTCAGTGGTCCATGTCTGGCAAGTGGTTCCTTCCAAGCGACAGTGCCCATGGCATCAGGGATGTCACAGCCTATGTTCCCAAACGTGTTGACCAGATTGCTGTCTGCCCTGATGAAGTACATGCGCAGCTACATCGTTTTCCCCCAGGTGGAGGATTTGGCCCCAGTGAAGGCTGACTTCTATGCAATGGGACATATCCACAACATCATTGGTGCCATTGATGGTATACATATTGCCATTGTCTCCCCCCGGAGAAATGAACAGGTGTTCAGAAATTGAAAAAGCTTTCACTCTCTGAATGTGCAAATGGTGTGTTTGGCGGACCAGTACATCTCCCATGTCAATGCAAAGTATCCTGGGTCTGTGCATGATGCCTATATCCTGAGGAATAGCAGCATCCCATATGTGATGTCTCAACTCCAGAGGCACCGGGTGTCGCTAATAGGTGAGCCCGTGGTCCCCACCCAGTTGATGTAGGTATATGGGTGTGGTTTTGGCCATAAGGGTGCGTGTGTTGCTAACAGTAATCCTTCGAAATTTGCAGGTGACTCTGGTTACCCCAACCTCTCATGGCTACTGACCCCAGTGAGGAATGCCAGGACAAGGGCAGAGGAACGTTACAATGAGGCACATGGGTGAGCAAGGAGGATCATTGAGCGAACTTTTGGCATCCTGAAGGCCAGATTTCGGTGCCGCCATCTGACAGGTGGATCCCTGTACTACTCACCAAAGAAGGTGTGCCAGATCATCGTTGCATGTTGCATGTTGCATGTTGCACAACCTGGCCTTGAGACGCCAGGTGCCTTTTCTGCAGGAGGATGAGCCTGGGGATGGTCGTGTGGCAGTGGTGGAACCTGTGGACAGTGACAAAGAGGAGGCAGAGGAAGAGAATGTGGACAACAGAACTATAATAATTCAACAGTACTTCCAGTGACACACAGGTAAGACACTCTAACTTCACCTTCCATTGCAGTTTTGTGTTGGACATTGAACATGGCAGCCTGATTTCCATATTTCTATGGCTATTTACTGTACCCTTTGGCATCTCTATTTTCAGATATCCGTGCCCCATTCTGGCTCCTGGTGTGTTTACTGCTGCCCACTACAGGTCAAACCTATGTAAATATTAGAGTACATTTGAATTGCTATGTTTACAGCATGTTAAACTAATACATATTCCAATCAATTGACAGACTCCATAATTGTATTAGTTCCTAGGGTGTTTATTTCAGTGCTGAGAAGTAAATGGGGAAGTGCAATGGGCTGGGTTGATGGTGGAGAACTGTCCAGGATAGAGTCTAGTCTTTTGGTATCACAGACGCATTGTCCAAGAGGGCATAGGAAGTGTAACAATGTCAGTTAAAGGTGGACAGGGTGGGACATAAGGGTGACAATCGGGGGAGTCCTATTTCCTTCTGGGGATCTTAGCAATGTTCTCTGGCTTCTGCCTGGATCGCAGGGTCTGTTTGCGGGGTGGTTCTCCTTCTGCAGGGGGTAGAGTGCTGGTGGCCTGTTGGTCCTGTGGCGGGCCTCCTGTCCACTAGGGTCGGCAGAGGTGGAGCACTGTTCTTCGGTGTGGCTAGTGTCAGGGCCTCGTTGGTGTGTCACTGCCTCCCTCATGGTGTTGGCCATGTCAGCCAGCACCCCTGCAATGGTGACCAAGGTGGTCTGTCCAGAGGTCCCTGATGGGCCAGGTTGGTCATTCGGATCCAGGTGTGCAGAGCTGCTTTCATCACTGTGGGCCTCTTCTGGGGGGGGACTGGATGTTGCTGACACCTCCTCTCTGGTGACGTTGTGTGAGGGTCCTGTGGGGATGTAAATGCAGTGTTATTCTTTCTGCGTGTGTCATCTTGTGCATGGGTATGTTTTCCTCTATGGTTGTTATTGGCAAGGCAGCTTTGGCTTGTGTCAGTTGTGATTTGGTTGGCTAAATGATTGTCAATAGTGTGCATGCTGTGGTGATGGGTGTCCATGCAGGTCTGTGATGGGTGTCAACACATTGGTGTTGCATGCAGGGCTTGGTATTGGGATGGGTGGGTTGCGATAGTAGGGTATATGTGAGGTGGTGGAGTGATGAGGTGAGGGCAGGGGTGGGGGTACGTAATCGCATGCAGGTAGGGGGGGTGATAGTAATAGAGATTTGACTTACCAGAGTCCAGTCCTACTGCTACTCCTGCCAGGCCCTCAGGATGCATGATCGCCAAGATTTGCTCCTCCCATGTTGTTAGTTGTGGGGGAGGAGATGGGGGTCCACCGCCAGACCTCTGTACAGCTATCTGGTGTCTTGCAAACACGGAACACACCTTCCCCCGTAGGTCGTTCCACCTCTTCCTGATGTCATCCTTTGTTCTGGGGTGCTGTCCCACGGCGTTGACCCTGTGTACGACTCTCCGCCATAGCTCCATCTTCCTTGCAATAGATGTCTGCTGCACCTGTGATCCGAATAGCTGTGGCTCTACCCGGATGATTTCCTCCACCATGACCCTTAGCTCCTCCTCTGAGAACCTGGGGTGTCTTTGTGGTATCAACAAAGGGAGGGACTGGGAGATTAGTTGGTCCAGTGTACAGTCTCCCAATTAACTGAACATACAAAAAAGGTGTACACTGTTCCAAATGGAAAAATATAATCACTAGGGGAACATTAAAGTTCAGGAGCAAGAGCCCTCACACATCCGAGAGGATGTCATGCTTCATCATCGGGTAGCTCCTTGTCAGACCGGCGCTGCAATGTCTGACGGGCTCCCCGTAAGGGGGCTCTTTGCCAGAGATCTTTTAGGTAGCAGCCGTGGTAGCGGACACTACAAGACCTGGTGTTGCAGTCAGGGGCTAATCCTGGCAGGAGAGTGAAAGCTAAAATTGATTCCCAGTCTTAATAGGAGCGAGTCAATTTAATTAATCAATGGAATAAGACCGGGACCAAGATTAAAAACAGAAGGAAAGTGTAAAATGAGGAATAATGCTCAACCACTTTCTGCATGGTGCTGGAGCTTAAGGAGATTATCGTCGGGCTCCTAGGACATGGTCAACATGTTTCGCGTACAGTGGTCTAACAAGATCCTATGACGCTTCTTCAGGACCAATACATAATAAGACTTCTCCTGTCTATATTACCGAAAGTTTGCAAAAATGTCAAACAAATCTTATAGTCACTTACATTGAAGTTCACTAATTGTCAGAAACCTCTAATGGTCGCCCATCCCTTGGTACATGGGGGGCCCCTTGGGAAGTAGCATGCCGAAAGCGGTCACTATTTGTGGATGACGGCAGTCTGCAGGGGAACCTACCCTGACGTGCTCTCCCGAAAAGACCTTTGTGGTGCCATGGGTGTAGTGTGAGTGTTGTGTGTGAGGGTGTGTGGGGAGATGTGTTGGGGTGTGTGCTGATAGGTGCGTGGATGGTGTATGGGTGATGGTGTTCTGTGGCTCTGGTTCTGTGGGTGTTCTTGGTGTCTCTCTCTCTCTCTGTAGATTTCTTTGGAGTCGTAAAGGGTTGTGGGTAGTGTGCGTGTGTGTTTTATAGTGGCGTGGGTGTGTGGGGTGTGTATGTGTGTCAGGTGTGTGTAGTTTGAATTGTCCAAAGTGTTGTTGTTTTGTTAGTGTGCGTTTATTTTGAGCGCGGCGGTATGTACTGCAAATGGTTTACTGCAATTGAATGTCTGCTGCAGTGATTTGTGGGTCATGATGCTGTGGGTGTACTTCTATTGGCGTAACGGTGTGGGTTTTGGTACCGCCAGTTTATCACTGAACTTCGGTCTGGTGAACTTGTTTGTGTTTCTGTATAGTGGCGGATTTCTATGTGCGGGTCATAATACATGTAACGGTATACCGCCGCGGTCACGGTATGTTGGCAGCAGTCGGCATGGCGGTAAATGGCACTTACCGCCAATGTCATAATGAGGGCCTTAATCTCCACTGTCCAGAAGTCAGCACCTTGAGACCCTCACGGGTGATTTGATGCACTTTACAAATTCTCAATGTATTATTATTTCTTAATTACTAAAGCTAGGGGCTCACTAAACTTCCATTGTGAGGATGTACTAACCGAGATTAATGTTTGGATAATCCTTTTGTGCAGAGAAGCAAACCGCACTAGTCAGGGTGATTTCCCGTTGGTCAATAATTCATTTTGTCTGTGTGGTAGCATCAGGAGGGCTTTATTTCCTTTCTTCCCTAAGAGTGAGTGGTGATTTTGAATTTTCCTTTTAGTGGAACAGTCAAGAGTTATTGTTTTGTTTTAGTTTTTCAATAATTTGCTATTGCAAATCTGATCTCGAGTTATGCCATATGGAGCAGCTCTGCTATTGGTCGTTTGGTGTGTGCCTCACTGGTATTGGACATTATGGCCCTCATTACAACCCTGGCGGTCGGTGTTAAAGCAGTGGTAATAACGTCAACAGGCCGGCGGTAAAAAAAATGGAATCACGACCATTGCGGAAAGCGCCAACACAGACAACCACTTTAACACTCCAACCGCCATTGCTATAGAAACAAACACCGCGGCAGCAACCGCCAACAGAAAGGTGGAAGACAATGTACCGCCCACTGTATTACAAGGCACCAATCCGCCACCGTTTCTGGGGCGGTACCAACGCCATCAAAAGCACGGCGGAAACAGTCTTTGGAACGGAAACCACTCACCTCTTAACAAACCAACGAGGAACCAGGACGCCATGGAGCCCGAGTTACAGGTGTTACCAATGTTGGTTTACCTCCTCTTCTATCAGGAGCAGCAAAGATGGCGGTGACGACTGCGGTGAGTACTGCACCTAGCACCCAGGGGGGAGGAAAAAGAGAGTGACACACACACGCAACACGCAACACCCCCACACCCACCCTTACCGCCAACACCATACACACAAATACATGCATCAACATTACATTTACACCCCGTCACCCCCTGGAAGAATGCAAGGACAAAATGAAATGATTGTAACAAGTGTAATCATTGAAAATCCAGATAGAGAAACAGGTCTGTAAACAATCAAAATATACAAATATGTACAGCAACTACACAAGTCTGGATAGTGTTCCATTCATTGTCCGTGGACCAGTGGTCCCAAAATGCATGGGCGAAGCCCACACATGATAACTGCCTCTACATGGAGAGAACACTGCTGGGGCATCAGGTCGAAAATAAACAGGCACCTCAGGTGGAGGGGAGGGGGGCACCTCAGCCGGATGAAGGGACGATGCCACTGCTCCACGAGGGGGCTCCATGCCCACTGATCGGTCCTGGGGAGTGCAAAGCCACAGTCTCACAAGTCTCTCAAGTGGGTGGTTTGCCCACTGATTGGTCCTGGGGAGTGCAAAGCCACAGTCTCACAAGGTTCTCAAGTGGGTGGGTTGCCCACTGATTGGTCCTGGGGAGTGCAAAGCCACAGTCTCACAAGTCTCTCAAGTGGGTGGGTTGCCCACTGATTGGTCCTGGGGAGTGCAAAGCCACAGTCTCACAAGTCTCTCAAGTGGGTGGGTTGCCCACTGACTGGTCCTGGGGAGTGCAAAGCCACAGTCTTACTGGTTCTGGAGAGGGCTTGGTGCCCAGAGTGCTGCACATGGTGTGTGGCAGTACCCATTCCCGAACCTGGGTGTCAGATCCACGAGATTTCCTGGGAACAGGTGGCATGATACTCCATGGAGGCAGAGACACACTCCACCCTGCGGTGACTCAGCTTGCCAACTGCTGGTACTGCCAGTGCTGGTTGTGGTGCCTCATGTACTCTGTGCAGGGTCCTGGACATCTCCTGCAGCCTCGGACAACTGCCCACTGGGGATGATGTTCATGTCGGCTGTGGTGGCACAGTCTGAGTACGTCGCGGGGCAGGTGGCGGTGGTTGCGGCAGTGTCAGTGCCGGAGATGCTGGCGGTGGTGCATGTGTCAGCACCTGTGGAGAGAGACACCAGGACGGCTCCTGCAGCCTCGGACGGCTGCCCACTGGGGATGATGCTGGGGACTGCAGCTGAGGCAGCAGACGTGCAGGTGGGTGTGCAGGGGGCGGTGCAGGTGCCAGTGGTTGCAGCGGTGGCCACTGCCATACAGGTTGCTGTTCTTTCCTGCAGAAGGGGTGTCACCAGTCCCTCACACTGAGGCTCCGTGCCCTGAGCTGACTTCCCTTTAGCCTTGTGTCCCTTCCCGACCTTGGAAGTCGCTGCGGGGACCTTAGCACTGTCCTCTTTTGTCTTAGAGGAGGCCTTGCTGGGTGGTTGGTGGGGCTTTTCCCTACGGCATGTTGTCCCCTTCTTCACCCTGGCAGGTGGCGGAATAGGGTGATCTTTGGTCTCACTAGATGGCACACTGGCAGCCCTGATGGGTGTGGTCCGCAATGCTACTGGACTTGCAGGTACCATAGTGCTCGAGGATTTTGTGGCTGAGGTGCTGGTCTGGGATCCGGACATCCTGGCCCTAGGGGAAGGCTGGGGGGGGGGGAAGTGTAGGGAAGGGGTCAAAGTTAGAGAGGAAATGTTTTTTAGACACACTGGGACGGGAAGATGGAGGTGGTTTGGGAGTGGAGGAAGAAGTAGTGATTGTAGGAGGTGAATTTGGGTGAAGGTGCATGGGCTGGAGGCTGTTGTGAGGTGGATGGCTGTTAAGTGGGTGTGTGCCTGCGTTTGTGTAGTTTGGGAGGAGGGCTCACAGACACACTGGGAGAGGACACAGAAGACGTGTGCATGGTAGTGGAGGTGGTGATTGCACGTGAGCGGTGTGTGGTGATGGGCGTGCTGGTGATGGAGGTAGTGGCTGAGGATGTAGTGCATGCAGGTGTGAGTGGAGATGAGACTGGGAGGGAGGAGGAGGTCGTGGAGGAGAGGGACACAGTGGAGGCAGTGGATGTTGGTTTGTCTGCATGGGGATGGTGCTTGTGTGAGTACCTGTGGGATGTGTGGTGCTTATGTTTGCCATGTCCACTCTTGTGTGTTGATGTGTGTGCATGCTGGTCTGATGGTGTGCTTGGGATAGGCTGAGGTAGAGGGGATTGGGTCTGGGTAGTGGAAGCTGGAGGTGGAGGCTGGACACAGGGACAATGGCTGCCATCAGTGCTGAGGCCAGAGCCTGAAATGCTCTCTGTTGGGCTGCCACGCCAGAATGAATGCCCTCCAGGTATGTATTTGTTTGCTGCAAATGCCTCTCGACACCCTGGATGGCATTCAAAATGGTTGATTGCCCAACAGTGAGGGATCTCAGGAAGTCAATAGCCTCCTCACTGAGGGCAGCAGGGCTGAATGGGGCAGGGCCTGAGGTGCTGGGACGAAGGAGATGCCCACCCTCGTGGGTGAGCAGGCACTGGTAACTCGATGAGGGGCTGCTGGGAGAGCGGTGCTGATAGGGGGGTTGCGGCTGTACCTGTTGTTGCGCTGGGCACCGAGGTGCCCACCACCGCAAGGGAGCTCCCATCAGAGGAGGAGTCGCTGACGCTGGTGTCTCCTCCTGTCCCCGTCGTGGAGCCCCCCTCACCTCCCGTCCCACTGGTGCCTTCAGACTCCGTACATTCACCCTCCAGGGCCATGTGGGTTGCAGATCCCTCCTACTCCGGTGCCACTGCCCCTCCGTCAGATTATGCTAATGCACACAAGGACAGGGTGGCAAAACAAAAAGGGGGGGAAAGACAGAGGAGACACATGGTCAATGCCTGCAACAACACCACCGTTGGCGGACACAACACACATGGAGCAGTTCAGGGGAAAATCACATGCCCATGGGGGACTGTGCCTATACCCATTTGATGCACACCTGGAATCCACAGGAGCCTGACTAGGTGTAGAGGGCCACTACCACTTTTGGGGTTGGACTGGCACAGATCCTGCCTAACAATGGATCTACCCTGGCACGTTTGCCCTGGCCTAGGGGAACCCACAGCCCAATTCCCACACCCAGAAACCTCATAAAGGGCGCAGAGTCAGCTGCATGAGACTGTACTCACCCCCTTGTGACTGCTGTGATGCCCTCAAGCACCCATTCAACTCTGGATATGCAACGCCAGGATCCGGTATATCAGGGGGGTCATGGTGCGACGGGCACCCCTTCCACAATGGGAGGCCATCCCCAGCTGGGCCTCCGCCGTCTTCTTGGTCCAGCAGTGCAGGTCCTCCCATCTTTTGCAAAAGTGGGTGCTCCGTCTATGGTAGACCCCCAGGGTCTGCACTTCCTTGGCGATGGCATGCCAAATACCCTTCTTCTGGTGGGCACTGAGCTAGAGGAAAAGTGAAGTAGGAATGGATTTTACTCACCCGTCCGGTTATTCTTACTCATTGGCCACAACCTCCCACCCTGGCCCACAAACACATACAATGACCATCCTCACAGGTTGTACGACGGAATGCCGACTGACAAAACAACGGGTGCCTAAACAACGAGGTCGGAACACCTACCTCGTTGTTACTACTAATGCCTTTACCACGAATACCTTAACAACGATATTTCGTTGTAAAGGCATTCCTGGTAAAGTCATTAGTAACAGGCACCCATTGATCCTGCATGCCTCACCCCACCCCCCCATCCCCACCCCAAAACCTAAAACCCCCGACCCCCCACCCCCTCCCCAAAACCAAAAACGCCCCACCCCTCCAACCCCACCCCAAAACCTAAAACCCCCTACCCCCCACCCCCTCCCCAAAAACAAAAACAAAAACGCCCCACCCCCCCGAACCCCACCCCAAAACCTAAAACCCCGACCCCCCACCCCCTCCCCAAAACCAAAAACGCCCCACCCCCCAACCCCACCCCAAAACCTAAAACCCCCGACCCCCCACCCCCTGCCCAAAACCAAAAATGCCCCACCCCCCCAACCCCACCCCAAAACCTAAAACCCCGACCCCCAACTCCCTCCCCAAAACCAAAAACGCCCCACACCCCCAACCCCACCCCAAAACCTAAAACCCCGACCCCCAACCCCCTCCCCAAAACCTAAAACGCCACACCCCCCCAACTCCACCCCAAAACCTAAAACCCCGACCCCCACCCCCTCCCCAAAACCTAAAACGCCCAACCCCCCCAACCCCACCCCAAAACCTAAAACCCCGACCCCCCACCCCCTCCCCAAAACCTAAAACGCCCCACCCCCCCAACCCCACCCCAAAACCTAAAACCCCGACCCCCCCACCCCCCCAACCCCACCCCAAAACCTAAAACCCCGACACCCCACCCCTCCCCAAAACCAAAAACGCCCCACCCCCCAACCCCACCCCAAAACCTAAAACCCCCGACCCCCCACCCCCTCCCCAAAACCTAAAAACCCCCACTTACCTGAGTCGTCGCCTCATCTGCGTCGTCCTCCTCAGCCGACTCCCTTGTTTGTACCTTAACCATGCATGTTCGTTGTTCAGGACATGCGTGGTTAAGGCACAAAATAACTAAGTTGTGGTTAAAGAAAGCATTGTTCTGCTTTCGTTAACCAGGACTTTGTTTTAAAAAAGTCGGCATTAAGGATGTTTCCCTCCTCACATGCTGGCCTCTGCCCACCTCCCACCTGTATCTTCCATTGACACCACTCCATACATTCATGTCCCATCCATCATGCTCACAGTGTACTCACCTGTTTGTCTGGTGGACCGTAGAGTTGCGTGCACTGGGGGAGGACCCCATCCAACAGTTTCTCCAACTCCTCCACAGTGAAGGCAGGGGCCCTTTCCCCAGAACTGTAGCCATTGTCTCTTCCAGACTCAGGTCACAGCAGCACTTGCAGTGTAGATCCTCTCCTGTTGAAGGTCAGGTATCAAGTGAGTGAATAGATAGAAAATGGCGGTCACGTCCGCAGCGGTGCGTACGGTCACCGCCGGCGTACATCGTCATTGGCTCCTGGAACCCATAGGCCCCAATAAGAACCAATGCGGTGTTGCACGGCGGTCGTCGAGCACCGACCGCAACGGCGCACAACGCCAGCGGAATTACCTAATTTCCCCTTGTCCCTCCTTACAGGTCAGGCAGCTGCCATTTCAGGGGGCCACATGGCAGGGCACCTAACTGCATCACAGCACTTTTGGGCAGGAATACGGACATACAGCACAAAACACTGATTACATCACATTTGTTCTAAACACCCTTGTGAAACTTATGTGGTGTTTGACCATCTGCTCACCCTTCTCCTCCATAGGGCACGTCAGCTGGGGCAGATGATGAGATGGCATCCTCCTCTGGTATACAGACCCCTGGTAGAGCTGTCGACAATGGAAGACAGACACATCATTATCACCTACAGACTTGATTGTGCCATAATCCATGAACTGTGTGCCCATTTGGAGCCAGACCTGATGTCAGCTATCCGCCATCCCACAGGAATCCCCCCTGTAGTGCAGGTCCTGTCAGTACTCCATTTCCTGGCCAGTGGGTCTTTTCAAACAACAGTGGCCATGGCATCAGGGATGTCACAGCCAATGTTCTCTAACGTGTTGTCCAGAGTGTTGTCTGCCCTGCTGAAATACATGTGCAGCTACATCGTTTTCCCCCAGGTGGAGGATTTGCCCACAGTGAAAGGTAACTTCTATGCCCTGGGACATATCCCCAACATCATTCGGGCAATTGATGGTACACATGTGGCATTTGTCCCCCCGCAGGAATGAACAGGTGTACAGAAACGGAAAAGCTACCATTCAATGAATGTGCAGATGGTGTGTTTGGCAGACCAGTACATCTCCCATGTCACTGCCAAGTATCCTGGCTCAGAGCATGATGCTTACATTTTGAGGAATAGCAGCATCCCTTATGTGATGGGGCAACTCCAGAGGCACTGTGTGTGGCTAATAGGTGAGCCCAAGGTCCCAACACAGTTTACATAGGTGTTTGGGTATGGTAGAGTCCCTAAGGGTTGGTGTATGTCTCACAGTTGTCCCTCGATATTTGCAGGTGACTCTGGTTACCCCAACCTGTCATGGCTTCTGACCCCAGTGAGAAATCCCAGGACAAGGGCAGAGGAACACTACAATGAGGCACATGGGCGAACTAGGAGGATAATTGAGCGTACTTTCGGCCTCCTGAAGGCCAAGTTCCAGTGCCTCCATCCTATTGTACTCACCAAAGAAGGTGTGCCAGATAATCGTGGCATGCTGTATATTGCACAACCTGGCTTTGCGACGCATGGTGCCTTTGCTGCAGGAGGATGGGCCTGATGTTGGTCTTGTGGCAGCTGTGGAGCCTGTGGACAGTGAAGAAGAGGAGGCAGAAGAAGAAGACAGACAACAGAAACAACATCATCATGGAATACTTCCAGTGAGACACAGGTAAGAGACTGGCACTGCTCCTCTCATATCATACTACTGTAGTACATTGCATGATTCTGCCTTTTTACGTCTGTGTGTGGACCCTGACAGTTCACTTTGGCTTTCCATTTTACAGATCTGTGTACCACTTTCTGCCTTCTGCTATGTTTACTGCTGCCCAACAACTGTCTAACACTGGTATGTGAAAATGAACATTGACATTGCTATTTTTCAGATATGTTGCAATTACACATCTGTGAAAGTACAGACTGACTCCAGATGGATTTGTGATTCAAGGGCGTTTATTTCTGTGCTAATAAGTGTAGGGGGCTGTGCAATGGGCTGGGGTGATGGTGGAGGAATGTCCATGCCGGAGTCCAGTCTATTGGCATCACAGGTGCATTGTCCAAGGGGGCATAGGAAGTGGGGTAATGGCAGTTCAAGGTAGACAGGGTAACAAAGTGGGACAGAATGGTGACAATCAGGAGAGTCTTATTTCCTGATGGGGTCTTGGCAATGTTCTCTGTCTTGTGCCTGGATCTCAAGGAGCGTTTGCGGGTGGTTCTCCTTTTGCAGGGGGTGGGGCACTGGTGGCCTGTTGGTCCTGTGGCGGGACCTCCTGTCCACTATCGCTGGCGGAGGTTGAGGGCTGTTCATCGTTAAGGCTAGTGTCAGAGGCACATTGGTGTGCCACTGTGTCCCTCTTGGTGTTGGCCATGTCTGCCAGCACCCCTGCAATGGTGACCAGGGTGGTGTTAATAGTCCTCCCTGATCCCCAGGTAGTGTTCCTCCTGCAGCCACTGGGTCTCCTGAAACTTGGCCAGTACCGTGCCCATGGTCTCCTGGAAATTATGGTATGCTCCCATGATGTTGGAGAGTGCCTCGTGGAGGGTGGGTTCTCTGGGCTGTCCTCCCCCTCTCGCACAGCAGTCCTCCCAGCTTCCCTGTTATCCTGTGCCTCTGTCCTCTGAACCGTGTGCCCACTGCCCGCAGGTCCCTGATTGTCTTGGGTTGGTGGGTTTGCCTGGAGTCCCTGTAGTGGTGGACACACTGCTGATTGACATGTCCTGGGGACAGAGGGATGGGCCCGCTGGGTGGGTGCTGTGGTGGTGTTTCCTGAGGGGGAGGTTCAGTGGTTGTTTGTGACAGTGGCAGGGGAACCGACTGTCCAGAGGTCCCAGATGGGCCGGGCTGGTCATCTTGATCCAGGCGTGCAGTGCTGCTGTTGTCACTGTGGGTAGGGGTCCTGTTGGGGGGGGTAAATGCATAGTTAGTGTATCTGTGTGTGCCATCTTGTCCAATGTGTGAGTTACCCTCTACTCCTGTGCTTGGCTTATTGTCTTTGGGCTTGTGTGATTGTTAATTTTGGAGCCTGGGTGAGTATCTGTACTGGACATGCTTTGGTGATGGGGGTCCATGCATTGGTGTAACATGCAGGGCTTGGTATTGGGATGTGTGGATTGTGATAGTGGGGTATCTGTGGAGTGTTGGGGTGATGGGTGTGAGGGCTGGGCTAGGAGTTTGTGATAGCATGCAGGTAGGGTGGGGGGGATATAGTAGTAAAGATATGACTTACCAGAGTCCAGTCCTCCTGCTACTCCTGCGAGGCCCTCAGGATGCAGTATTGCCTAGACTTGCTCCTCCCATGTTGTTAGTTGTGGGGGAGGAGGTGGGGGTCCACCGCCAGTCCTCTGTACTGCTACCTGGTGTCTGGATACCACGGAACGCACCTTCCCCCGTAGGTCGTTCCACCTCTTCCTGATGTCATCCCGTGTTCTTTGATGCTGTCCCACTGCATTGACCCTGTTGGCAATTCTCCACCATAGCTCCATCTTCCTCACGATGGATGTCTGCTGCACCTGTGATCCGAATAGCTGTGACTCTACACGGATGATTTCCTCCACCATGACCCTGAGCTCCTCCTCAGAAAACCTGGGGTGTCTTTGGGGTGCCATGATGTGGTGTGGGTGATGGGTGAGGTGCTGTTTGTTGTGCTGTGTGATGTGTTGTGTTGGTTTGTATTGTATGAGGTGCATGGGTGTTGTATACGTGATGGTGTTGTGTGCCTGTGGATGCTGGGGTTGTGTTTGCAATTCTCTCTCTCTCTCTGCTTCTTCCAAGAAAATTGTTGTAAGGGGTTGTGGGTAATGTGGGTGTGTGTTTTATAGTGTTGTGGGTATGTGGATGTGGTGTGTGTATGTGTATCAGGTGTGTGTATTTTGAATTGTCCAATGTGGTTGTGTTTTGTAAGTGTGTGTGTATTTGGAGCACAGTGGTGTGTACCGCCAATAGATTACAGCAGTTGAATACCGCTGCGTTGATTCGTGAGTCATGATGGTGTGGGCGTATTTCTGTTGGCGTGACGGTGTAGGTTTTGGTATCGCCAGTTTATCACTGACCTTTGGTGTGGCAGACTTGTGTGGGTGTCTGTATTGTGGAGGATTACGAGGATACCTGTAGCGTATTTCTGCCACAGCCATGGTATCTTGACGGCCGTCTGCACGGCGCTAAGTGGGACTTACTGCCAAGGTTGTAATGGCAGCCTATGTCAGAGAGTGCTGCTCTGTGAATGGTTGATTCAGTGATGTCACACTGATGTTGGATGTTAGTATTTCAATGTGATTTACTGGGAATTGCCAAGTATTTCAATGAACGTCTATTGCAGAGTTTTCAAGAAATTAAGAGGCTTGGTTAGTGAAGATGTGAGAATGCCTGATTGTGAGGGCAATGAAACCCCTCTTCAGGGCATGGCCCCACATTACATGACAATCAAGGTCGTCAGTTTACATACATATATGTGGATCAAACAATGGAATAAGATCACTGTGAGTGAGTGAAGGGTCCTTGCAGTTTTCCTCACCTGGTACCTTTAATCTGAGAATAAATGAGAACTTGAGGAAAGTTTTGTTTTTGATGAAAGCCCCACCTACACCTGCTCAGTATGAAGCTTTGAATGCATGGGATCATACCGTACGTTTAAAAGAGATGAAGAAATACCAGATCCAAACAAAGAATAAGGTCCATAACTGGACAGAAGCAAAATTAGATGCAGAACAGCAAGAGTGAAGGAAGAATGTAATTAGTGGTAAAAGGATACATCCTGCATTAATAAAATACAGAGCAGATAGGAAAAAGCAAGTGAGGGTGGTAGAATTCAGGATAAAAAAGATTAGTAACAGTGACTTTAGTAATTACTTTTTGGATGACTTCCCAACCACCTCCAGCCTGATGTCATTCATCAGGCTAGAAGGAATCAACAGCTCATAGGCTTCCCAAAGCCTGCAGACACAAATGTGAGCCTGCTTGTGGATCAGTGTCTCCCTGAGAGGCACACCCTGTGCAACATGAGGTCCACTATTAGGAGCCCAGAGTACCACTGTCATTATCACAGTCCCAGGTACATCCACAATTTACAACAGTCCCAGGTACACCAAGGTCTGCTGCTACCTCAGATTCAGAAGCATGACCACAAACAGGATCAGCTCCCACTGTCGGTGTGCCTGTGGTAGAAGTTGAGAAAAGCTTGTGCTACAAACCTAGAGAAGGATGGAGCTTCAAGGGAACCGGACATTTTGAGTTTGAGGAGGTTATTGAAGGAAATCTTGAAAGGGAGTTAATAGATGAATACAACAAAGAGAAAGTCTAGTTCCTGTGCAAGAAGCTGTGAGCCTGTGAGAGTCATGACATTTTGGAGGAAATAGCTACTATGTTTGGGGACGATTTGCCCAAAAGGTATAATCTAAGAAAGCATTTCAGGATGTTCACAAGTGAGGAAACTGCCAAGAATGTGCAAATGCATGGGCTAAAGTTACATATGAGAGAATTAGTCAGTAACATCGAAAGGTGGAGTGATTTTCTAAAGATTAAAGATCAGTGAACTCAGAAAGAAAAGAGAAAGAAAAAGAAAGGTGATGCTAGTGGGCCAGTTGGGGAGGGTGTCCAAAGCAATACCAATGTCAAACCTTACTCAATGAGAGAGGTCCATGAGAGAGGGTTTGTTCATGTGCTATGAGTTGTGATGATCCTCTCATATTTACAAATGAATTTACAAAAATGAGAGACCATCCTGACATTTGTTTTACTCAGGTTGAACAGTTTGTGGAAATATCAAAGGTGCGTTGAGAGGATTTGAATGTTTTTTTTATGTTGTTGTTCCTAGTACCCAGCACCTTACACCATATAGGTTTGGTTTCGAATGGAAGTAGTAAATGTCACCCCTTCAGTGTCGAACACCATCCAGAAATTTGTTTTTGATGCAGACATTGCCCACCGGGGAATAATGTGTTAATTACATACACCTATCCATTTTTATTTGCCCACTTGGCAAGTATTGCACATGCATGTATGTAGAGATTATTTACCACAATTGTTTCTACTATTTTATTTTGGATATCAATCACGTACTGAGAACTCCTTTATGAGTTAAATTTGTGTTATGAAGATGTTCTCCTTTTCTATAGGCATTTTGTTCTCTTTCATGTATGTAATGTCTGATGCAACTGTGATTACTGTTTTTGACTCTGCTCTTTAATATTGTATTACAATCTTAATTGGACCATGTTCTTGGTCATAAACATATATTATTTTTCACTCATATTGTCAAGGGTGGCATTTGATTGCATTGTTTGGAATATTTCTCTCTTTTTATTGCATGTAAAATTGACACTATAAAACAGCCACTTTTTTATACTTGCCTTAATTTGGAGCAGTAATCCAATAGCCCTTTGTTGATGATTATGGCACTTCCTGGATACATTTCCTGGGTATGATTGATGGTGGGGTTGCACTCTTAAATTGTGAACAAGGCAGTTTCTCTGCCGAAATGTGTCAGTTTTCCCTGTTGCCTACACTCACTGAGATGAAATGAATTAAGCTGCACTTAAAATTCTGGAGTGCAATGTTTTCTTTCTCGCTACAGTGAAACAGGCTGCTTTGAAAGTGTTTGGGTTCCAATACCTGGACACAAACCTAAGGCTCGGAATGGTGAGAACTTGTTGCCATGTATATACTTTTAGTATATCAATCTTCATTAACATTGTAATTTAAATTCGTTTTTTGACTGATTTTTATTATTTCAAATAAACACTATTTGGTGTGGTGGTCTAGAAGCCGCCATCGTTTTTGAGGACTTTGGGAGGTTACTATTTAGTTTATAATATGCATTTGGCTATGAGTTTTAAATAATCTGCTACTTTGTTATTTAAGAAGAGTTTGCATTTAAGTTGTAGTATTTTGTACACTCATCTGGTTTGTTTGCTAGGATTATGGCCAATTTGTCTAACAGATGGTTCCATTTGTAGTTCTTGGTAGCATTGCTCTTTATGTAATGCTCCTATAAATTTCTAGAGTGTAGATTGGGTTCCGCCTAGTGCAGACTGAAAAGCATTGTGCCATCCTTCCACTGCGTTGTTTATTTTGGCTTCCTGTGCCAAGGTGTTGCCATCATACTATTTAGAATTTGGGTTGGTGGCTGTGTCCAAAAGGTTGCAGTCTTCCAACCCAAGTCTCTTTCAAATAGTCTATTAGGGGATTAAGGGTCTAATTAAGAGTATGGTGGTCCGTGGACCTCCATGGTGGCACTGGCAGTCCGACTGACTTCAGGTTGGAGGTCAGACCCCCATATTACGAGTCATGCGGGCCTATGGAGCAAAGACCACAGCACAGACTGCCTTAGTCACGAGGCAGCACAAAAAGGCTGACGGAGCATGTGTTGCAGCCGAACAAATTATGAGGTTGCACACTTCCAATGTGCTCATGGTAGGTCAACCACCATGCCTCAGCAAGCGGAAACAGAGACTATAAAGGGAGGCACTTACCTGCAGGCAGCCTTACACCTCTGGTGCCGCCATGGAGCCCATCACACATGTCCTGCCAGTGCTGATGATCATTGATGAAGCCCAAAATCCATGGTGGCACTGGCAGTCCGACTGACTTCAGGTTGGAGGTCAGACCCCCGTATTACGAGTCATGCGGGCCTATGGAGCAAAGACCACAGTACTGCCGGCACCGCCAGGCAGCACAGACTGCCTTAGTCATGAGGCAGCACAAAAAGGCTGACGGAGCATGTGTTGCAACCGAACAAATTATGAGGCTGCACACTTCCAATGTGCTCATGGCAGGTCAACCACCATGCCTCAGCAAGCGGAAACAGAGACTATAAAGGGAGGCACTTACCTGCAGGCAGACTTACACCTCTGGTGCCGCCATGGAGCCCATCACACATGTCCTGCCAGTGCTGATGATCATTGATGAAGCCCAAAATCCACATCGCTGTGGGTGCAACTGACCGTAGGTACACTCATCTACCTGTGTCATTAAGTTGAACAATAGATAGGCATGCCTTCATTCACATCATATGGGGGTCACGCTACGGGCACCAAGTACACTTGTCGTTGTGTCGCACGGCAGAATCAGACACAAAGAAGGACGCTTTCACAGTGACAATCCACCCGCTTTGGGCAGGTCACTCACACTGCACCTCAACACTACACAAAAACACACATCTGCTCATTGCAAGCACAGGGCCAGTGAAATGTACACAACATTGTCTCGCACAACACCAACAACACATCAACATCACATCTACAAATACTACTCACACGCACATTCCTCACAGGCCATGGACTGTCATCACATTCAACACACATAAGTATGGAGGTCGCATGCAACACAAACACCACTCCCAGTAAACAGCCTGCAATAAACACCCAGATCACCCACATTGCAACACAATGGAAGGGAAAAGGGGTGTACAATAGACAGAAAGATAAATATACAAAGATCACTATGCAAACAATAGCTGCACAAGAAAGATGGAGGCATCAGGAACACTCAGGGAAGGAGACTGCCCTTGGACACATATCACTTTGCGCATGCCCCTTAAAAAACATTTGCACAGGAACTGGCACTACATGATCTCAGGGACAAACAACACTAGACCCAAATTACATAACTACCTGCACAATATGAAAGTGCAAGTTAATAAAACACACAAACAGTCAAATTACAAACAAAGGTAGCACAACTGATTACACTCTATGTCTGCACAAACAAAACTCAAGCTGCCACACATTAGATGAATCCATAATCCATATCAGGGGGACATGTCCAACACTATACATGCTCACATTGGACAACACAAGATGAAATACTTACCGTACCAAACAGTACACAATGCCATGACACCACGGTTGCATTTACACCCACATATCCAAACAGTCAATATACTCCCTTCTCATGGGAGACACCAGCACTGTCCACAAAGTTAGATATTGCAAACAACAGCAAATGGATCAGCAAGCTGGCTGAAACACACACAACTGTAGGCAGACAACACAAATCACTCAGGAACAACATAGAGATAGAAAAGGAATTGCAAGACAAATGTATGCCCAAAAAAACAAAACAGTTTGGGTTTATTAAATGTAAAGTTTTTAAAGTCCAGGGCCGTTGGCCAGTCAATGAGGTCCTGCAGAGGCACATCACTATGCCGTCACTTGACTCCTAACTGCCAGGGAACCGCCACAGGAAGGGGCATCGATTGGGCAGACAGGCACCTCAGGGATCATCTTTGGAGGGTGGGTTGGATATGGGAGGGGTGGGTTTGGGATGGGTGGACTGCTTCTTGGGAGGGGGTAGGCTTCTTCTTTGGGGAGGGGTCTAGGTGCTTGCAGAGGGGGAGGTTTGACAGGGGAGAACTTGGAGGTTGAAGGGAGTGTTTGGGAGGAGGGGCTGGGCCTCTTGGGTTTGGGACAGGGTGGAGGGAACAGGGGAAAGGGCAAACAAAAAAACTTTCTTAGGTACATTGGGATGGTCAGCAGAAGGGATAGGGATTTGGAAGTTGAGGGAGTGGTTTTCTGCTGTGTTGGTGTGGATGTTGTGGATGTGTGCATGTGGAATGCTTGTTTTTGGGTGCTGTCTGTTGCATGGATGAGTTTGTGTGTTTGTGTGTCTTAGGGGGCTGGGAGGTGGAGGTGCTGGGGGATGGAGTGGTGGATGTGTGTATGTCTGTTGGGGGGGCGTCTGTGGGTATGCTGGTAGAGGTGGATGTCTGTGTGTCTGTTTGGGTGGTGTTTGCGAGTCTGGTCGTTGTGGTGAATGTCTGTGTGTCTGTTGGGGTGGTGTCTGTGGGTATGCTGGGTGTGATGGGTGTATTACTCACTGTTGTGGTGGTGCCTGTGGGTATGCTTGAAGTTGTGTGAATGCAGGTGAGGGTGGTGGGGGTGTCTGGGAAAGTGGTGACTGATGTTGTGTCTGTGGGTGTCTATTGTTTGCTTGCATGCCGGAGTGTTTTGTGGTTCTTGTGTCTGTGTGTGCTGCTCTTGTGTGTTGAGGTGGGTGCATGCAGTCAGTCTGTGTGCTTGGGGTAGATAGAGGAATGGGGGATTTGGATTGGGAAGAGGGAGGTGGGGGGGCGGAAGGTGGGGGTGACTGGCTGCTCGCATTGTAGAGGCCAGAGCCTCAAAAGATCTCTGTAGGCCAGACATTGTACCATAAATGCAATCCAGGAATGCATCTGTCTGCTGGAGTAGGGTTGCCAATACCTAGATGACATTCACAATGGCTGTCTGGCCCATGTGATATTTGTCCCAATGGAGTCATGGAGGTAGTAGTAATGTTTCTTAGATAGGCCACACATTTGGCATGGAAATGGACACTATAGACAACATGTGCAATATGTCACAGAGAGATTTCCCCAAAATCCACAGCACATTGAATCAGCAAGCCCCAGAGTAATCACCACTCCTGTCGCACTCCTTACAATGACATGCTTTGAGTGCATCACTAGACTCCATTAGTCCCTTGGATGTTGGAGATGCCCAGAGATTTGCAAGTACTTGTTGAAGGCATTTAACATGTTGCCCAATTGGAAGCTACATCATTGTCTCCATTATGGAAAGGCAGACCCAGATGTCTGTCTATGGATGAATGCTTTTACCCAAACACATGTGATATCAATATAACTGCAGGTCACTTGATGATGCATGCCAACAGTCAGGCTACAAACCTTCCCCATTTCACATGTGCAGTACACTTTCCTACATGCTGCCACATCAATGGCAAAGGATTGCACATTGTGGCTCAAAACTCCAGGCTTACCTGTCATGTCCCTCATTGCTACTGCAATTGTACGGGCCAAAATGACTTGTCATGATACATGAGGGAATCTGTGAGCCAATAAACAATGAAAACACATTCCTGTATGTGGCACAACATGAAATGTACCCATATTGTAAATGTCTTATTCCACACACAGGTTGCCAAGCATATATATATATGAGGGAATACCTACATCATCCCATCAACATAGGTAGACCATGCATGAAATAGTAGCTTACAAATATTTTGCTAATGAGAAAGGGACACATGCCCACATGTAGGCACAAGGAATGTTGGCAACAGTGATGGCACTTAATCCTTGTCAACGGACATTCCCCATTTACCCAGGGAAAGTATTGATCTGTAGCTGCACCCAAAGTACAATGTATGCTCTGTTACATATATGATGGTTGTCTTCACAGACTGTAGTGAGGCTCCAGCACCCGTCATATGCTGAAGACAACTAGCCTCTGGGTGGCAGATGCTAATATACTAATTTCACCAGACACATGGCTGAGGACAGTGATTCACCACTACCTTACATTTGGCCTTTAACACTGAGGAGTAGTGGTCTGTTACCTAGAATTTACACATGCCACAAAAACAAATAGTACATGATTGATCAATATACACAGCCATGTGTTGTCCCTGGAGAGCAAAATGTTTGTGGGTTGTACACAGTTGTGTCCTAGGTCCTTGGGCCAATAGGCAAGGCACATCAGTATACAACAGATGATATGTCTACACAATCACTCATCTACTGTGTTACACATGGCTCATCCCTAATCATCAGGGGGAGCTGTCAGAACCTAAAACATTCACTTGGCAGTGTGACAGGCAATAATATGCCCTGTACTCACCCTCATGTGGCTGCTGTGCTCAAACGGCCATCAAGGTCTGGGTAGGCCACTGCCAGAATGCAGGCCATTAGGGGGGTCATGGTCCGATGAGCAACCTGCCTACATTGGGAAAAGAGCCCCAGCTGGACATCTGAGATATTCTGGGCCCAGTGTCTCAGGTCCTCCCACCTTTTCATGCAGTGGGTGCTCCGCCGGCTATGGACCCCCAGGGTCTGCACTTTCTTGGACAATGGCTCCCCATAGTTCATTCTTTTTATGGGCGTTGACCTGCATGGATGCAAAAGAGAAATCAAGAGATTATAATCACAAGTTTCAACACAAATGGCCTAGTCACATACATGTCAGCAACATCAAGTTAGGACTTTTCTACTTGTGAATACTCCCCAAGTGTGAAACACACAAGCCAGTAAGTACAGGGGCATGACTACGCCATATATATTTCCATCTGCAGACCATCCTGCTATCCTACTCATGGCCTACAATGACTACGCAAGCTTACTGACATCAGGTAGACCTTGTTCTAGCACCTGTACTGTGATGCATGCCACTATGAAACACTACACATCTGTGTGGCTTCTGAAGGGTGAACTACTTAGGCATGAATGGACAAACCATTTACACCCTGTGAGAATGACTCACTGCACTACCTGCAGTCCCTACAGGCAACTGCCAGAGTTTAAACCTCAACATTACACAGGGGTAACAATCAAGGGGCTGGCATGGAGGGTACAGAAAGTGTTTTCCTTGTGCACGTGTTGACTTGTGCCCTAACAAATGCAGACTCAAGCTATTTCAGGGGGTGGGGTTCTGTGTTATGTACCTAATGCACATATGAACTAGATTAATGATTTACCTCTAAATCCATTCCTAATCTAGTCAAAGGAATGAGGCATTCAGGGCAGGTTTTGCCACCAGAGCCCCATATTGGGCACATGAGAGGATCTGCAGGGGTACAGGGAGTGGACACAGTGCCACACTCCATTCCTATCACTTTCATGCATGACAGTCCTTCATGTAGCCAACAGCAATTTGGCGTGTGTTGTGTGTGGCAACCTGAAGGGCAGTGTGACTCATGATATGCCTTTGGCACAGCAGTTTAGCAAAGGCAGATGTGGTTTGCAAGATCTGTGGCACTATACACATTGGTTGCACGACTCTCAACTGACTTATACAACATGCATACACAGCTCATGCTCTCATGCACATATATGTTGTCTGACAATCATAACTCTCATGAGGAATCAGATGACAGTGGATGGCAGTAATGTCTGCTTACCTAGTTAAGTGCCTCCAACACAAGGAGTATCAATACCTACACATTGTCTATCACATTGATGCCACACAGACTGCAACAACAGTCACACGAGTAGTCTAACTCGCACACATGGGCACATTCTAGTCTGTGAGGAAGGAAAGGATGGTGAAGTACAGAGAAAACTGTGCACATGAGTTACTTACCTGCTTCTCTGATTAGCCACAGAGCTGTCCATACAGGTGTAGGACCTCATTAACTAGCCTATCCTGCTCCTCTTGAGAGAAGGCAGGGGCCATTAAGGCATGATTTCTGCCAGAGGCACCACACAGCAGTGTGGAGGTGCTGCTGGCAGCAGTGTTAGGACTCCTGTGAGTGTATCAGCAGAACGTGGCAGTCATGTCTGCCATGTACGTGGTCATCACCGCTGGCGGACAAAGCCATTGGCTCGTGACCACCACTGGCAACAATGTTAGCCTATGGCTGTGCCCACTGCGGTTGCAACTGCCTAACGCCATGACAACGTCCGCCAGTGGTTAACGGGCAGTTCCTAATCTCCAGTGGAGTAGATCAGGCAGCTGCCATTTTGGTGGCCTGAAATGCTGTATTGTGCTTTAGAAACTGCGTCACACCTGCAAATTTCTTTTTTTATCTCACACACATGCTTATCCAGTCTTGTCAAGTGTGTCCTACTGCTGAAACACCATGCTAGTATGTTGCAGGGCACAGGTAGCATTTAACAGTGGGGCACAGTCCACTACCTCAGACAGTCATTTTGGAGGTAGGGATATCCAGTCACATTTTGAGGGGCAATTGTGTTGCACATCGTTGAGTTTGGTCCATATACATGTTGTGGACACATGTTTGGAAAACCATAGGGGTCACATGTGACCCTTGGGTTATTTACAGCTGGGATGTGTATTGGTTGCCATGTCTATAAATTCAGAAATGCCTTGTCACATGATATCATTGACATGCATCGTGTATGTTGCTGTGGACACACTGACTAATTTTAGAGATTATGGCCCTCATTACAACCCTGGCAGTCCGTGATAAAGCGGCAGTAACACCGCCAACAGGCCGGTGGTAAAAAAGTTGGAATCATGACCACGGCGGAAACCGCCAACACAAACAGCCACTTTAACACACTGACCGCCACGGCGGTAGCAACAAACACCGCTGCGGTAACTGCCAACACCCAGGCGGAAGACAATGTACTGCCCACTGCATTACAACACGCCTATCCGCCAGCTCTTCCGGTGTGGTACTGACGCCATCAAAATCACGGTGGAAACAGTACTCTGAAGGGAAACGACTCACCTCTCAACAACCAAGGAAGAACCACGACGCCATGGAGCCCGAGCTGCACTGTTTCCTAATGCTGGTGTACCTTCTCATACACAAGGAGCAGGAACGCCGGCGAAGACGATCACGGTGAGTACTGCACCTAGCACCCAAGGGAGGGGGGAGGAAAAATAGAGTGACACACACACGCAACACTCCATCCCCAACAACATACACACAAACAGATGCAACAACATTACATATACACCCTGTACATACAAACAGATGCAACAACATTACATATACACCCCGTAATCCTCAGGAATAAAGCAAGGACAAAAGGAATGGATTAAATTGAGTGTAATTTATAGAAAAATACGTTCTTAAAGCAACAAACAGTATGTACAATATATACAAAAGGACGGACAATGCCCACTCCAAAATGTCAGTGGCCCACTAGGCCAAAACATATAGGCCAAGGCCACACTTGACTCCTGCCTCAATACGGAGAGAACACTGCATGGGCATCCGGTCGAAAACACACAGGCACCTTAGGGAGACGGGGAATGGGGGGGCACCTCAGCTGGAAGATGGTACAACACGACTGGCCTGGAGGGGGCTCCATGCCAACTGCTTGGTCCTGGGGAGTGCAAAGCCACAGTCTCCCTAGTGGGTGGGTTGCCCACTGCTTGGTCCTGGGGAGTGCAAAGCCACAGTCTCTCAGGTGGGTAGTTTGCCCACTGCTTGGTCCTGGGGAGTGCAAAGCCACCGTCTCCCAAGTCGGTTGTTTGCCCACTGCTTGGTCCTGGGGAGTGCAAAGCCACAGTCTCTCTAGTGAATGTTTTCTTCCACTGGTTCTGGAGGGGGACTTGTGCCCAGTGTGCTTCATCCTGGCAAGGAGGGGCCGAGTGGGTGGCGTCTTCCACTGGTTCTGGAGGGGGCCTTGTGCCCAGTGTGCTTCATCCTGGCAAAGAGGGGCTGAGTGGATGTTTTCTTCCACTGGTTCTGGAGAGGACCTTGTGCCTTGTGTGCTTCATCCTAGCCAGGAGGGGCTGAGTGGATGGCTTTTTCCACTGGTTCTGGAGGGGACCTTGTCCCCACTGTGTTTCATCCTGGATGGTGCAAGGCCACAGTCTCTCACCTGTGTCACACCGACAGGTGTTGCAGGGGCCAGGATGCACTGCAGCCCATGTAGTCACCACTACACACTGCTCGCCGGCGGTGACGGCTGCTCAGTGGATGCCAGTTGCGCTGCAGGTGGTGGTGCTGTCAGTGGTGGTGGTAGCCTCCAGGTCTTCGCCTGCAGCTTTGGACGGCTGCCCAATGGGGCAGCTGCTGCTGGCAGTGGTGCTGCTGTCGGCAGTGCATGTAGCGGTGCCGGACCCGGTGCAGGTGGCGGTGCTGGCCGCGGTGCAGGTGGCGGTGCTGGTGGTGGTGGTAGCTTCCAGGCCTTCACCTGCAGCCTCAGACGGCTGAAGTGCCGTGGCTGGTGTTGTGTGCCCCTTCCTGCCCCTGGCAGATGGTGGTGCCTCCTGCCAGCTGGTGTCTTTTTCTTGCTCAATGGTGGTGCCTCCTTCCCCTTGCTGGTTGGTGTCCCATTCTTGCCCTTGCTAGGTGTCGGTCCCTTCTTGACCTTGACAGGTGGTGCTGGCACACTGACTGGGTTGACAGGTGACCCCTTGGAGCCTCTCACACCTGCAGTTGCTGCAGAAACCACAGTGGCCATGGACTGGGTGGCTGAGGTGCTGGGCTGGGGTCTGGCCACCCTGGCCTGAGGTGAAGGAAGGGGGAAGGGGTAGGGAATAGGTCAAGGGTGGTGAGGAAAAGCTTCTTAGGGACACTGGGGTGGGAAGAGGGTGAAGGTTTGGGTGTGGAGGAAGAGGGAGCAATTATAGGAGGTTTCAGTCTGCTGTGTTTGGGTGCAGGTGCATGGGCTGGATGCTGTCGTGAGGTGGATGGCTGTTGGGTGTCTGAGTGCTTGAGTTTGTGTACTTTGGGAGGAGGGGTCACAGACACAGTGGGAGAGGACACAGGGGACGTGTGCATGGATGTGGGGGTTGTGACTGCCAGTGAGGGGCGTGTAGTGATAGGCGTGTTGGTGATGGAGGTAGTGGATGAGGATGTAGTGTATGCAGGTGTGAGTGGAGACGCTACTGGGAGGGAAGTGGACGAGGAGGAGGAAGGGGACACAGTGGAGGCAGTGTATGTTGGTGTGCCTGCATGTGGATGGTGCTTGTGTGAGTGCTTGTGAGATGAAGTGTGGTGCCTGTGTTTGCCTGAACCACTTCTGTGTGTTGATTTGGGTGATTGTTGGTCTGAAGGTGTGCTTGAGATAGGCTGGGGTTGAGGGGATTGGGACTGGGTAGAGGAAGTTGGAGGGGGGAGGCTGGAGACAGGGACAATGGCAGCCATCAGTGCATTGGCCAGAGCTTGAAATGCTCTCTGTTGGGCCACCACGCCAGAGTGAATGCCCTCCAGGTATGCATTTGTTTGTTGCAAATGCCCTGCTACACCCTGGGTGGCATTCAGTATGGTTGACTGCCCAACAGAGAGGGATATCAGGAGGTCAACAGCCTCCTCACTGAGGGCAGCAGTGCTGACTGGGGCAGGGCCTGAGGTGCCTGGGGTGAAGGAGATGCCCACCCTCCTGGGTGAGCGGGCATGGGGGTGGCGGATGTACCTGTAGTTGGGGTGGCCACAGAGGTGTCCGCCACCGCCAGGGAGCTGCCATCAGAGGAGGTGTCGCTGTCAGTAGTGTCCCCTCCTGTCTCCGTTGTGGTGCTCTCCTCGCCCTCCGTCCCACTGGTGCTCTCACCGTAGGCCCATGTGGGATGCAGGTCCCTCTGTCACTGGTGCCTCTGCTCCTCCGCTAGATGATGCTAATGCACATAAGGACAGGGTGACAAGACAAAAAGGTTCAATGGTGGCAACAACACCACTGTTGGCGTACACAACACACACACAGGGAACAGTCCTACACACTAGGTAATGCACTACCAGTCACAACGCTAGTCACCAGCCCATGGACATGGACACCTAACGCCAATTGCAGAATACCTGAGATCCACAGACCGCTGCCCAATAGTGGATGCCTACTAGCTTGGTTGGAGGAGGTTTACATCAGACCCTGTCCAATATGGACCTACCCTGCTATGTCCGGCCTGGCCTAGGGGCACCCACAGGCCCACATCCCTCATCTGGATACTCACCCCCTTGTGGCTGCTGTGATGCCCCTAAGCACCCATCCAGCTCCGGATAGCCCACCCCTTGTATACGGGCCATCAGGGAGGTCAGGGTTCGACGGGCACCCTTTCCTCGTTGGGAGGCCATCCCCAGCTGAGCCTCCGCCATCTTCCGTGCCCAGCGTCTCAGGTCCTCCCACTGTTTCCGACATTGGGTGCTCCGCCTGCCGTAGACCCCCAGGGTTCGCACGTCCTTAGCAATGGCACGCCATATACCCTTTTTCTGATGGGCGCTGACCTGCAGAGAAATACAAATAGGTAAAGGTATTAGTCAGACTGTCCAGCCTGTTACACCCATGGCCCACCATAGCCCTTCACATCCCCTTACGCACAGACATGGCCAAACATACATGCAGCACGCTGCTCAGGGCCATTCCACCAATCCCCCCACACGAGGCCTTCACACACAGCACTCCATGCATTCATCCCCCATGCATCGTGCTCACAGTGTACTCACCTGTTGGTCTGGAGGCCCATACAGCATTCAGTACTGTGGTAGGACCCCATCCACCAGACTCTCCAACTCCGCAACGGTGAAGGCAGGAGCCCTTTCCCCAGTGATACAAGCCATGGTCTATTCCAGACACAAGTCACAGCAGCACATGTAGTGTAGGTCCTCTCCTGTTGAAGGTCAGGTAGCAAGTGAGTGAACAGATAGAAAATGGTGGTCATGCCCGTGGCGGTGAATACCGTCACCGCCGGCGTACATCATCATTGGCCACTGTATCCTATAGGGCCCAATGATAACCAATGAGGAGTTGCATGGCGGTTCTCAACCGCCTCCCGCAATGGCGCACAACGTCAGCGGAATAACCTCATTTCCACCAGTCCATCCATACAGGCAAGGCAGACGCCATTTCGGGGGGGGGGGGCAGGCCATGGCACCTAACTGCATCACAGTACACATAAGAACCATTTGGACCTATCCAACAATATACTGTTGCAATCACAACATGCAATGAAGTGTAGTGTTTGGAAATATGAGATACTGTCCAGCTGCTCACCGTTTTGCCCCATGTTTTGCAACCGCTGCGGATGAATAGGAGATGGAGACATCCCCCCGTGTACAGACCCCTGGTGGACTTGGCAACAATGGAGGACAGGCACATTATTCTCATCTATAGACTGGACAGGGCCACAATCACAGAGCTGTGTGCCCAATTGGAGCTTGACCTGATATCTGCTATCCGTCACCCCATGGGGATCCCCCCTCTTGTGCAAGTCCTATCTGTGCTCCATTTCTTGGCAATTGGCTCCTTCCAAGTGACAGTGGGCTTGGTAGCAGGAATGTCACAGCCAATGTTCTCAATAATGCTGATCAGAGTGTTGTCTGCTCTGATTAAACACATGCTCAGCTATATCGTTTTACCCCAGGAGGAGGATTTGGCCACAGTGAAAGCTGATTTCTATGCAATGGGACATATCCCCAACATTATTAGGGCAATTGATGGTACACATATTGCATTTGTCCCCCCCAGAGAAATGAACAGGTGTTCAGAAATCAAAAGAGCTTTCACTCAATGAATGTGCAGATAGTGTGCCTGGTGGACCAGTACATCTCCCATGTCAATGCAAAGTATCTTGGGTCTGTGCATGATGCCTTTATCCTTAGGAATAGCAGCATCCCATATGTGAGGGCCCAACTCCAGAGGCACCGGTGTGGCTAATAGGTGAGCCCTGGTTCCCAGCCAGTGGACATTGGTGTATGGGTATGGTGTGGGCCCTAAGGGTTGGTGTGTGGCTAACAGTTGTCCCTCGATATTTGCAGGTGACTCTGGTTACCCCAACCTCTCATGGCTACTGACCCCTGTGAGGAATACCAGGACAAGGGCAGAGGAACGTTACAATGAGGCACATGGGCGAACAAGAAGAATTATTGAGAGGACATTCGGCCTCCTGAAGGCTAGGTTTCATTGCCTCCATCTCACAGGGGGTTCCCTGTGCTGCTCACCCAAGAAGGTCTGCCAGATCATCGTGGCATGCTGTATGTTTGCCAACCTTGCCTTATGTTGCCAGGTGCCTTTTCTGCAGGAGGATAAGGCTGGAGATGGGCGTGTGGTAGCAGTGGACCCTGTGGACAGTGAAGATGAGGACAACAGAAGTGCAATAATTCGTCAATACTTCCAATGATACACATTTAAGACAGTGTAACTTCACTTTCAATTGACAGTTTTGTGTTTGACATTCTCACTGGCAGGCTGATTTTCCCAGTTCTATGCCCACTCACTGTACCCTTTGGCATCTCTATTTGCAGATACTTATGCCCCACTATCGTTCCTGGTGTGTTGACTGCAGCCAACTACAGGTCATTCCTATGTATACATTACTGTACAGTTGTATTGTGTAGGAGGCTGGACTGGCTTGTAGTGAGTACCAAGGGGTACTTGCACCTTGCACCAGGCCCAGTTATCCCTTATTAGTGTATAGGGTGTCTAGCAGCTTAGGCTGA
This sequence comes from Pleurodeles waltl, assembly GCF_031143425.1. NCBI lineage: Eukaryota > Metazoa > Chordata > Amphibia > Caudata > Salamandridae > Pleurodeles > Pleurodeles waltl. The sequence continues at coordinate 392,652,786 of NC_090446.1, forward strand.
TAGATAATGGTAGCTTAGCAGAGCAGCTTAGGCTGAACTAGGAGACGTGTGAAGCTACTACAGTACCACTTAGTGTCATATGCACAATATCATAAGAAAACACAATACACCGTTATACTAAAAATAAAGGTACTTTATTTTTATGACAATATGCCAAAGTATCTTAGAGTGTACCCTCAGTGAGAGGATAGGAAATATACACAAGATATATATACACAATAGCAAAAATATGCAGTATAGTCTTAGAAAACAGTGCAAACAATGTATAGTTACAATAGGATGCAATGGGGAAACATAGGGATAGGGGCAACACAAACCATATACTCCAAAAGTGGAATGCGAACCACGAATGGACCCCAAACCTATGTGACCTTGTAGAGGGTCGCTGGGAATATTAGAAAATAGTGAGAGTTAGAAAAATAACCCTCCCCAAGACCCTGAAAAGTGAGTGCAAAGTGCACTAAAGTTCCCCTAAGGACAAAATAGTCGTGTTAGAGGGAAAATGCAAGGAAAACACAAATCAGCAATGCAACAACGATGGATTCCTGACTGAGGGTACCTGTGGAACAAGGGGACCAAGTCCAAAAGTCACAAGCAACTCGGAGATGGGCAGATGCCCAAGAAATGCCAGCGGTTGGTGCAAAGAAGCTCTTACTAGGCTGAAGAACTGTGAATACTGCAGGAACGACAAGGGCTAGAGACTTCCCCTTTGGAGGATGGATTCACCACGCCTTGGAGAGTCGTGCAGAAGTATTTTCCCGCCGGATGGACGCCAACAAGCCTTGCTACACGCAAGTCGAGCGTTTGGCGTTTTTGGACGCTGCTGGGGCCCAGGAGGGACCAGGAGGTCGCAAATTGGACCTGCAGAGAGAGGGGACGTCGAGCAAGACAAAGAGCCCTCACTAAAGCAGGTAGCACCCGGAGAAGTGCCAGAAACAGGCACTACAAGGATGCGTGAAACGGTGCTCGCCGAAGTTGCACAAAGGAGTCCCACGTCGCCGGAGACCAACTTAGAAAGTCGTGCAATGCAGGTTAGAGTGCCGTGGACCCAGGCTTGGCTGTGCACGAAGGATTTCCGCCGGAAGTGCACAGGGGCCGGAGTAGCTTGCAAAGTCGCGGTTCCCAGCAATGCAGCCCAGCGAGGTGAGGCAAGGACTTACCTCCACCAAACTTGGGCTGAAGAGTCACTGGACTGTGGGGGTCACTTGGACGGTGTCGCTGGATTCGAGGGACCTCGCTCGTCGTGCTGAGAGGAGACCCAAGGGACCGGTAATGCAGCTTTTTGGTGCCTGCGGTGGCAGGGGGAAGATTCCGTCGACCCACGGGAGATTTCTTCGGAGCTTCTGGTGCAGAGAGGAGGCAGACTACCCCCACAGCATGCACAAGCAGGAAAACAGTCGAGAAGGCGGCAGGATCAGCGTTACAGAGTTGCAGTAGTCGTCTTTGCTACTATGTTGCAGGTTTGCAGGCTTCCAGCGCGGTCAGCGGTCGATTCCTTATCAGAAGGTGAAGAGGGAGATGCAGAGGAACTCGGCTGAGCTCATGCATTCGTTATCTAAAGTTTCCCCAGAGACAGAGACCCTAAATAGCCAGAAAAGAGGGTTTGGCTACCTAGGAGAGAGGATAGGCTAGCAACACCTGAAGGAGCCTATCACAAGGAGTCTCTGACGTCACCTGGTGGCACTGGCCACTCAGAGCAGTCCAGTGTGCCAGCAGCACCTCTGTTTCCAAGATGGCAGAGGTCTGGAGCACACTGGAGGAGCTCTGGACACCTCCCAGGGGAGGTGCAGGTCAGGGGAGTGTTCACTCCCCTTTCCTTTGTCCAGTTTCGCACCAGAGCAGGTGCTAAGGGGTCCCTGAACCGGTGTAGACTGGCTTATGCAGAATTGGGCACATCTGTGCCCAACAAAGCATTTCCAGAGGCTGGGGGAGGCTACTCCTCCCCTGCCTTCACACCATTTTCCAAAGGGAGAGGGTGTCACACCCTCTCTCAGAGGAAGTTCTTTGTTCTGCCATCCTGGGCCAGGCCTGGCTGGACCCCAGGAGGGCAGATGCCTGTCTGAGGGGT